>NC_058080.1:670475088-670779901 GCF_014858855.1 Bufo gargarizans
GCATTTTATTATTCATTTCAATGCTTCCCAGTCCTTACTGTTGATCTATTCACTGCTTCCCAGTCCTTACTGTTGATCTATTCACTGCTTCCCAGTCCTTACTGTTGATCCATTCACTGCTTTCCAGTTCTTACTGTTGATCCATTCACTGCTTCCCAGTCATTACTGTTGATCCATTCACTGCTTGAAAATTCTGATCATGTTTGTCGGGAAGTTTTATCTCAAGGGTTTGACGAAAAGGCTGTTATCAAATATTTGGTTTTGAGGGTGTGGTTAACTACAAACAGGAAACTCAGGTTTGTGTTACTTAGCAAACTTGCTTTTAGTTGGAAATAATTTTTGACGCTGTGTCTTAAAGGGGTATTTCATGAATAATGTAAAAAAAAATTATGGTACATCATATAGAACATGACTATCTCTTCCTAACAAAGCTAGATCCAGCCCTGTACCTCACATGGATCCAGAGATCTACTGGATGACCGCTCATGTGAAGGGCCGGCATGCATAAAAACTATTATTTACAACCTTAGATTTGTTTCTTACAGCATGGAAGGGGGTTATTTACGAACAGATATATGCCACTTTCTAGATGTGGGGAACCAAAGGCCTTATGGATCTGCCCCCCAGATCTGCTATTTTAGCTACTGCAGTGAGCCCAGGAGGTGCTGGAGCAGAGGATGGGAGTGGTAGTTGCTCTGACTGTCACAGTCAATCACAGTGGCTTTCCTCACACTGTTGCTCCCTAGAGCCTTGCAGTGAAATGAAAGAAGGGCACACCCTTTCTTCCCTCGGGGCACACCCTGGTTTTGGGGATCCTGTATGATGGTAGTCAGGGTGCCCATGATGTTAAGTGTGTCACGGACGTACCAAGATCCACGGACGTCCTGGCGACAGTGAGTGGCAGGAGATCTGTGAGACTGGCAATTCATGGTTTGATCTGACAGGTTTTCCTTGTGGATCAATAGGTGTCTGTGTTGTTTCTGGTAATGGCCACACCCCTTGCCTCCAGGTGTTGCTTATGTGGTAATTTAACCTTCCGTATTTATAGTTGCTTCTCCCACTGTGCTGTGCGTCTTATAGCTTCTGTGCCTGTGGATTGTTTGTGGTTGGATATCGGCTGAGTTCCTGGTGCTTCCATAGCTTCTTAGAAGTTAAGTCTTTCTTTTCCCTTTTGTATTTTGTTTGGGTTCTGTGTGTTGCATTTCCCTATTGTTTGTATTAGGCCTGAATTAGACTCATGTCCGTCCTTCCTTTTGAAGGAACAGGTAGTCTCGTCCCTACCATTAGTACCAGGCTCCTATAGGGCTAGATAGGACTCTAGGTATTCCTACGTATGAACTCACCTACCTTTCGGGTCTGTTCATACTGGTAATCAGTCAGGATTTTGGTTAGGGTTTTCACTAGATGGTGTACATCTTCCTTCCCTAGTTCCCAGTCCTGATTCCCTATTTCCCCTTCCCTCCTATGCTCGGTGTGGTTTTTCCCTCCCACACCGAAGCGGCTTGTATGGGTGCAAGGCAGGGGGGTAGAGTGCAATGGCTGGCGTATGGTGCAGCAGTCAGTAACCAGGCCTGATGTAGCAGAATAAACGTCTCTCTTTGCTGAAGTGCAAAATAGGAGTTGTACATCCATCCATGGAAAAAAACACAGTTCCCACAATATACAGTGCAAATCTTCCCAGATAGTTTTGTATGGATTTGAGCAAGGATGGAAATTTATTACTCTTTCCTCTCTATCTTTCTCAAGTCTCTTCCTGCAGAATCTATAGTTGATATCACTTTTGCAATTGTGCCTGTAATACGTAACTGAGGCATACAGTTTTTGTTTTTATATGCAACTGGCTAAGTCGTGTCTAAGTGTGAAGGGTGTCTTAAAAGTATCCCTCTCACTGCAGTAATGTTAAAATAGCTTAGATAGGTGGATACCCTACTGACTCCAACCCTCAGCTATACAGATTTCTGAAGCTTCGTGTCTCTTTCTCTCTTTCTTTCTATAGATCATCTAGAGATCTGTGAGTCTCTGTAGCTTTAGTCCAATTCTTGGAGAATTCGAGTACATGAAGTTGCTTCCTCACTCTTGCTCTCCTAGCTGGAACTCTCAAGACTCAGCAAGGAGCAGATCCAGGATCATTTTGTCTGCTCACCCCATCCTCCCTCCCTCACCACTGACATGGACCTTATAGTGCTATGTTGGATCATCCCCAATGACTTTAGTGATCTAACTATAAATCTTCACTTTGAACTTGGAGGGTGCACTTACTTCTCTTCCTTAGAGCACCTGCTAGATTTGACCTACTTTTGGATACAATTCATGTTGAACATAACCACTCTTTTCCATCCCGGCCAACTATAAAGTCTCAAACATGTAGGCTCAACCACCATGGACCTTCATATCATCTACTAACTCTGAAAGTGCTGAAAGTGTCAGACTGACTTCAGTACACAAGCTGTTGAGGGGGGAAACGTAAACACCCAGTGGTCAAGTTATTCATACATTTCCAGGAGGAATATCAAAGGAACAACAAAGTGCAGAGTTCTAGGGAAATTTACCATAACCGACATGTTAATAGAGAGACATGGTATGAATCTGAGGTTTCTCAGTAAGTGCAGGAGTGTAACTGTCAGTCACAGCCCCTCTCCTGCGGGTGATCTTGTAGGCGCAAACATTAAAGACTTATTCTGGTTATATAATTATTAGATTGTGGGGGTCCTAAAGATGGGATCCTTACCAATCGTTAGTATGAGGGCTATCTCCAGAACCCCATAAAAATGAACGGAGCACCTGGCCGTTCCATTAATTTCTATGGGAGTTCCGGAGATAGCCCTTGTTCTCATGATTGGTGGGGGTCCCAGCGGTAGGACCTCCATGATCTAATAGTTATCCCCTATGCTTTGGATAATTTTAAGCCCTTTTAGGCTTTACTCCCACACCAAACAGATTATGTGACATAAGCTCTGTTTTAATTCTCTTGCATGTACGTATATATGAACTGACATCAAAACCGAACAAACAAAAAAAATCTTTCGGAAAATCAACAATATCCATCTCCAGTGGAATTATTGTCTTTAGTTCTTTCCGTTGTCACTTTCCTCTTTGCTTTCTGCTTACTCAGCAGTTTCCATCACTGCCACAGAAAGAAATGGTGAGAACTGTGCACATGTATGACCCTCTCCCCGTTCAATCTCCACTTGGATGTGCCAGCCAATGACCACCACAACAGGTGGGATAAGGATGGGGTCCCAACTCTAGAAATGGGTGCCAGCATTTCAAAGGGATAGATCATCAACATCGGATCGGCACACCACAATTCAGCTGTTTAAAGAGGCTGTGATGCTCTAGTGTGAACTGTGGCCTCCTCACAGCTTACTAAGCACAGCACACTGCTTGGTATTGAAGCCTAGGCCCATTCACTTGAATGGGACTGAGCTGCATATAGGCCATATGAACAGGATGCCACTGGCCTAGGAAGAGGGCGCATTGTTCACCGGGGCTCTGCAGCCTCTTCAAACAGCTGAATGGCAGAGGGTTCTGGTAGTCAGACCCCACTGATCAGATATTGATAACCTGTCCTGAGGATCAATATCAAAATTTTGGATAACCCCTTTAACAGACAGTTATGGCATATCCTGTGGACATGCCATCCATAAATGTCTAATGTGGGAATACCCCTATAAGAATACATTCACCTGTTTTGAGATCCAGCACGGGATCTCAAAACCACAGCAAAACGTTTCTGTAATAATAATACAATCGGCTGCATCCGTTCAGAACGGATCCGGTTGTATTATATCGAAAATGGAGAAACTAGATCCGTCACCAAAAACCATTGTAAGTCAATAGGCGCTGGACACGAAAAAAACGGATTAGGCACCCATGACTTACATGGGTTTTGGTGACAGATCTGGCTTCTTCAATTTCCCATGCCACACGCAAAAACGCTGCTTGGAAAGGAATTCATTCTGGTGCACTCCTTTCCAGTTTGTTCAGTTTTGTCCCCATTGACAATTAATGGGGACAAAACAGAAGCGTTGTGCTGTTGTTTTGAAAGCCTATGCCGGATCTCAAAACCGACAGCACAATGCAGATGTGAAAGTAGCCTTAGGCTGGGTTCACACCTGAGCGTTTTACAGCGCATTCCTATGCGCTGTAAAACGCTCAACAGGCAAGAACCAATGATTCCCTATGGGAATGGTTCTCACCTGAGCGTTTTACAGGGCGTACGATCGCGCTGTAAAATGCCCGACGCCCCCAAGAAGTACATGAGCTTCTTTGGGGCGTCTCGTTGCGTGTTCCCGTACATAGACTTCAGCGAGAACGCGCGACAATGGGCGTTCGCTTGTCTCTGTATGCGCAATTGCAAACACCCGTACAATCGCGCATACAGAGCGCTTCATCGCGAACGCTCAGGTGTGAACCCAGCGTAAGCTGTGTCCACACTTTGGGGCACATTTATTAAGGCTGGCGTTTTAGACACTGGTCTTAATAATGCTTCATAGCCGGCTGGGGATCCGCCTCTTCATAACTGCGGCGGATCCTCCAAAACTTCTAAATGTAAGACAGCTTCCCCGCCCACTCCAGGCCCACTTTTTTAGACATGGCGTTAACGGGGAGAAGTCGTGAGTTTTACCGCAATCTGAGCCTGAAATACGTCTAATATAGGCATATTTCAGCATCATAAATGACCCCCTTTGTGTTTTTGTTTTTGTTTAAGAAGGTTTTACTGCAACTTGCGAACACTCTTTTTAAGGTTCTGCATGCTATCCTAGTTGTATGGAGTGTGACACAGTGAGAGGCTTGGTCTGGGAAAACAGGTATTTTCCTCCCAGCATGTGCTTCTGGGCTGATTTACAGCCAGGTGAGGTCAAATACCGGACGGATTTTAAATGCGTCCGGGTTTTGGCAGCACCTGGCTGTCCTTAAATAGGCAGCTGGGCTCAGAAGCTATGTCTCTGTGTTGGGAACTGGGAGCCTTGTGTCTGGATGAAGGCTTGCTACCTGTTTGGCGTTAAAACAGCTTGTTGCTGCTATCAGCAAGGACTCTATGAGGCAGAATTGCCGCATGGTGTGAATTACCACCATCACCACAATGTGACTTTTTCAGCGTGCCTAGAGTGTTTGGCATTCGGGGCGGGTCTTTTCTCTGGCAACCCCCCCAATACTTGACCACATACCTATTACATCCAGCGACATCTCCTGTCATGTAGACCTTCTCTTTCCTCTTCTCCTCCTTTAGACCGCCATGACAAATTCTTTCAGCCGTATCTCGTCTCTACAGAGTTTGTAATACAGACACGTTAGATTTCTCAATTTTTCCATCAACCTCCCCATCCTGGTGTCCCCACAGTGTTATCCTGCTGCCACCCCCAATACTGTGCCTGTTGTGCCCCCCAATGCCCCAGGTACTATACTGCTGAAAAATAGTGACATAATTGGGGTAATTTATCAAACTGGTGTAAAGTAGAACTGGATTTCCAAAACAGCTGTCAAAAATGAAAGGTGGAATCTGATTGGCTGCTATGGGCAACTAAGCCAGTTCTACTTTACACCAGTTTGATAAATTACCCCAAATGTCCCTATAGTGCCCACAGCAGTTATAATGTCCCCTAGAGTGCTCCCAGTAATAATAACACCCTATATTGTGCTCCAGGTAATAATCCATGTATAGTGTCCCCAGAAATAAAAGAATTGCCCCTACAGTGCCTTCCCAATAGCAAGGCCCCCCATGCTGCCCCCATATAGCAATTTCCCCCACACCACCCCCACACAGTAATTTCCCCCACACTGCCCGCATACAGTAATTCCCCACACACTTCCCCCACACAGTAATTCCCCCCACACTGCCCCATATAGTAATTTGCCCTACACTGCCCCCACACAGTAATCTCCCCCACACTGCCCCCACACAGTAATCTCCCCCACACTGCCCCCACACAGTAATTCCCCCCCACACTGCCCCATACAGTAGTTTCCCTGACACTGCCCCCACATAAAATAAAAAAAAATTAAAAAACGACCAAAGCCTATGGCGGTGATCTGTATTGATGGAAGCGCTCATTGCTTCTGGGCCTGGCAGTGGCACCCCCGTGAGAGCTGGAATATGTGGGCCCCCCCTGGGTACGCCACAGGACATTTTTTTATTTTTTTATTCTTTATTTAAGCAATTTCAATAAAGACAAGAACAAGAGTCTCTTCATTACAATAAAACATATCAGACATATATCTGTAAGGCGAGTCGTCAGCAACTCAATATCTTCATCATCATTGAAATAAAACATGTCAAATATAGACCTGTGTGAAGAGTCCTCTGTGACAAATCAGTTTCAGCGCTATTGTGCATTGTCCATATGATATACAGTACCTTGCAAAAGTATTCACCCCCCTTGACTTTTTTCATATTTTGGTGCCTCACAACCTGGAATTAACATGGATTGTTTGAGGATTTGCATAATTTAAGTTACAGAACATGTTCACAACTTTGAAGATGGTTTTATTTATTTTTTATTGTGAAGCAAACAACAAATAGGACAAAATAATAAAAGTCAATGTGCATAACTATTCACCCCCCTAAAGTCAATACTTTGTAGAGACAACTTTTGCGGCAATTACAGCTCCAAGTCGCTTTGGATAAGTCTCTATGAGCTTGCCACATCTTACCACTGGGGTTTTTTGCCCATTCTTCCTTGCAAAACTGCTCCAGCTCCTTCAAGTTGGATGGTTTGCTTTTGTGAACAGCAATCTTTAAGTCTGACCACAGATTTTCTATTGGATTGAGAGCTGGGCTTTTAGGCCATTCCAATACATTTACATGTTTCCCCTTAAACCACTCAAGTGTTGCTTTATCAGTGTGTTTGGGGTCATTGTCCTGCTGGAAGGTGAACCTCCATCCTAGCCTGAAATCACGCACAGAGTGGTACAGGTTTTGCTCAAGAATATCACTGTATTTAGCACCATCCATCTTTCCCTCAACTCTGACCAGTTTCCCACAGCATGATGCTGCCACCACCGTGTTTCACTGTGGGAATGGTGTTCTTTGGGTGATGTGATGTGTTGGGTTTGCGCCAGACATAGCGTTTTCTTTGATGGCCGAAAAGTTAAATTTTAGTCTCATTAGACCAGAGCACCTTCCTCCATACATTTTGGGAGTCTCCCACATTCCTTTTTTTCGCAAACTCACAACGTGCCTTTTTGTTTTTAGCTGAAAGTAATGGCTTTCTTATGGCCACTGTGCCATAAAGCCCAACTCTATGGAGCGTACGGCTTATCGTCGTCCTATGTACAGATACTCCAGTCTCTGCTGTGGAACTCTGCAGCTCCTCCAGGGTTACCTTAAGTCTCTGTGCTGCCTCCCTGATTAATGCCCTCCTTGCCTGGTCCGTGAGTTTTGGTGGGCAGCCGTCTCTTGGCAGGTTTGCTGTTGTGCCATGTTCTTTCCATTTGGTTATGATAGATTTGATGGTGCTCCTGGGGATCATCAAAGATTTGGTTATTTTTTTTATAACCTAACCCTGACTTGTACTTCTAAACAACATTGTCCCTTACTTGTTTGGAGAGTACCTTGGTCTTCATTGCAGTGTTTGGTTAGTGATGCCTCTTGCTTAGGTGTTGCAGCCTCTGGGGCCTTTCAAAAAAGGTGTGTATGTGTAATGACAGATCATGTGACACAGGCTACTTTCACACTGGCATTTTGGTTTCCGTTTGTGAGATCTGTTCAGGGATCTCACAAGCGGTCCAAAATGGATCAGTTTTGCCCTTAAATCATGCTGAATGGATAAGGATCCACTCAGAATGCATACGTTTGGCTCTGTTCCGCCTCCATTGCTCTTTCGTTTTTGTGTCTGTCTGACGAAACTGAGCCAAACGGATCTGTCCTGACATGCAAAGTAAGTCAATGGGGACGGATCAGTTTTCACTGACACAATATGGCACAATAGAAAACAGATCCGTCCCAGATTGACTTTCAATGGAGTTCAAGACGGATCCATTTACAAACGGATCCACTCTGAATGGATGCATGTGCATGGCTGGCCTTTGGGGTGTGCAGGGGCGCCCAGCGGCCGACACAGCCACTAGCAGATCCAGGGGGAAGCAACAGGGCAATTGCACCCCCCCTTGAGCTGGCGGCGCAGTAGGGGGCAGCGGGGGGGCACAGGGAGATGAACGCTTCCATTGTGGAAGCACTCATCTCCATAGTCATCTGTATCGCCGTCCTCAGGACAGCGATACAGATGGCTGTGCTGAGGCAGAGGAGGGAGAGGCGTGTCCCTTTCCCTTCCTCTGATAGGCTGCAAGCACTAGGCCGCCAGCCTATCAGATGACATCATTGCGCCGCCTGAGCCGTACAGCTCGGGACACTGAGGTAAGTATAAGTGTTTTTTTTTTTATATATGCAATACTTTTACTGGCACATTGGGGGGCTGTTATTACTGGCACATTGGGGGGCTGTTATTACTGGCACATTGGGGGTCTGTTATTACTGGCACATTTGGGGGCTGTTATTACTGGCACATTGGGGGGGCTGTTATTACTGGCACATTGGGGGGGTTTGTTATTACTGGCACATTGGGGGGCTGTTATTACTGGCACATTGGGGGGGCTGTTATTACTGGCACATTGGGGGGCTGTTATTACTGGCACATGATGGGGGGCTGTTATTACTGGCACATGATGGGGGGCTGTTATTACTGGCACATGATGGGGGGCCGGTATTACTGGCACATGATGGGGGACGTTATTACTGGCACATGATTGGGGGGGTTGCTCTTGTTACTGGCACATTATTGGGGGCGCTATAGGGCATCTACTGAGGCCACAAAGAAGGGGTATTTTATATGGGGGCTCTGTACAGTAGAATTTTATACTGGGACACATTATGGTGGGCACTATGGGGAAGGGGGAGAGCAGTACTATGGGGAGGCTTTTATTACTGGCCTTACTTAGACTATTGTGTTCTGATCCATCACATGTCCTCAGCTCTATACACAAAATCCTGGTGACAGGTTCCCCTTAAGGCTGTAATGTAACAAAATACGAAAAAAAGTAAAGGGGGGGTGAATATTTTTGCAAGGCACTGTAGTCTAACAGTGCTTCAAACTATCAATCTTATCTTAAATACTGTATAATTAGACAGACAGTAGGAGGGAGACAAATAGCAATATAAAGGGGAGGGTTGTGGGGAAAGGGGGAGGAGAGAAAAAAAAAGGGGGGAGGGGAGTGGAAGAGGGATGAATAAAGTAAGGAAGAAGGTGTCCATTATGTTAACAGAGCGTGGTATTCTAGTGTGTCCTGGAAGGTAAACCACAGAGTTCATGCCGAGACAAATGCCTCATGAGAGTTTTTCAAGGTGGCTGTTAGTTCCTCCATTCTCCGAAAGTCCTCTACCTTGTTGACCCAAAGGTGTATAGCAGGTGAGGAACGTGATTTCCATCTGGCTGGGATACAGGCCCTCGCGGCATTTACTAGGTCACGCAATATTGATTTGTATAGTAGGCGGTTAGGTAGGTCCGAAAGGAGTAATAAAAAGAAGCTAGGAGAATTTGGAATGGAAAAGGAGAAGATCTGTGTCATGTTTTTATGTACCGACTCCCAAAATTGTCTGATTCTACTACAGTGCCAAAAGATATGAATCAGTGTGCCTGGTGCTGACTCACATCTCCAGCATAGTGGAGATACTGAGGGGAACATTTTCTGTAGGCGGGTCGGACATAGTACCATCTAGAGAGTATCTTGAAACTTGCTCCTTGAAATTTACAGGCGATGGATAATTTATGTGTTATGTGCAATAGCTTTGGCCATTGGTCGGAGGGAATGTCTGTCCCAAGATCAGAGCTCCATTTATCAATATATGGAGGGCAGAAGTCCGGATCCGGAGATACCAGCGCTTTATAAAACTCTGAAAGAGAGTGTCGGTAGACTCCTGAGCCGATACAGACCTTTTTAAATGAAGTCAAGGATCTGTCAAAGCCCAGAGACCAGGGGATCGAGGAGAGGAAGTGAGATATTTGTCTATCCCTCCAATGCCGTCTCCCTGCAGCTCTAAAGAAAGAGTCTCTGCACTTACCACTCAGATGCCATTGTAGGTATGGCCCTGAGGAACAGCTGACTAAGAAGTTTGGGTGACCCTGGATTGGGAACAATGGGGAGGGTGAAGGGGATAGTGTGTTCACGGCAGCATACTTGTGGAATTGGAACAGGGTGGGCCTATGGTGGGATCAGTGGAAAGCGCGGTCTCTGTCCGCACCATTGCCCAGGGCAAGAGCGCTAGAGGGGTTTGAGAGCAATGCTGTTCAATGGTGACGCATTGCTTAAAGGGAGCGCGTCGACACCAGTCCATCACCCGCTGAAGCATGGTAGCTGCATAATATTTTCTAATGTCTGGGATCCCCAGTCCCCCCGTTCCTTCAGGATATGAAGCAGAGCGGGCCAGCCTCGGACTCTTGCCCGCCCAAATAAAGTTGGATAGGCCTTGGTGTATTTTGACCAAGAAATTGGGAGGTAGTTTAATTGGGAGAGTCTGTAATAGGTACAGTAGGCGCGGGAGGACATTCATTTTAAAAATGGTGCAACGGCCAAACCAGGTGTACATACCCTTTGCCCATTTCGTGAGATCTCCTTTAATCCGACCTAGCAAGGGGGTATAATTTCTACTGTAGAGTTCACTAAATTCTTTCGGAATCCAAGTTCCTAAATATTTAACCGCTCCAGCTAACCATCGGAACGGGAAAGAGGTCCTTAAGTTGGATTCCAAGAAGCTAGACAGCAAAATATTTAAGGCCTCTGATTTTTGAAAGTTAATTTTTAGATTAGTTATCGTCTGGTATTGAATTCGGTAATCAGACTCTGGAAAAAAGTCATAGGCTTTGTGATTGTAAACATTAGGTCATTGTCACGAGGGTATCGAGAACCACGCCTGACTCCGTTATACCCGGGGTCAGGAAGTCGCAGCGGTTGGCTACACGCTCTATTTAAGATAGGGCTGTTTTCCTTATGGTAGCTTTCTGGGTTTGCTTTGCAAACCCTTTTGGCTCACTCAGGGATCCGTAGCTCCTTCTCCTCAGCTGTTCCTTGTCCAGCACTCCCAAACCTCCTTATATTCCTCTCTCACACTTCTCTGGTTGCCAGAGATAGAGCTTCCTGCTTGGACATCTATCCTGACCCACTGGAGCTGTGTTGCTGCGTTCTCTGACTGTTGATTCAGAACGCTACCCTCCGGATCCCTGTTGGACCTTTGTGGACAGGTGTTGTCGTCCACCTGGGTGTTTGTGTTTGTCTGTGTTTGTCTGTCCTCTCCCTGGTGTTTCCCTCTTAGTGCAGTGGTGAGGACTAGCGATCCCACCGGCCCGTTCACTATCTAGGGCTCATTTCAGGGAAAGCCAGGGTTTAGGCACGTGATCGCCGCACGGGTGAGGAACCCGTCTAGGGACGTCAGGGCAGTCAGGTGCCAGCCGCAAGGTGAGTTAGGGGTCACCACCTTTCCCTCTCCCTTAGGCAGGGCTTTCCCTGTTTTCCTCCCTGTGCGTAACACCGGTCATTACATTATCTCTGGCCCTTATTTTGTGTAGGTAAAAAAAAAAAATAATAATAATATTTATATTTTTTTTTTTTACCTACTTAGAATCCAGTATGGATCAAATTGCTGCCCTGTCCAAACAATTTCATGGCCTGTCTTTGGAGGTGGTAGGATTGAAGGCGTCGGTCCTCCAGCAACAGCAGCAATTACAACTGACCGCAAGCCCAGCGGTTGCTACTGGTAACCAGGTTGTTGCGGAACCCAAGGTCCCTCTCCCTGACAGATTTTCTGGGGGAAGGGACAAGTTTTTGGCATTCCGTGAGGCCTGTAAGTTATATTTTAAACTGCGCCCTCACTCCTCTGGTAATGAAGATCAGCGGGTGGGGGTTGTTATTTCCCTGCTGCAGGGGGATCCGCAGTCCTGGGCGTTCTCTTTACCTACTGATTCCCAGGCTCTTCGGTCAGTGGATGAGTTTTTCGGGGCCTTGGGTCTCATATATGACGACCCTGACCGAGTAGCACTGGCCGAATCAAGATTACGGAGACTCTTACAAGGAGAACGGCCGGTAGAGGAGTATTGCTCTGAATTCCGTAGGTGGGCTACGGATACCCAATGGAACGACCCGGCTCTCAGGAGTCAGTTCTGCTCTGGGTTATCCGAAAGGGTTAAGGATGCGCTTGCATTATATGAGACCCCCTTTTCCCTTGATGCGGTTATGTCCCTTTCTATCCGTATAGAGAGACGCCTTAGGGACAGGTTGAAAGAACCAGAGAAATTGGTAACTCCTCTCAAGCAGCAGTTAGTCTGTACGGACTTAGACGAGCCTATGCAGCTAGGAGGAACTACTCGTCAGGTCCGTCCTCCTGAGGCTCGCCGTAGGCGTGGGGTTTGTTTTTTTTTGTGGGGAGAGGGGTCATTTCATTAATGTCTGTCCTTCTTTCCTCAGAAACAAAAGACCGTCGGAAAAACTACTAACCCCAGGCTGTGTGGAGGATGTCAGCCGGGGGGTATACGTCTCCTCCATACGTACATCGCAATTTGTGTTGCCAGCGGTTATTGTTTTCGGTGATAAGACGGAGACTATTTCTTTCTTTTTAGACAGTGGAGCAGGGGTAAATTTGATAGATGCCCATTTTGCCCGCACTTTGGGTTTGTCTCTCTGTACGTTACAGAGACCCATTCCCATATTCGCTATTGATTCTGCTCCCCTGTCTCAGAGAAACCTCACCCACATTGTTCATAATATACACCTTCGGGTAGGGGACCACCATAACGAGATGCTTTAAGGTTATGTTCTGGAGGGGCTTCCCACTCCGGTGGTGCTGGGTCTTCCCTGGTTGGTAGCACACAATCCAGTAGTGGATTGGCAGGCCAGGGAGATATTGGAGTGGAGTGAGCAGTGCAGAGAAAATTGCTTAAATAGCAATTGCTTAGTCGCCTCCATAACTACCCTACCTACATTTATTTCGGATTTTGAGGATGTTTTTTCTGAAAAGGGTTGTCAGAGGTTACCACCTCATCGTCCTTATGATTGCCCGGTTAACCTTATTCCCGGCGCAAAATTACCCAAGACCAGGTTATATAATCTTTCGGGTCCAGAGAGACAAGCCATGAAAGATTATATCTCCGAGAGCTTGGCTAAGGGACACATCAGGCCCTCTTCTTCACCCGTGGCTGCAGGGTTTTTCTTCGTTAAAAAGAAAGATGGAGGCCTGCGTCCCTGCTTAGATTTTCGCGAATTAAATCGGATAACCATCCGAGACCCATACCCTCTTCCTCTCATTCCTGACCTGTTTAATCAGATTGCGGGTGCTAGGTGGTTCTCCAAACTTGATCTTAGGGGGGCCTACAATCTGATTCGTATTAAGGAGGGGGATGAGTGGAAGACAGCGTTTAACACCCCTGAGGGGCATTATGAAAATCTAGTTATGCCTTTCGGTCTGACCAATGCTCCTGCCGTCTTTCAACATTTCGTTAATGACATTTTTAGTCATCTAATCGACAGGTTTGTGGTAATATACCTAGATGATATTTTAATTTATTCGTCTGATCTGAGAACACATGAGGAGCATGTCAGACAAGTACTGCAGGTCCTACGGACGAATGAATTATATGCTAAGATTGAAAAATGTGTCTTCGCCGTTCAGGAAATACAATTCCTGGGTTATTTTTTATCTGCTTCAGGTTTCCGTATGGATCCTAGGAAGGTCCAGGCAATTTTAGATTGGGATCTTCCTGAGAACCTCAAAGCACTACAACGGTTCTTGGGCTTCGCAAATTTGTATAGGAAATTCATTAAAAATTATTCACTTATTGTAAAACCGCTTAAATGGTCTGACGCCGCTAAAGTTGCTTTTTCCTCTCTAAAAGAGAGGTTTACCTCAGCACCTGTACTAGTCCAACCTGATGTCTCTCAGCCTTTTATTGTTGAAGTCGATGCGTCAGAGGTGGGAGTGGGGGCGGTGCTGTCTCAGGGTCCGTCTCCTGGCAAATGGCGTCCTTGTGCTTTCTTTTCGAAAAAACTATCTGCAGCAGAAAAGAACTACGATATTGGCAATAGGGAACTATTAGCTATTAAACTTGCGTTTGAGGAGTGGCGCCACTTCTTAGAGGGGGCAGTCCACCCCGTCACTGTGATTACGGACCACAAGAATCTCCTGTACCTCGAATCAGCTAAGCGTCTCACCCCTAGACAGGCTAGGTGGTCGCTATTTTTTACCAGGTTTAACTTTGTTATTACCTATCGTCCTGGGGCAAAGAACACCAAGGCTGATGCACTATCTCGTTGTTTCCCTGGAGGGGGTAATGTGAGTGATCCGGTGCCCATTCTACAAAGAGGAATGGTTGTCTCTGCGGTACACTCTGTTTTGGAGGGGAAGGTGTTAGAGGCCCAGGGGGACGCCCCGGTCTCTTGCCCCTCAGAGAAATTGTTTGTACCGTTGAACCTACGTTTCGAATTATTAAAGGAACATCATAATTCGGCACTTGCTGGGCACCCGGGTAGTAAAGCAACCTTGGAGCTATTGTCTCGTCGTTTTTGGTGGCCAAGGTTGCGTCAGGATGTATTGGATTTTGTGTCTTCTTGTTCTACCTGTGCGCGCGCAAAAGTTTCACATACACGTCCTGCAGGGTCTCTATTACCACTCGTCATTCCCAATAGACCGTGGACACATCTGTCAATGGATTTTATCACTGACTTACCTTTGTCTGCGGGTAAAACAGTGATTTTGGTAGTAGTGGACAGGTTTAGCAAAATGGTACACTTCATTGCGTTACCCACACTACCTAATGCTAAGACTCTTGCTCAGGTATTCGTCAGTGAAATCGTGAAGCTTCACGGGGTCCCCTCCGATGTTGTTTCGGATCGGGGTACCCAGTTTATTTCTAAATTTTGGAAAGCTTTTTGTTCCCGTTTGGGGGTACACTTGTCCTTTTCCTCAGCTTTCCATCCTCAGTCGAATGGACAGACTGAGCGAACCAACCAAAACCTTGAGACATATCTAAGATGTTTTGTGTCTGAAAACCAAGAGTTGTGGTCATTATATTTACCGTTAGCTGAGTTTGCCATAAATAATCGTCGTCAGGAATCCACTGGCAAGTCACCATTTCTTGGTGCATATGGTTTTCATCCCCAATTCTGTACTTTCAATGAGGGGGGGTCTTCTGGGGTTCCCGAAGAGGAATGTTTTTCGTCATCTCTTTCATCGGTATGGCAGAAGGTGCAAGCTAACTTGAAAAATATGGGAGGTAAATACAAATGCATGGCTGATAAGAGACGGTCGCCAGGTCCGGACCTAAGAGTGAATGACTATGTGTGGTTGTCTACTAGGAATATTAAATTGAAGGTTCCCTCTTGGAAACTGGGTCCTAGGTTTATTGGCCCTTACAAAATTGTAGCCATCATCAACCCCGTGGCTTTTCGCCTGGAGTTACCTCAGACTTTTAAAATTCATAATGTTTTTCATAAGTCGTTACTCAAAAAATATGTTCCACCTCTAGAACCATCACCGCTGCCACCCCTCCTGTTGTCGTGGATGGTAATCTAGAATTTCAGATATCCAAAATTGTTAATTCTCGTCGGGTCCGCCGCTCTCTTCAATATCTGGTGCATTGGAGAGGTTACGGTCCCGAGGAAAGAATGTGGGTTCCTGCGTCTGAGGTAAACGCCGACAGGTTAGTTCGGGTTTTTCATGCCTCTCATCCTGAGAGACCTGGTCCTGAGTGTCCGGAGGCCCCTCGTAGAGAGGGGGGTACTGTCACGAGGGTATCGAGAACCACGCCTGACTCCGTTATACCCGGGGTCAGGAAGTCGCAGCGGTTGGCTGCATGCTCTATTTAAGATAGGGCTGTTTTCCTTATGGTAGCTTTCTGGGTTTGCTTTGCAAACCCTTTTGGCTCACTCAGGGATCCGTAGCTCCTTCTCCTCAGCTGTTCCTTGTCCAGCACTCCCAAACCTCCTTATATTCCTCTCTCACACTTCTCTGGTTGCCAGAGATAGAGCTTCCTGCCTGGACATCTATCCTGACCCACTGGAGTTGTGTTGCTGCGTTCTCTGACTGTTGATTCAGAACGCTACCCTCCGGATCCCTGTTGGACCTTTGTGGACAGGTGTTGTCGTCCACCTGTTTGTCTGTGTTTGTCTGTCCTCTCCCTGGTGTTTCCCTCTTAGTGCAGTGGTGAGGACTAGCGATCCCACCGGCCCGTTCACTATCTAGGGCTCATTTCAGGGAAAGCCAGGGTTTAGGCACGTGATCGCCGCACGGGTGAGGAACCCGTCTAGGGACGTCAGGGCAGTCAGGTGCCAGCCGCAAGGTGAGTTAGGGGTCACCACCTTTCCCTCTCCCTTAGGCAGGGCTTTCCCTGTTTTCCTCCCTGTGTGTAACACCGGTCATTACAGTCATCTGCATATGCCGCAATTTTATATTCCTGTACCCTTACTGCAAGACCCGTTATATTAGGGTTCAAACGTAATTTTCCATGTAAAGGCTCTAAGGAGAGTACTAAAATCAAGGGCGATAGAGGGCAACCCTGTCTGGTCTCATTTTGAATTTCGCAAGCTTATCGCAAGCTTGTGTTAGATCTAGCCCGCCAACACGTTCTTGGGGGTCACCTGGGGCTGCAGAAAACTCAGGATCGTATTCTACAGCGGTTTTACTGGCCCAGCATATTTAAAGAAGTGGAGGAGTTTTGTAAGTCTTGCCCGACCTGCTAGATAACTAGACCCCAGCCACATTTCCGTAGTCCCCTAGTACCTCTCCCGATTATCGAAGTACTGTTTGACCGAATAGCTATGGACCTCATAGGCCCAGTACCGAAGTCCGCCACAGTGCAACAACACATCTTAGTCATTCTAGACTACGCCACTCGGTACCCGGAGGCGGTGCCACTGCGAAATACCTCATTTAATACTCATAGCTAAGGAGTTCATGGAGATGTTTTCCCGAGTAGGACTACCTAAAGAGGTTCTGACCGACCAAGGGACCCCTTTTATGTCCAAGGTGATGAGGAAACTCTGTAAGTTGCTGCACATAAAACAACTTCGGACGTCCGTTTGCAATCCGCAAGACGTCTGGTAGAACGGTTTAACCAAACAAATAAAAAATATGTTGAAAAAGGTAGTGTCTAAAGATGGGAAGTACTGGGACCTCCTTCTGCCCTACCTCATGTTCACAGTGTGAGAGGTATCCCAGGCCTCTACTGGGTACTCGCCCTTCGAACTCCTATATGGCAGACACCCTCGCGGTCTGTTGGACGTGGCCAAAGAGGCGTGGAAATAACATCCCACTCCACATAAGTGTCATTGATTACGTTACCCAGATGCAAGATCGGATAGAGATAGTGTTGCCTTTTGTAAGGGAGCATATGGAGGCAGCTCAGCGAGCCCAGAGTCAGGTCTATAGTCGGCAGGCTCGGGTCCGGATCTTTAACCCGGGTGATCAGGTTTTGGTTCTGGTGCCGACCGTGGTCAGTAAGTTCCTGGCTAGGTGGCAGGGGCCCTACGAGGTACTCGAGAAAATTGGAGATGTAAACCACAAAGTACACCAGCCAGGGCGGCAAAAGCCGGAGCAGGTTTACCATGTGAATTTACTCAGACCGTGGAAAGATAGGGAAACCTGTACAGAAGACAGCCCGTGGCTGGGTTTTCTAGGAGAAGAGGTACTGGCCCCTCTGTCTGATGCAAGAGAGGTGGCTGCCACAGTAAAAATTGTTGACAGCCTGTCCTCTAAACATACTCAGGAGGCCAGGGAGTTCGTTAATTGGAACACAGATGTGTTCTCGGACCTCCCTGGATGCACTTCCATAATCCAGCATGACATTGTCACTGAGCCTCAGGCAAAAGTCAGAATAAAACCATAACGGGTGCCCGAGGGTCGGCAACAAGCCATATCGGAGGAGGTGCAGCGAATGTTGCAACTAGATGTCATTAAGGAGTCAAAAAGTGAGTGGGCCAGTCCTATAACATTGATACCCAAGCCAGACGGGATGTGGCCGTTTTGTAACGACTTTCGAAAACTTAACAAGGTTTCTAAATTTGATGCATATCCCATGCCCCGGGTGGATGAGTTCATCAAGAAGTTAAGACAAGCCTGGTATTTTGCTGTTTTGGACCTCACAAAACGGTACTGGCAGGTGCCCTTAACGGAGGCTGCCAAAGAGAAAACTACCTTCATCAAGCCTGAGGGACTGTATCAATATAAGGTCTTACCCTTTGGTCTGCATTGCGCCCCCCACTTTTCAGCGACTAATGGACATTGTGCTTCGTCCACATCGTCGGTATGTTTCGGCTTACCTGGACGATATTGTCATCCACAGTACCGACTGGGGAAAGTCACCTACCAAAATGCAGGCTGTAGTGGACTCCCTTCGGAAAAGCTGGCCTAACCATTAACCCAAAGAAATGTGCGATAGGGTTAGAAGAGACTAAGTAACTGGGGTATGTCATTGGGCGCAGAGTCATTAAACCCCAAGTGAACAAAATAGAGGCGATATAGAATTGGCCCTGACCTGTCCCCACTAGACAAATAGTCATTCCTGGGAATACTTCTCCCAGCCATCCCATCAGCCACTATCCCTTCAGGAAGCACACAGCGAAACGCGCGTTGGGGAGTGGATTGGTGGTCTTCTCTTAGCGTGGGATTTACTATTGTCAGCAGGGGCGTAGCTAAAGGCTCATGGGCCCTGGTGCAAGAGTAAGACTTGGGCCCCCCTTCCCTCAGTGCTTTGTGTGTCTTCTTATGCAGCACAAGGGTATTTGGGCCCCCTCTGGCTCCTGGGCCCGGTAGCGACTGCTACCTCTGCACCCCCTATAGCTACGCCCCTGATTGTCAGTATGCTTATTGACTGATATTTCTTATCATTATACTCTGTATTGACCTTGTTATATCTACTTTATGCATTTGCTACAATTTGACTTATTATCAATTCACAACTCAAGGTCATTATTTGTGATATATATCTGTAATGCTATATTTATTTTCATTTGGCCATATTTATTTTTTGTGTATCTGGTACATTTTTGAACTACTGTTATCTTTACACTATGCTTTTGGCAATAGCAACTTTAATCTGTTGAGGCACTTGCACTTTACATATTTTTTCCCCACTCTCAGACCACCATCCTTGTGAATTTTAACCCCTTAAGGACACGGCCCTATTTCACCTTAAGGACCAGGCCATTTTTTGCAAATCTGACCAGTGTCACTTTAAGTGCTCATAACTTTAAAACGCTTTGACTTACCCAGGCCGTTCTGAGATTGTTTTTTCGTCACATATTGTACTTCATGACACTGCTAAAATTGGGTCAAAAAAGTTAATTATTTTTCATAAAAAAATAAAATTTTACCAAAAATTTTGAAAAATTAGCAAATTTCAAAGTTTCAGTTTCTCTACTTCTGTAATACATAGTAATACCCCCAAAAATTGTGATGACTTTACATTCCCCATATGTCTACTTCATGTTTGTAGCATTTTGGGAATGATATTTTATTTTTTGGGGATGTTACAAGGCTTAGAAGTTTAGAAGCAAATCTTGAAATTTTTCAGAAATCTTCAAAATCCCCAAAATCCTTTTTATGGACCAGTTCAGGTTTGAAGTCATGTTGTGAGGCTTAGATAATAGAAACCTCCCAAAAATGACCCCATTCTAGAAACTACACCCCTCAAGGTATTCAAAACTGTTTTTTCAAACTTTATTAACCCTTTAGGTCTTCCACAAGAGTTAATGGCAGATGGAGAAACAATTTTGAAATTTCTATTTTTTGGAAAATTTTCCAATATAATCAATTTTTTCCAGGAGTAAAACAAGGGTTAACTGCCAAACAACACTCAAAATGGGTTGCCCTGATTCTGTAGTTTGCAGAAACACCCCATATGTGGTCGTAAACTACTGTTTGGCCGAACAGGTAGCACAAAATCCGGGTCTGGGATTCTGATCGATAGATTCTGATAGATGGAAGTTTTGAATAAAAGTACTTTTTCTTTTTTTTTTCCTAACTTACTTTTCCCTTCTTTCCTTGCCTAACGGTGCCTCTCCCTCACTGACCCTAACCTACCTGGGTGGCGATGGGTGCAGGAGGGTGATGGATGGCGATTAGGGGGACGCAGGAGCTAGGTGCTGGATGATGCTGCCTGGTGCTCGTGCAGAACAGGAAGAGGAGGGGAGAGAGGAGCGCAGGAAGTTTGAATTTCGCGCCTCTTTTCCCTGCATCAATCAGCACCCTGGACAGCAGGGTTCAGCACCAGGGCCAGCACCGCCTCTTCAAATCTTCGTACTGCGATTGGTGGTGTATAATTACGCCACCGATCGCAGTCTTTTTCCGGTTCATCGGGCCACAGGACACCCGAATGGACCGGAAACGCAGAAAACCGCAGGTCTGAATTGACCTGCGCGGTTTTCTGCGATCGCCGATACGGGGGGGGGGGGGGACCCCCCCTGCGTTGTTACGGGATGCCGGCATCCCGTTCCGATTAACCCCCGCGGCGCCGGAATCCCGATTTTAAGTTAGGACGTACCGGTACGTCCTGTGTCCTTAAGGACTCGGGAAATAGGGCGTACTGGTGCGTCCTGTGTCCTTAAGAGGTTAATGATTTTAAATATATTTGTGTCTTGCCAATAAAATATATTTGTTAATAAAATCATATTCCTCTAAAGCCTGATCCAGGCCAATGTTTTGTCATAGGTTCTGTAAAGACTATGGGGGAGATTTATCGAAACTAGTGTGAAGTAGAACTGGCTTCCATCACCCACTAGCTCCAGTTATAAAAAGCAGTCTATCTTAGAGTCTGCTGCACTTTCCTATACAGAAAAAAGGATTGGCAATACATGCTACCACAATGGAGGCCACGGGTGAGTACTAAATGAAAACATTTTATGTATGTGCTAGGAGCTTTTCCTGACATATATATCAAATATGGGGCTTGAACACTGGGGGAGATTTATCAAAACTAGTGTAAAGGAAAACTGGTTTAGTTGCCCATAGCAACCAATCAGATTCCACTTTTCATTTTCCAGGAGCGCAGAAAAATGAAAGGTGGAATCTGATTGGTTGCTATGGGCAACAAAGCCAGTTCTACTTCACACTAGTTTCGATAAATCTCCCCCATAGTCTTTACAGAACCTATGACAAAACATTGGCCTGGATCAGGCTTTAGAGGAATATGATTTTATTAACAAATATATTTTATCGGCAAGACACAAATATATTTAAAATCATTAAAATTCACAAGGATGGTGGTCTGAGAGTGGGGAAAAAATATGTAAAGTGCAAGTGCCTCAACAGATTGAAAGTTGCTATTGCCAAAAGCATAGTGTAAAGATAACAGTAGTTCAAAAATGTACCAGATACACAAAAAATGAATATGGCCAAATGAAAATAAATATAGTATTACAGATATATATCACAAATAATGACATTGAGTTGTGAATTGATAATAAGTCAAATTGTAGCAAATGCATAAAGTAGATATAACAAGGTCAATACAGAGTATAATGATAAGAAATATCAGTCAATAAGCATACTGACAATAGTAAATCCCAACGCGCGTTTCGCTGTGTGCTTCCTGAAGGGATAGTGGCTGATGGGATGGCTGGGAGAAGTATTTATAGGACCACAAAGAAGATATTGAACAATAAGGCTACTTTCCCATGAGCGTTAGCAGGGTTCGGCAGGCCTGCCGGATACGTACTAACGCTAGCCCATGTGTGCGGTCAGAAGTCCTATCCGGCCCCATTCACTATAGTGGGGATGACCGGAGGTCCAGCCGCAGCACGACAAACATGCAGCATGCTGTAGTTTCTTGGTCCACCTCTTGGCAAGTTTGCCGTGCTGTGGCCGGACAGCATACCTGTTGATTAAAAAATGGAGGGTGCCGCTAATTATATGGTGCGCCATAGCCCTGCCATGCGATCGGCCGGGGAAGCGAGCCACGTCACCCGGAAGAAATGGGGCGCGCAGTCTATATCATCACTGAAAGAGGGGAGTGCACCACCAGCCGACACATGCGCAGAGCCAAGCGCGCACTGCGGCAACCATCTTAAGAGTGGTATGTGGTGGGTTATAACATGATGATACAAAAGAATATGATAAGTAACTAAGCCAGGAAACTATTGAAATGTTGCAATGCATAATTAGAATATGTGAGTATTACAAGCATGATTGGGCAATATAATTAATGGAAATGATTGGAGTATTCATAAAACAGATGGTAAATATAAATTTTGCATAAATATCAAGATATAAGTGTGTGTGCAATAAATCTTGAATAATTGTAAATAAATAGACTGAAATGGTAAATTCATAGTACGGTAAATAATGAGATATAATGTCAATTTTTCATAAAATAAAAATAAAAAAAATTAAAAATAAATATCCACAAGGGAAAAAATCTGTATAAAGATATATAAAAAAAAAAGCAAAAGGGGACATTAAAAAACGCAAAAAGCTCAAAAAGATTTCGAAATAAATTTGAAAAGTGAAATGTGAAACACTATCATAATGTATGGGAAGTATGAGAAATAATGAAATTAAAATGTGAAAAATTATGTTTATAAAAGGTGTGAATTGAGCGAATGAAAATCATAAAAAAAATGATGATGAGTGATGTGGGATGATTGAAAGAATAATGTGAGAGAGGGTATGAAGGATGATGACATGAGATATGTAGCAACATAAATGTGAGCATCCTGATGAGATGATATGTACTCCCTGTTGCTCCCTGGGGATCGGTTCTGTGAAAAGATGGTGTAAGGAAGTCTCTCTTTACCAAGTGCAAAATAGGAGTCATAGTACATCCAGCAGTAGTTTGTACACAATGCACTTTCTCTCCCCAGATGATGAGGTATGGTGGCTGGATACGTGGCAGATAATGGCACTAGGGATGAGCGAATCGTCTTCGGATGAAACACTCGATTCGCATAAAACTTAGTTCTAATACTGTACGGAACTCAGGTTCGGTTCGGTTTTTTACAGTACTAATTAATTTATGAAGTTATTACACGAAGTCTCGCAAGACTTCACGAAGCAATGACTTTGGCTCATTGGAGCCAATACATTCTAATACTGTACGGAGCTCCTGCTCTGTACAGTATTAGAACAAAGTTTTTTGCAAATTGACTTCGGATGTTTCATCCAAAGTCGATTCGATCATCCCTAAATGGCACCTCTGGTATGCTGTCTTGCTGATGTCTCTCTCCTCAACTTTTGGCTAACAGCTGAAAGCTGGTACTTGTGGCTGTAGGTGTTCACTGTGTAATGCAAAAAAATATATAAACATGCGGGTTAGTCAGCACATCCCAACGTCCACTATGTAAAGAGTTCACCTGGGCTGGATGTGATTTAAAGTGATAGGTGTCTATGCCATTGTCCCTCACCTGCAGCAAAGTCTTTGAAGTCTCACTAGAGTAGTATTCTCACAGATGAGTTGGTTCTCTAGTCCCTAAGGCCCTTGCAATAGCACATGCTTCCTCACAGTCCTAGCTTAAGACGTCCCTCTCCTGGCAGGAATTAGAACCAGCCCGCTCCTAACGCCACATATACAGTGTGACCATGCCCTAATACAGGTGTGTGCACGGAGACAAGTGTAAATAAAGTTTATTATGTCACCATCATAACAACCTGCACAATAAACTTGCAACAGAAATAAGGTTGGAAACTTTATTCCTAAAATGTCAGGACTCTCCTCATAATAACATCCCTCAGGTACACTTTCTGACAGGTGTGATACTGAGAACAGCAACCCTTGCAGCCGACCGCACCACGTGACGCCGGGGCGGAGCCACAGAACACCCTCGATGAGTCGGATTCCCTCAGATACTTATCCCAGGTGCTGACGTCATATCCGGAGTGGCCATTTTGCTAGTTAGGATAACGGTTCGTGCGGGTCCGTGCTCCCGGAGCTGGCCGTGACCCGCCACTGCCATGTCCGACTTCGATAGCAATCCGTTTGCGGACCCGGACCTCAACAATCCGTTTAAGGTGAGCTAGGTGTGAGCGGTTACTATGGTGACGGGTCTGCACCATTCATTGACAGATCTCCGCTGAAAGGCTAGCTGTGTGGCACATCCCCGGCTCTCCCTGTATGAAATGGTATCTCCCTACTGGCCAGTGCGGAGGCGGCAGTGAGATGTGCGGGGCTTTGTGTCTGGTGGCCGGCCCCTCATGGACCTGTAAGGCTCCACAGCAGACAGTGCTCTTAAAGGGGAGCTCCATCTCTGACATATACCAGTTTTGCTCCAGAATGTATCTAATAGTGGATCAATAAACCTCTCTGCAGGTGACATCATCAGAACTCAGGCCCCTGTGTTTTCTAGTGGGGCTGGCTGTGTGTCTCCTGAGGACAGGCTTTGTCTGTTTTCTAACTGATACCAGTGGATCCCTACACATCCCAGTGAGGTCCATGAGGTTTCTGTTGGGGGTTTGGGGATTTATCCTGACAGCAGCTGATAACGCCAGTGTCTGTAATATACTGGGCTGTGTACATCTAGGGCCCCGGTGTATTTACAGTGGCCCCACTGCGTCCAGCAGCCGGGGGTTGGGCGTCCGTCGCTGTGACTATCTGTAGGGCGTGCGCCCGATCTCGGACTGTGTCTACCACGTGTAGTTTTACTTCACACGCTGCAGAGTTTTTATGCAGAAAATGAATATTGGCTCCGTTCACTGGAGCTTGCAGAAATCCACGTGCTTCCGATGAGAGGAACTGATTTTCAGGCTCAGAAATTTTCCGCAAGGCACCCTTATCCTGTTCTAGTATCTCGCAGAGATGCCTGGAAGTAGTCATCATCCACCCGTGAGTGCCTCTTTTATTACCAACATGCCTGTGAAAGAATGAGAGTTGTAATCTGACTTATTCGCCTTAGGGCCTCATTCACACGTCAGTGTTTGGTCAGCCAAAACCCGGTGCGGCTCTAACCACAGGACGGGTGCAGATCTTTCCCTTACACCTTATGTCTGTGGAGGCTCCACTACTGGTTTTGGCTCACTATCACTGACCAAACACTGGCTGAGCCTACTTTCACGTGCATGGTAAAAGTATCCGGCAGGCGGCTGGCGGCTGGCTGAAATCCGGCGCTCATTTTGGAAATCTGCTGAATCCCTACCTGATCCAATTATAGTCAGTGGGCAGATCCGGTGAGCTCCGGCAGGCTGTTCCTCTACCAGATGGATATCTTTACCACGGGTATGAAGCTAGCATAACACAGCACAGTCAGTAACAGATCTCACCAATTTTGTCCATTTGTATGGCCGCTGTGTGGTACTGCGAGGGTCACTTTTCTAGACCGCTGTTCCCGTAAGCCAGTCTTGATGCCTCTTAAAAAATGTGGTGGATTTTGGGCGATCCGTGTGCCATAAACTGAAGCTATGACGTAGGCCAGTTTCTGTCATAAGTTGGGGCTCATGCACATGACTGTTGTCCTCCTACAGTCCGCTTTATTTGCGGTTTAGATGCAGACCCATTCACTTCAAAGGGACCGCAAAAGATGCAGACAGCACTCTGTATGCGTCCACATATGTATGTCTATTCGGTGGTACCAGTTAAAAATAAATAAATAAATAGAACATGTCCTATTCTTGTCCGTTTTACAGACACTTGTCCGTTTCACAGACCGCTCTTTAAATGGCAGGACGTTCCATTCTGCAAAATGCGTAACATACACAGCTATTATTGCGGTTGAGTGCACGAGCCCTTATAGTAAATGTGGCATCAAGTCATTAGTAAATGCCCCTCACCATGGGCCAGGGGTCTCAGAAGCCCAATCTCTGCATTGGTTCTCTTATTGTGATGAGACAAACCTTTTAAAGGGCTTGTCCCATTCCCATAACCTATCCACAGGGTAAGGGATTAGTGTTTGATCGACGGGGTGTCTGACTGCTGGGCTCCCTGCTGATCACGAGGTCAGGGCCCGTTTCCCCCATTTAAATGCAGTGGACAGACATGCACTCCATTCATCTATATGGGGCTGCCGGAAATAGCTGATGGCTTGCCCTCCATCTCTGGCGGTCCCATGGCATTGGACTGTTGGGCACAGTCTACTGAGGGAACCCAGGTCCCTGTTCTCATGATCAGCAGGAGCCTTAGAAACCATTTAGACGCTGCAAGGAGCAGCCGATTGTTGGGAAGGAAGCGTTTGTTTCTGGTAGTTGGCTGATCATTCAGTGGAGATGAAGCTCTGATTTTCATGCAGCGATCTCCTCCACGGTATGAGGAGAAGCCACTGCTGCTATCGCTCCCAGCAGGGAACGAGCATTTGTAGGAACGTTGGTTCCTGATCGTCCCGAGCATCGGGCCATGTAAATCCAGCTTTTAGTGGTCTGATGACCACTGATCAGAAGTTGTTCTAATGGGACCACTCCTTTAGGAAACCATGTTGTCGATTACACATGGGTTTTCCATGCGGCTTTTCATGCTGAAAAACCGCAACATAATACAGCACCAGCAAAGTGTATGGGGTTAGACAGGGCGAGAGCTGCAGGTGAATGAGTCTTGTGCACCCGGCGTAAGCGCAGAGAGACTAAAGTGGCTGGCTGAGTGCCAGAGACGGGATTGCGCAGTGACCAGGAGCGCACTGCGCATGCGCGAGACTTGCGCGATCCCAGCCTCGCAGCGGGATGTCAATCACAGTGAAGGGAGGACGGGTGAGGGGCAGGCTTAGCTTGACTTGAAGCAAGGAGGCCGCTGCCCCCTTGACTTCAAGCTGACTCTGAGGATGGCGAAAAAACTATAAAACGCTGTTTTAATAAAGTATACTACAACCAGTGGAGGAATGAGAAACACGATTAGGAACACACTAGGGGCTACTGTAAGGTGGTGATGTCGGTTTAAAATGTCTTTTAGAGGTGAAGGGTTCCCTTTAAGGGCTCCTTCACACACATTTGCTTTGACCTTTTTTTTTATTTTCTTCAGTGGTAAAAAAAAAAAAAAATCCCTTTGCAGTTATTTCCATACTGCATGTGGTTTTTCAGCCTTATAAACTGTAACAATAAATTTTATTTGCGTACAGTATTCAAAAAAGTTATGAAAACATATAAAAGTTGATCGACCGCAGATAAGAAGATAGATCAGACTTTATTGTCATTGTAACTTACGAGCTTTGTTTCGTAGCGCTGTACTCGGCTTTTTCTGGGACTCCCGTAGAAGTGAATGGAGCGGCTGCACGCAGTTCCGACCCCTCATGGTTGTATAGATTATCTGGGGCTAGGAGTACATATATAGCCTCAGATAATCTATACAGCCATGCTCCTGCATATATAACTACAGCGCACAAATAATAGCTCATGGGTAGGGAGGAGCAAACTTGTGTCTTACAAGTTCGGGTTTTGTTAAAATTCTGATAAGCATTCTGTTCCCACGGGCCGTAACGGAATTCTAGGACTGAATGCATAAAGCCCATAAGAGGTGTTCTGTTTTGATCTGTCACAATAGAGATCTATGGGCAGCATAAAGCCCCTTTCACATGGGTGAGAATTCCGTGCGGGTGCAATGCGTGAGGTGAACGCATTGCACCCGCACTGAATCCGGACCCATTCATTTCTATAGGGCTGTTCAGATGAGCAGTGATTTTTCACGCATCACTTGTGCGTTGCGTGAAAATCGCAGCATGTTCTATATTCTGCGTTTTTCATGCAACCCAGGCCCTGTAGAAATGAATGGGTCTGCGTGAAAATCGCAAGCAAGTGTGGATGCGGTGCGATTTTTCACGCATGGTTGCTAAGACACGATAGGGACCCGATCTTTATTATTTTCCGTTATAACATGGTTATAAGGGAAAATAATGGCATTCTTAATACAGAATGCTTACTGAAATGTGGCTTATGGGGTTAAAAATAAAAATTTAACTCGCCTCATCCTGTTGTTTGCGTAGCCGGCATGTCTTCTTTCAGGACCTGCAAAAGGACCTTTGATGACTTCTATCTACATTCAGCAGGACCTGCGCTGACGTCACCACGTGGTGTGCGCGATTTTACATGAGCTGAACTCAAAGAAATGAAACATTTTCTACATACACAAAGGACCCGTTACTCTCAAATATTGTTCACAAATCTGTCTAAGGGTGCATTCACACGACCGTTAGGTGTTTTGCGGTCCGCAAATTGCAGATCCGTAAGACGTGGATACCGGCCGTGTGCATTCCGCAATTTGTGGACCGCACATGGCCAGCTCTTGAGCGCTATATAGAGAATGTATAAGCTTGTCCCCGGTTGAGGACAAGAATAGGACATGCTCTCTTTTTTTGCGGGGCCACGGAATGGAACAATGGATGTGGACAGCACACGGTGTGCTGTCCGCATCTTTTGCGGCCCCATTGAAATAAATGGGTCCGCACCCATTCCGCAAATTTGCGGAACGGATGCGGATCTATTTATACGGTCGTGCGAATGCACCCTTAGGCCTCATGCACACGACAGTTGTTTTTTGCGTCCGCAGAAAAAAAAAACGCAGTACAACACATCCCCGTTGCATAGAGTTGATCAGGTTGTTGGTTGTGGCCTGTGGAATGTTGGTCCACTCCTCTTCAATAGTTGTGCGAAGTTGCAGAATATTGGCAGGAACTGGAACACGCGGTCGTATACGCCGATCCAGAGCATCCCAAACATGCTCAGTGGGTGACGTGTCCGGTGAGTATGCTGGCCATGCAAGAACTGGGATGTTTTCAGCTTCCAGGAATTGTGTACAGATCCTTGCAGTATGGGGCCATGCATTATCATGCTGCAACATGAGGCGATGGACGTGGATGAATGACACAACAATGGGCCTCAGGATCTCGTTGCCGGTATCTCTGTGCATTCAAAATGCCATCAATAAAATGCACCTGTGTTCGATGTCCATAACATACACCTGCCCATACCATAACCCCACCACCACGGGCCGCTCGATCCACAACGTTGACGTCAGCAAACCGCTATCCCTCACGATGCCACACGTTCTGCCATCTGGCCTGAACAGTGAAAACCGGGACTCGTCCGTTAACAGAACTCCTTTCCAACGTGCCAGACGCCATTGAATGTGAGCATTTGCACACTCAAGTCGGTTACGACGAGGAACTGCAGTCAGGTCCAGACCCCGGTGAGGATGACGAGCATGCAGATGGGCTTCCCTGAGACGGTTTCTGACAGTTTGTGCAGAAATTCTTTATTTATCCAAACCGATTGTTGCTGCAGCTGTCCGGGTGGCTGGTCTCAGACGACAATGGAGGTGAACATGCTGGATGTGGAGGTCCTGGGCCGGTGTGGTTACACGTGGTCTGCGGTTGTGAGGCCGGTTGGATGTACTGCCAAATTCTCTGAAACGCCTTTGGAGACGGCTTATGGTAGAGAAATGAACATTCGTTGCACGGCCAACATCTCTGGTAGACATTCTTGCAGTCAGGATGCTAATTGCACTCTCCCTCAAACGTTGCAACATCTGTGACATTGTGCTGTGTGATCAAATTGCACATTTCAGAGTGGTCTTTTATTGTGGGCAGTCTAAGGTAGGGTTATTGCGGGTATTAAAATTTCGATACCCAATCAATACTTTTTTCGGATTTCAATTTTATCGATGCTGGGCTGCGCTGCTGCGCAGTCTAGTATCACGGAACATGAGCGCGCTGCTGTCGGCGCGCTCATGTTCTCTCAGCAGCACAGGGGAGAAGGAAGCAGTCTCTCCCTCCTCCCCTGTGCTGCTGCTCTCACCAATGAGAGGAGAGGGGCAGGCGCACTGTGCCACCAATAATAGGACTTTTCCTGGGTCCAGACTTTAAGTATTAGGCTACACAGAGCGGCACCCAGAGATGTCCCAGCACTTGCTATTCCTGGGCGCCGCTCTGTTCACCCGCTGTGCCCCATTACGGTCTCCTGCGCCATATGCTAATTATTATCGGAGCAATGGGGAGGAGACATCAGCTTCTCTAGTGGGCGTTCCTTTGCGCAGCGCTGCGATTGGACAGTGCTACAGTCTCCTCCCCATTGCTCAAATAGTAATTAGCATATGGAGCAGGAGACAGTAATGGGGCACAGCGGGTAATGGTAAGTGCTGGGACATCTCTGGGCGCTTCTGTGTAGCCTGCTACTTAAAGTCTGGACCCATATAAGGTAGTCTTTAACACATAATACAGGAGGCAGGTGCCGGCAGCAGAATTGCATAGACGACACCCTGCCTCTGACAGGGAGCTGCGATCAGCGGCAGTTAACCCCTCAGGTCCGGCACCTGAGGGCTTAACTACCGCTGATCTGCTGCCAGTACCCGCCTCCTGTATTAAGGGTTAATTATCATTGGTGGTGCAGGAAAAACTGAAAGGACGGATTCGGCACATAACTGAGCCGAACGGAGCCTACGGACCCTATAGATCCCCATAGACTATAATGGGGTCCATTAGGTTTACGCTCAGAAGATGTTTTTGGAGCGGAGACAAAAGTAGTGCATGCAGGATTTTTATCTCCGCTTCAAAAATCTTCCTCTGGGCGGAAACCTAACGGACCCCATTATAGTCTAAGGGGTCTTTAGGCTCCGTTCGGCTCAGTTATGTACCGAATCTGTCCTTTCCGTTTTTCCTACCCCTATAACATAGCAGGAGAACGGAAAGGCTGAACTCTGACGTGAACATAGCCTAACCCTGCTAAGTAGGGCATGAACATGCGTGGCCCGTGCTGTGGACCGCAAATAGCCGCCCACAATGCATGGGCACCGGCTGTGTGCCCGCCGTTTGTGGATGTGGATCTATTCACTAAAATAAGTCTGCAATCCGCAAGATTGAGTCAACACCGCAAAAAAATGTGTTCTATATCTAGATTTAATAGGGTTGGTCCTGCTTGACAGATGCTCTTTGAATCCCTGCACTTTCTATTCCTATGGGTTGTCCTTCGCCCACATGACTCCTAAACGTGGAAAGAGCAGGTGTTTAAATGAATATATCCCCATAAAATGATAAATATCAATCTGCTCAGCTCCTTCTGCCTTGTGTGCCCTGCATTTTATGTTTAACATGGTTTCATCTAGTTTTTTGGGGGGAAAAGAAATAAAAACTGTGTGCGCATCCGCCCTGGCGGTGCACCTTATGTGCATTTTCCGCCCAGATTTGCTTGCGGTTTCCTCACCGAAATCCTCTGGTCTATTTGGCCTGCTTTTTTGACACGGATTTGGCTCAGATCTCACCATCTGCATTGCACAGGGTGAAATCTGCACAAAAAATCCCCACAAGCAATTGACATGCTGCAGGCTTCAAAATCCACACCGCGCGTCAACTTCTGCGCCGAAAATTTTCATTTAAACTTAGAAAATCTCATCCGCTCGGCTGGTACTGTATTAGGGTCCATTCACATGTTCACAAAATGGGTCCGCATCCTTTCCGCTATTTTGAAAATGAATGGGGCCGGAATGTGCTGTCCGCGGATCCATACTTCCGTATCCGCAAAAAATAGAACATGTCCTATTCTTGTCCGCAATTGTGCCGGCGATGTGCGGTCCACAAAATGCGGAATGCACATTGCCGGTGTCCGTGTTTTGCGGATCCGCAAAACACATACAGATGTGTGAATGGAACCTTATGCTGCAGATTTTTGCACAAAATTTCCATGTGGGTTTATGTGCAGCATTTCCGCACCAAAAACCGCAGTGTGTAACAGCGGTTTTTGGCTCGGATTTGATGCGGTTTTGCCGCACATCTCCCCTTTGCATTGAAAAGGGTGAAATCTGTAGCCAACACAGCAAACCTAACTGACATGCAGGTCAGTTTCTGTATGTAAAACATCAGCAAATTATACTTGACATTAGTGTAATCTACACTTTGCTGGTTTTGTAATACACTGCATTTTTTCTGCACGTGAATCCGCAACGTGTGCAGGTGGCCTAAGGGTGAAGCACATGCTTTTTGAGTCCGTTTTTGAGGCCAAAGCCAAAAGTTGGTTGGAAGAGTTCTGGTGGTGGCTCAGCCGAGCAGCTTTGGGCGTAACTTAGTAAGGCCTCATGCACACGGCCGTTTTTTGGTGTCTCGGATGCGGACCTATTCACTTCAATGGGACCGGAAAAGATGCGGACAGCACTCCGTGTGCTGTCCGCATCCGTTGCTCCATTCCGTGGTCCGCAAAAAAAATATAACATGTCCTATTTTTGTTTTGCGGACAAGAATAGGCATTTATATTGAAGGCTGTCCGTGCCGTTAAGCAAATTGTGGAACGCGCATGGACGCCATCTGTGTTTTGCGGATCCGCGATTATGAACCGCGAAACACACCGCGGTCGTGTGCATAAGGCCTAAGCCTAGGGCTACATGGTGACATGTTGCGCAACGTTTTTTTTCTAATGATAGTCCATGGTGCCGCACTGCGATTACGAAACCACCAGGTTTCCATTCACTACAGTTGGATCTGACGGGGATAGGGCCATTTTCCAGCATAAATGCTGGCTTTCAGCTGCATGCCGAGGTTTTTTTCCAGCCAGCATTTATGCCGGATTTCTGCATCTTAGAACTTGCAGGAGTCCTGGTCTTCTTTGGAAGTTCTTGTCACCTTTGCCTCCTTATACAGTGTAGGCGTTTGTGTAACCTAATCAGATGTGAGCCGGCCGGGTGTACGCTGATTGGCGCTGGTCATTTCATTAGTGCGGTGTCTCTTGTATTGGGTTACGTGCAGCTCTGGTGTCACCCATTATTAATGAGCTGCGAGATGCCCCCAGTTACGTGTGGAGCTTTTTTTTCGTGCATCTCCCTCTTTTGGATATACGTTTCTTCAGCTCCTGAAATATTAGGTTGCAGTTTCAGTGTGTGATTGAGTGTAGTCTGCTGATCGCTGCAGATTGGGCTTCTATTCTGTGCCCACTTACCTGTGGCATCGCCTGCCCCCTATGTACCGCTCTGCTGCACACTCTTTGCTGGGTGAAATACAGTTTTGCATTCAATATTTTAATAGGCCCCTGCGTGAGAAATGATGTTCAGGATTTGCATTTTCTGCTGCTTTCACACATTTCAGGTTTAGTATTAACCGCCCTTTGGTATTTCGGATTAAAGGGAGGCTCCGCAACCTGGAGTTTGATTCATTGCTAAACTGAAGTAGCGTAGCTAAGTGACCCACTGGTGCAGAGGAGGGGGGGACCCTGCCTGCTCGGACTTAGTCTCTGGAAGGGGGTTTCATTCATACATACTGTATGTTAGGAATTTCAGACAGTGGGGGGTCAATTTTTAAAGACCACCAGAGGAACCATCTAATTTACAATGAAATGCATAAATTAGACACCTCCTCCGGCAGTCCGTGCGCCTAGATTGAAATCTACTCCAGTCCCTAGTTGGGGTAAATTTCAGCTGTCATTTACGCAGTGGAAGCCACTCCACAGTGGCGAGGGTGACGTAGAAACCACGTGTGCCTAAATTGAGGCGCACGGGCATTCAAAAACGTGCAAAATGTAGGTGTGTGGCTTTTAATTTTATTCCAGTTTTCGGCATAAGCTCATCATAAATAACGCCCGGTGTTTTTTTTTTAATCATGGTATACGGGGCTGCCAAGTGTCAGTCTCTCCTGACGTGTTTGTTTTAGTAAATTCTTCCATTCCCCATGTAATAATTCTGAAGCATGTATTCATATAACTCTGATGGACAATTCCACTGTTTTTCCTATGTGGAATACCAGCAGTCTGCAATAAAGGTCCAGCTGGGTGTTACCAGTTGGAGGAGTGTCCCTGCACAGTGTGACACTATCCAGTTAGTGCTGCCAGTGTAAGGCCTCATGCACACGACAATTTTTTTTCACGGTCCGCAAAAACGGGGTCCGTGATCCGTGACCGTTTTTTCGTCCGTGGGTCTTCCTTGATTTTTGGAGGATCCACGGACATGAAAAAAAAAGTTGTTTTGGCGTCCGCCTGGCCGTGCGGAGCCAAACGGATCCGTCCTGAATTACAATACAAGTCAATGGTGACGGATCCGTTTGACGTTGACACAATATGGTGCAATTGCAAACGGATCCGTCCCCATTGACTTTCAATGTAACGTCAGGAGTCCCTTTACTTTCACACTTGTGTTCATAATGCAGACGGTGGCTCCGTTCAGAGCGGATCCGTCTGCATTATATTGTTAAAACATTTCTAAGTGTGAAAATAGCCTCAGACGGATCCGTCCAGACTTTACATTGAAAGTCAATGGGGGACGGATCCGTTTGAAAATTGAGCCACAGTGTGTCATCTTATTTATTTATTTATTATACACACTTATATTCAAACGGATCCGTCCCCATTGACTTACATTATAAGTCTGGACGGATCCGCTTGCCTCCGCACGGCCAGGCGGACACCCGAACATAACTTGAAGCGTCCCCATCACCATGGGAACGCCTCTACGTTAGAATATACTGTCGGATATGAGCTACATCGTGAAACTCATTTCCGACAGTATATTCTAACACCGAGGCGTTCCCATGGTGATGGGGACGCTTCAGGTTAGAATATACTGAAAAACTGTGTACATGACTGCCCCCTGCTGCCTGGCAGCACCCGATCTCTTACAGGGGGCCGTGATCAGCACAATTAACTCCTCAGGTGCCGCACCTGAAGGGGTTAATTGTACTATCATATCCCCCTGTAAGAGATCAGGGCTGCCAGGCAGCAGGGGGCAGACCCCCCCCCTCCCCAGTTTGAATATCGTTGGTGGCACAGTGTGCGCCCACCATCGCCCCCCCCCCCCCCCTTCCTCCCTCTATAGTTAAAAATCGTTGGTGGCACAGTGTGCGCCCACCATCGGCCCCCCCTCTCTCTATAGTAGTAACAACCATTGGTGGCAGTGTGCGGCCTCCCATTCCCTCCCCCCCCCCCCCCCCCCCCCGTCCCATCATTGGTGGCAGCGGAGTTCCGATCGGAGTCCCAGTTTAATCGCTGGGGCTCCGATCGGTAACCATGGCAACCAGGAAGCTACTGCATCCCTGGTTGCCATGGTTACTTAGCAATAGTACAATTGTAGAAGATTCATACTTACCTGCTTGCTGCTGCGATGTCTGTGACCGGCCGGGAGCTCCACCTACTGGTAAGTGAAAGGTCTGTGCGGCGCATTGCTAAAGAACTGTCACTTACCAGTAGGAGGAGCTCCCGGCCGGTCACAGACACCGCAGCAGCAAGCAGGTAAGTATGAATCTTCTACTGTTGTACTATTGCTAAGTAACCATGGCAACCAGGGCTGCAGTAGCTTCCTGGTTGCCATGGTTACCGATCGGAGCCCCAGCGATTAAACTGGGACTCCGATCGGAAATCCGCTGCCACCAATGATGATGGGGGGGGGGGGGGGGGGATGGGAGGCCGCACACTGCCACCAATGGTTGTTACTACTATAGAGAGAGGGGGGGCCCGAAGGTGGGCGCACACTGTGCCACCAACGATTTATTACAATAGAGGGAGGGAAGGGGGGGGGGGGGGCTGGCTATGGTGGGCGCACACTGTGCCACCAACGATTTATTACAATAGAGGGAGGGAAGGGGGGGCGATGGTGGGCGCACACTGTGCCACCAACGATTTATTACAATAGAGGGAGGGAAGGGGGGGGGCGATGGTGGGCGCACACTGTGCCACCAACGATATTCAAACAGGGGAGGGGGGGGGGTCTGCCCCCTGCTGCCTGGCAGCCCTGATCTCTTACAGGGGAATATGATAGCACAATTAACCCCTTTAGGTGCCGCACCTGAAGGGGTTAATTGTGCTATCATATTCCCCTGTAAGAGATCGGGTGGTGCCAGGCAGCAGGGGGCAGTCTTGTACAAAGTTTGCAGTGTATTCTAACTAGAAGCGTCCCCATCACCATGGGAACGCTTCTGTGTTAGAATATACTGTCGGAAATGAGTTTTCACGAAGTGAAAACTTAGATCAGAAAAAGCTTTTATGCAGACGGATCTTCGGATCCGTCTGTATGAAAGCAACCTACGGCCACGGATCACGGACACGGATGCCAATCTTGTGTGCATCCGTGTTCTTTCACGGACCCATTGACTTGAATGGGTCCGTGAACCGTTGTCCGTCAAAAAAATAGGACAGGTCATATTTTTTTGACGGACAGGATACACAGATCACGGTCTCGGCTGCAAAACGGTGCATTTTCCGATTTTTCCACGGACCCATTGAAAGTCAATGGGTCCGCGAAAAAAAACGGAAAACGGCACAACGGCCACGGATGCACACAACGGTCGTGTGCATGAGGCCTAAGGCTGTGCAGGGGCACCCCCCTCACACCTGGTTGCTTACCATAGTAACATGTTTGTGGTACAGCAGTGATTGGCATCATTCTACTTAGTGCTGGGTGATTATGATCAGAATTGTGATTAATTGAACATTTTACCTTGATTACAATTTTGATGAATAATTTTTTTATTTTTTTGTGCCTTCATAGTTTATGGTCAGCAGTTGTGGGGGTGGGCATTTTGCGAGATGGTCGCGGAATCAAGCGAATTGGGTCAGGGGATGGCCGTGGTCGGAGCAGAAGGGGGCAGGCGGCTGTGCTTGGAGCGAATGGGGGAAGCCTGACGGAAACATCTAAAGGGTAGAGGAGACTCGGAGTAGAGCAGCTTCATCTGCAACCAGAATAATGGAAATGATCGACATGGGAAAGATTGTCGATGAATCGGGCTGCATTTTGGTTCTGTTTCGTTATCGATTAGACGCCCGGCCCTAGCTCTACCTCTGGGCTATGCACTCGGCTGGATTATTTGCACAGTATATTTACTTTGCAGAGACATAAAAGCGGTCATTGTGTGCTGCGGATACCTGTTGTGTTACATATAGTATAGTTCACAGCCCTGCACTGAGATACAATGTGGTTTTGTGTGATAGTCAGCAGATAACACTTGTGATTCTCCAATACTAAAGGATGTGGTCAGGAGCGTCCGCCTGGAGCTGTCGGCTCGGGTGTAGCAGCCATGCAGTGAGAGGACGGCACATTTGTACTTGTACAGATCCACAAGCTGCTGCCTTTACCCTTAGGCTGTATTAGTCAGCCCGATTCTGCCAGCAATTGTCAGGAAGGAAGTGTTCCTTACTGGCAACCGCCTGCTCACTAGTGGAGGAGACCGCTGCTATTGCATGCAGTGATCTCCTCCACAGCATGGGGAGGAGTGATCGGTATACATCGCTCGTCCACATGCTGTATAGTGGTTTGCCGGCGGTTTTTAAACCACTTGCTCATTCATCAGGTAATCAGCGGCAGTATTACACTGCTAGATCATCGCTAACGAGCATTCATACGAACGCGTTAGCAATGATTGGCCCAACAATTGTCTGGTGTAATGGCCTTTACGTGACAGGGACCTAATGTTTCATGGCTTGCGTGGTGCGGGCATGTAGTCACACCGCCGTCTGCAAGGCCGGGCTGTACAGGACTTGTTATTCTTGTCTGTAGCCAAAGGCCGACCATGCTTGCTGCTCCATTCATCTCTATGGGAGTTGTGGAAATAGCCAAGCGCTGTCCTCTGCTGTCTCCAGAACTCCCTTAGGCCTCTTTCACAGTGGCGTTAGGATTGTCCAGCACGCTGGATGCGTGCTAACGCTTGCACATGTGTGCTGCCGGATGTCTGGCCTGGCCCCATTCACTATAATTGGGACCTCTGGGAGATGCGGCCTCCCATTATAGTGAATGGGGCCAGGCCGGATTTCCGTCAGCACGCGTGTGAGCGCATTAGTACGGTTCTGGCAGGGGAACAGCCTCCTAGACAAGTCTAACGCCAATGTGAAAGAAGCCTTAGAGGCGAATGGTGCTTTCCTCAAGATTGCAGGTGAGTCAGAGCTGGATTGCTGCGCTGAGTAGGTACAGTCATGGCTGAGTCTGGGCAGGTAAGTGTTCTCACCTCTGACACATTGTGGTAGCAAATCATCAGCCGAGGAGACAGGTTTGTTGCTGAAGTATTGTGTGACTGGAAACAATGCAGCAATCCATCAGCTGTGACAAATATTAAAGGGGTTTTCTCACTTTAGCAAATGACATTCATCATGCAACGCACTCCCACAGTCCCAGCCACGAGAGAAGCAGGCACTTTTTCTTGTGGTGTGTGAACACGACCACCTCTGCTGGATTGCAGGGTGGTCGTAACCTCTGGACTGAAAAATCAATCACAACAGCAAAGTAGACAATATGGCCAATCGCAATACATTAGTAAGTGCCTTGTGGTAACTTCCTCTACATTATAAATGCCACTTGCTGTAAGACATCTGCAGGCTGCTCCGGTCAGGAACAGCCTGCTGGATCCATTGCTGCCGGAATTCCATCTGGCCCCATTCACTATATTGGGGACCAGCGGAGATTCGCCTGTAACCTAGCAAATATGTAGAGAAGAGGCCGGACAAGTACAGCTGGATGCAGTGGCATTTGTCCGTCCGCTTCTCGGCACATTTGCCGGGTTGTTGACGAATCTCTACCGATCCCAGGGCAGACAGAATTTCGGCAGTGATTGGTCCAGCAGGCTGTTCCAGACCAGAACCACCTGCCGGATCTGCTTAACGTGGATGTGAAAAAGGCTTAAAGGATAACTGTCGTGTATGTGTATCCAATTACCCCTTAATTCCACAGTTTTGTTCCCTGTACTGCCTACTTTTACCTGTGCTTAAAATAGGGTTTCTAGGCAAGGTCCGTCTATGTGTTGAAGGACGCAGCGTGCAGGGTCAGATTACAGACAGCCAGGGACTGTAGGTAAATGATTAGAGCCAGGTCCTCCCCAGCAGCTGGTAACAGTGCCTGGGCTGTGTGCACTTCTCCCTGTCCCTGCGCTTGGCAGACGCTTCCTCACTCAGCAGAGCAGGAGAATGCAGAGTTGGAGCGGCGCAGACCAGGGAAGGGAGGTCTGCCATCTGCTCAGTGTATAAATGAAAGCAACATGTGGTACAGGAGATTAACCCTTTAGTTGAGGGGCTATTGTTACTGGCTAGTGAGGGCAGGCGGGATTAGCCTCAGGGCGAGGGCAGTGGCGGCCATCTTGACTGAATAGTGAAATTGCAGTTTTATGCAGACTGGTTGCTAAGGGCTGAATCTTATTAATTATGGGGTAAGTCAGTCTAATAGTAACTGATTCTGGAATATCATGTTATTAGTAACTACATATATGAAAATTGAAATTGGGGTCTAAGTGTGACAGTTATCCTTTAAGTCTGAGTTTCCATCCTCTTGTCAAGGATGTTCCCATTCACTAACAGCAATCAGAGCACTTGAAAATGGTGAGATTGGAAGATGGTTGCTATATGCATCTACTCCATTTTTTTTTTTCTTTGCTCTACATTTTAGAAGATCTCCGCCAGTTGCCTCAAAACTCTGTTCACACTTAGGTTGGCGGTTACCGTTTATAAAGAGAAACCCAACGCTTGCCCAGATCGTTCGTATGACAGATTCCACCAGCTGACCGCAGTGACTTATAATGGGGTCTGTGGGGGTCCATTGTGTTCTGTTTATACCCGTGATGGAGGCTCAGAAGAGAGATTGCAGCTTACATGTGAACGGAACCTAAATTGTATAGTGATTAGATACAGGATAGCCATCTGATCAGATCCGAATCTCTCTTCCTTCTGGGATTTGCTCCCCACCTATCCCTTGGTTGAACTTGAAGGACTTATGTCTTTTTTTCAACCGTATTAACTATGTAACCATCTGGTCATGGTGATCCCTAGAATGGGGGGCTCGTTCCTCCTTCTTGGGCTCCTTTCACATCACCATTTCTCCTTTCCGTTCCCCGGCTCCGTTGAGGAGCAGGAGAACGGAAAGGGCGGATTCTGCAGATAACTGAGCGTAACGGAGCCTAAAGACCCCATAGACTATAATGGGGTCCGTTCGGTGTCCGCTCAGAAAATGATTTTTGAGCGGAGACGAAAGTCCTGCATGCAGAATCCGTCCCTTGCGTTCTGCTCCTCAACGGAGCCGGAGAACGGAAAGGAGAAACGGTGATGTGAAACGAGCCTTAATGGAGCGGCAGGACGAGCATTGTCTGTGGGACTGCTGGCGATTGCCTTTCAAGCCTTCCCTGTCCTCATCCTAATGAGCGTCGGAGGCAGTGATCTCTGTGAGGCCGCTCTGACATCCATTAGTCTTATTCTCTATCACGTTGCGTTTTGACCTTCCTTATGTTGCTCCTTCCATTATCTGGCATATAGTGCCCGTCCTGCCGCACTGTCAAGTGTGACATCAAACGGCTTCAGTAGGGCTGCAGAGACCATTCAGGTATGTGCACAAGGCACCTTCTAGAATCTGCTCACAGCACATTGTGGCTTTGCTATAAACATGTGTTATAAAGAACACCATAAAAATCCTAACCATACAGCCTATAGCTTGTCAGGGCAGAGCTTCAGATGGATTTGTTTAAAACCAGGAACCCAGTGCTGCAAACAGCCTGCATAGGAACTCGTGCACATGACCATATCCGTTTCGCGGTCCGCAAAACACACATCACGGCCGTGTGCATGCCACCTTTTTTTTTTTTTTTTTTTTTTTTTTTTTTTTTTTTTCAGGCTCCTTTAGAAATGTCCTATCCTTTTCTACAAAATGGACAAGAATAGGGTTTATAATAGGAGACTCCATCACAATGAAATATCAAGATCTCAGACGTTTATTGTAGATGCGGCTGTACAATTCCTGTGACGTTTTCGGCCGATGTGGCCTTTATCAAACTACTGCAGAAATAAAATACATATACCGTAAGTAGATATTTACCTGGTGCCACTAGAAGAAATCTGGAAAATGGTGGAAGATGTGTTTGGTAGGAGGTATGTGCCACGTGGGTACCGTGTGGTGTGCTTTTTATAGTGCGTACCAGCTGACGAGGAGAGGAACGCAAGCGCAGTGCTGGTGATGCATCCCAAGCCTTTGTTTTGAGATGGAAGATGGAACGCGTTTATGTTGGCTGTTACGGTTGCACCAATAATCAAAATTAAACACATGTATAGTGGTGGTAAACGGAGGACAATTGATGTAATAAGTATATTTGAATCCTATTTTGATGTCTAAAAAAGGAAGATGGATTAGCGCATGCGCAGAGGACCAAAAGTTCCATCTCTGGAAGCGTACTAATGGCTAGCGCTACGGAGTGTGTATGATGATGAATACACCAATTATTTATTATGCACTACAATTAATCTATTATACCATATACATTCCCTCAATATTATCTCGTTTTCATCAGCCGCATCTACAATAAACGTCTGAGATCTTGATATTTCGTTGTGCTGTAGTCTTCTATAAGATTTGTCTGACTCGGTGGGAACCCGACTCCAAGCAATAGCGGAGTGCCACACAGTCTTTATAGCAAGAATAGGATATATTATCTTCTTCGCGGGAAGGTGGAGAGAACATACGGATGTGGACAGCTCACCCTGTGCTGTCCATCAGTGATGGCTAGTTCGCAGTGTTCTCCAGCGAACACATGCGGGCTGCCATCTTGCCTCAAGTCCGGTGGTGCACAGGTAAGCCTGTGCTGCGAGCCGGTCTGAAATCAAATGCGGTCACCGGGAGCAGGCAGTTCTGAGAACAGCTGCCGGGGGCCTTCATCGGGCTGTTCTCGGAACTGCCTGCTCCCGCTGACCGCATTTGTTTCAGACCGGCTCCCAACAAAGGTAAGGGCTTTCCTGTGTATCGCCGGACTTGTTAGTCAAGATGGCAGACCATATGTGTTCGCTGGCGAACACTGCGAACTGGCCATCACTGCTGTCCATATCTTTTTCAGCACCGTTGAAATGGATGGGTCTACATAGGATCAGCAAAAAATGCGGATAGGATGCGGCCCGAACATACTGTTGTGTGCATGAGGTCTAAGAGAACCCATTAAATCTGAAGCTCTTCTAAAAGACTCTTGTAGTGCAGGTGGGTGAGTAGGCCTGTCTGGTTTGATGTGTAGCGTCAGTGACGGCTCTGCTATACAGACCTTCAAGCAGTAGACACATATGGACATCTACTGAACAGAATGGCGGTGAGTCACCGGCAGCTGGAAATATTCTACCGCCAGAAATCCAGGAGGCTCCTGTCACTTATGTGCTCGTCTGATGAGAAGACTATTGTGCCTGAACGGTTGGTCTCTGGAAGGCAGACATATAATGGAAATACTGCTCAAGATGTCTTCTAGGTAACAGGCAGGATCATGAAGTTACATACAGGGTATTCAAACAGGCCTAGAAAACCATAATAATAGGCACATCCAGAGTATAAAATCAATCAAGTAATTTTATTAGACAACATTAACATACAGACACCTTAAAAATGGTATACAATAAGTCATGTGCCGGGGTAAAAGTCTATATGTGTCAATGCCCTATAAATATCCATGTAATTGATGCTTAATCATAACAGAATTGATCAAATACAATCACATATATAGATATGAAACGGACAGCACTTCCAATAGAAAATCGTGATTTAATCGACCCAAGTGGGACAGTGAGGCAACGTTTCGGCTCGGACGCGGAGCCTTTCTTGGGTCGATTAAATCACGATTTTCTATTGGAAGTGCTGTCCATTTTCTTCTACATTTTTTGGGTAAGAAGTTATACCCTGGGATATAGCACCCGTCATACAAGTTGTGAATTGGTGCTGATATATTGATGTGCTTATGGCATCCAAGACTCGGGACCGCGCTTGCGCAAGATGGCCGCAAACCGGAAATGGCAGAGTGTGGGACCACAAACAGGAAATGCGTATTTCCTTTTATTTGGAACGCAAATGCGTTTTATTTCGGAAGTTTAGAAAGCGTAGAAGGAGACATAAATAAGGCGTGCTGTTTATAAGACAAACAAATATACACCTTAGGCCACAATTAGAGATGAGCGAATCGACTTCGGATGAAACGCATACCCTTAGACTTATTTGTAGTTTTTTACCCTTAGAATTTTAACATTGGATAGAGCAGGATGATGAAAAAGGAAGACATTGTAGATTTTTTAAATCTTTTTATCTTGCCTATTAACCTTCCCCATGCCAGGTGCCAGCCTGTAGACATCTGAGCCACTCACAAGCTCTGCAGATTATTGTTCTGTATAGTAGGTGTTCTGTTAGGTGGGGGCCCCTTACACAGGGCTCTGTGTTCTCTGGATCCACGTGACGCAGGATTTGTGCAGTGTCATCTGGCGTTCTTAGCGGAGATCTCATCTAAAAGAGGTTAGCCGGCAGCTGCACCCTAGTGAAGAGAGCAGGCCAGGAACCCTGGAGACCCCGGATCCCCCCTCCATTCCTGTCCCAGGAGATGGCGATGCTATCATCAGCAGGACCGTGCTGCATACGGTATGTAAAACGTATGACATCTGTGCTTTCTCTTGGCTGTAAGAGAGTCTTGTAATCTCTAAGCAAGAATACAGCAGGGGGGAGGGGTGTGTAGATATATGCATACATGGACTACTAGGATCATTTCTGATGGCAGTACTGCTGTATTACTATTCTATATAAATGATGTGCGGCTGCTGTTACTGCAGAGCAGATGCGGCATTGTGCTGTCAGGGGGCTGATAACTTTCTGCGTTGTATTATAATCGCTGGTCAGTTCTGGGGCCAATCGAGCTGTCGAAAGACGACCAGAAAAGTCATCCGTCAAGTTCAGTGTGATTGGACTGGTGGCCTTATTGCTAAAGGACAGACGGCGCTTATACTGTAGGAGCTGCTGCATTGGGGCTTGTTATGACGGGCAGGGGGATAGATCAGTCCAGTGACTGTGGGCAGATTGTTCATCCTTGCGCCTCTATATTGTCGTCTTAAAGCGAGAGTCTCATTGTCTGCAGGGCAGTAGGTACTAGGTATTAAGGCTTATTGCACGCAGACGTGTGCGCTCAGTGGCTGTATTCCGGACCGCATTTGCAGATCCGCAATACATGGGCACCGTTCCGTGTGCATTCTGCATCACGAACGCGGACCCATTCACTTCAATGGGTCCGCAATTCCAAAGATGCGGAAGGGAACCCTATGGATGTGCTACGGAGAGCTTCCCTGGGGTTTCCTCCCGTACTTCCGATCCGCAAAAAGATAGAACATGTCCTATCTTTTTGTGGAACTGCCGTATCACGGACCCATTAAAGCTGTCCCACGGTGGGTGTTCGTGCATTATGGCCCGCAGCACGGCCACGGGGGGGCCGTTTGTGTGCAAGAGGCTTTACACGTGGGGCGGAATTTCCAAATTTGCTTCTAAACCCACATGTTACATGCGGAATTGTTAAATGTGATGTCCTGTTACCACGTATCCCCTATTCACAGGTTAGGGGATAGGTGTCTGATCAGTCGGGTCTGGCTTTCAGGGCCCCTGCTGATCACTAGAACGGGGCCCATGTTCCCCTTGCGTGTCCGATGCTATTTAACTCTATGGGACTGACGGATACTTCAGTAAAAGCACTTTCTCCAGCAGCCCCATAGCGTTCAATGGAACGGCAGCGTGCATACGGGTCAACCGCTCCATTGTAACGAGGAACGCGGCCCCAGCAGTCAGGCTCTAATCTCCTATCCTGTGCACTGGGGTCAACTTGTTGTCATGGTTCATCCCTGGGAAGGATGGTTTTCCGGTGTGTATATTGGCATGCTATAGATTTAACGTTCCGTGCCGCGCATCCACTTCTGCTGTAGTTTTTGTATGAGATTTTGCAGAACCCCTTCCACTGTTCTGGTAGCTAACGCACTGCTGACTGGGAAAAGGGCGTCCGGGCAAAGATCTTTAGATGTTTCAAAAATGTAAAAAATAAATAAATAAAAAATCGTGTTTAGCAGGAAGTGTGACAAAGCTTGAATATGTCATAGGTAGAGATTTTTGACAGATTACGTAAAAATGATAGCAAATCAGTAAAGCTCACATCAGTGTTGGAGATGCTATGTACTGGGCTTCCATTGCAGACTCCATTATGATTGATGTGAATAATAGCGCCACATACATGTTCTTCCTTCAGAGCAGAGGACGACCCTGGTATAAGTCAGTGTGGTCATGTGAAGGAGCCGGCTGAGCATTGTGGTTTCTGTTCATAAGGGTTAACACTGCCTAAGGGTCCATTCACACTTCCGCAAAAGCGGTCCGGATCATTCCGGAACGGATCCGGACCCATTCATTTTCATTGGGGCCGCAAAAGATGCGGACAGCACACAGTGTGCTATCCTCATCTGCACTTCCATTCTGCAAATAAATAGAACGTGTCCTATTCTTGTCCGCAGACACAGACAAGAAAGGCCATTTCTATTTAAAGTGCCGGCCATGTGCGATCCACAAAACAGTTGCGGACGTGTGAATGGACCCTAAAACTTCGCAAATTGTAAAACAGTTCTGTAGCATCTTACCTTGGAATTCTGCTTCATGCCATTCCTCAGTTACTCCTCCTGGAAAACTATGTATAATGACATGCTGTCAGTAGCATGTGCCTCTATATGGTCTGACACGCTATTCAATATTGGATTTGAATAGTAGTTAAAAGCCCTTTAAAAGTTCAGGTCCTGACACTTCAGCTGCCATGATGATCTGCTCTGCTCAGCTGGTGGGGGGGTGGTGCCGTCATCTCCCAGGCGTTGTGCTTCTGCTGGCAGTGCCGAGGCAGCAGACAGACCAGTATGTCTTATGGCACCTGCGGAGTGCCAGCATACAGGATAATGGGGGGACAGATGTCTCAGTTGTCTTCAGAAGGGGACGGTGAAGAGACCCCTAGATTTTTGGAACAGGAGACGTTGGTAAGTTGACCAAAGCAGGGTATTTGTGCAAGTGACAGCCGTCTGTGGTGCTACGCGGATGTTTGTCATTATGTCTTGTATTATTATTATATGTAGTATATAAAAATCCGACATTGCAGGAATATAATCTGTCCTGTCATGCAGGAGATCTTGGCTTTAGGTGGTCGCTTGCTTTCTGCTCAGGTTTTTACTTGCGCCAGGCTTCTTAGTCGTTGACAGCAGGCAGCATTTTCCATAGCGTTTTCATATTAGTCCGTATGTCCGCTGGTTGTCAGATGCCAGGCTCAGCACTTCATCTAACCCTGCACGGAAACTTGTGTCGCCATCCAGGTGAGACATGAGAAGGCCACTGCACTTATGTGGAAAATGGCACCTTGCCAGCGACTCCTCTGTGCTGGCTGTAAGGTTAGACAATGGAGTCTGTAGTTTGTTTGCTAAATTTACAAGAAATGTTAGGACCCTGTAGGTCCAGGTCCTCCCAGCCCCACATAGGGGTGATTGCTGGCCTTTGTAAGTGGTGGCGCTGCCTCCTTCCTGTAGCTGTGTCCACCCCCCACTACTGCCTTTTCCTATGTCGCACAGTGCGCCCTCTGTTGGCAGGAAGCCATGTACGAGCTGCCTGTCCATCCGCTGTGCTCAGCCTCCTGGATGAGTGTCTGACAACACTTTTTCACCTTTTGAACACAAATCTAGTCTTAAAGGGTATCGCTAGAATGTGCCCTCACTTAATGACTGATCCCGAGGATGAAGGTACTTCAGTGATGATCTAGTGCTGTGTCCCTTGCTACCTTTTTCCTGCAGTCCAATTCTGCCAACCCAGCGTACAAGGAATTGCAGTGCAGCTCCATTCAAGAGCAAGTGACCGTCTGGTTCAAGAAAAAAAAAAAAATTGCGTTAACTGGGGAACAAACAGAACACTTACCTGGTGACCTCCTTTTCATCTTTATTGTTCATGTGAGCATTGCTGGCCAATCCAAGGGCAGCAAGAAGTGCCTGGGCCCACCAAATGCACAATACACATCAGGCGGTCAGTGCGGCCATCTTGGATGTCAGAAGAGGGGCCCAGGAACTGGCAGATCTGCACCTAAAAGGATGAAAAGGAGGTCACCAGGAAAGTGTTTTGTTCCCCAGTTAATGGGAATTTATTTTCTTGAACTGGAAGGGGACTTTAATGGGGTGATCAGTTGGGTCGGTCTAGCATGTGGCTGTGCAAGGAAAACGTAGGAGGGGCACAGCGTTAAATCTGCCGCCCTTTGTCTTATCAGATGGGGATTCCTCATTAAACTACACTAGTTGCCTTCAAACCTGACTAGGGGTTTATTCACACATTGCAGTGATGTCTCGATGAATGAGCCCTTACAGCCCATTCACACAGCAGTTTTTACAGCGTATTTTTGGCGCGCACAGCTGTGCTGACACTCTGCTAAAAACCCAACAGCCACGTCCTTTCTGCCTCCCATACGTATCAATGGGAAGCAGTGCTGAGATTTGCAGAGTGGCGGCACCACACACAGACATGTCCCTTCTCGTCATGGCCATGACTATAAGCCGCTGCTCCACGATCCTCAACGCTGCCTCCCATTGAGATGTATGGGAGATGGAAAGGACGCGGCTGCTGGCAGGTTTACAGCACCGTTCCGGCGCTGCTTTCCGCCACATGAATGGGCCCTACTCTTTTCATGCCACGCATGGCCAGATCCTGCCAGGAATTTGGTGGTGTGTAGGATAGGGTATGGAATCCCGGATCAGAAGTCTTTGCTGTAACGTATAGAGTCTGTGGGCTGCGTTTTCTGCTTTCTGAGCCATATACGCAGGTCTGCAGGGTGTGGTGCTCGTTCAGCCTATATCGCGTGGATTATTAGGTGTCTGTTTCTGTACAACTGTCTGCCAGGATAAGGATTTGTTCTCGCCTTCGCTTTCTCCTGTTCTACTGCTTACGTCTGCGCTAGTGTTCGCTTAGGAGTCCCTGTTCTGACTCCATATATAGCTATATCCAAATATGGAGTCAGTGCTAAATCTAATTTCTGAAAAGTTTCTGCTGGGATTTGGACTCTCAACATTGTTTTTAGCCATAATATATTTACATAATTATATATTTAGAATATATAACATTATAATATATGCAAATATAGTATGGCTAAAAACATCAGTAGTAGTTTCCCCATATATTATGCATTCATATATATCAGAAGTATATATTCATTAATTTTTAATTTATTTTTAGTAATTACACTTATTTTGTGCCATACATTTTTACAATTATAAAAAAAAAAACATATAAAATATTTTCAATTTAATCTCTCTTTCTGAAATGTTTCTGCCAGGATTCGAACTCCCAACCTTGTACATTAGAGGCAACCTTATCCACTGAGCTATAAAGCTCAATGCTAAAGTGTCATAAAAACTTCATAGTAGTTTTTGATGTAGTGAGTATTCCTATTCAGCAGGAGACTTATTTTATATTTCTGTGCCCGTTAAAGCTACTTCCACACCTATAATGCAAACGCGTGTATCCGTTCAGAACGGATCCGTTTGCATTACCATGAAAAAAAAAAAGGAAAAAAAAGTTAATCATAATGCAAACGGATCAGTATTGCTTCAAATGTACAAGGGGTTGGGAGTTCAAATCCCAGCAGAAACTTTTCAGAAATAGATGCTAAATTACACTTAAATACACTGACTCGAGCACACACTATGTGATGCTCGAGCCGAACTAGTCTGCACATCTTAAAATGCATCCCGTTTTTCAAGAGTCGAGAACGATCCCCCTAAAGTAATCGTTACCGCAGCTGATACCGTATTATATAAAATCAAAATGAATGTATGCTGGATTTTTTTTCTGTCTAAAGTAATGGCTCTGAGATAGAAATGGCTAAAACGGATTCCAAATGTGCATAACAGATGCTTGAAATACAGGATCCGTAGAACTGAAAACTAAATGATGTGAACTCCGCCTAGTAGGTACTTTGTATAAGGTGCTAATTCACTAAAGACCTTTCATGGCTGAGATGGGAATAATCCTTGTTATCGGCAGTCAAACTGTGTGGCCGCAGCCTCCATTGCTGTTTATGTAGGTCCTGCCACCCCTGCCTACTGGTTTGGCTCCATTCACGCATCCGCAATTTCGTTCCGCATTTTGCGGAACAGAATTGCAGACCCATTCACTTCTATGGGCCGCACGATGTGCGGCGCCGATCTGGAAATGTCCGTTCCTGAAAAAAAAATAGAACATACCCTAGTCTTGTCCACAATTGCGGACAAGAATAGGCATATTCTATTAGTGCCGGCGATGTGCAGTCCGCAAAATGCGGAACACACATTGCCGGTGTCCGTGTTTTGCGGGTGTGTGAATGGACCCTTTTGCGGGTTATTCCAGTCTGTCATGTAAGGCTGTGATAGGATTAACCCTTTAACCCGGCATAGGCTGATAGTTCAGCTCTTCTCATAGCTGCACTGTATTGATTGTTTCATGTTTCCTGCAGGATCCTTCAGTCACACAGGTGACCAGAAATGTGCCCCCTGGGTTAGAGGAGTACAATCCCTTCTCCGATTCCAAAACGGTAAGTGTGTCCTCGTGTCATTTGGGCGTAAACAGGGTTGTCCACTCTAGAAAGTGTAGTTTTATTTATAAAACCAGTGTAGAGAACAGTTATAAATCCCCACCCTGGAGCACCTGTTCTGCCCCAAATTACACAGACCGCTCCTTGATTTGTAAGGGTAGTGTCATGCCTAATTTCCCCTGTGATGGCGCTATAGTGAACTTCAAGACTTGCTGCTAGATTCCCCCACAAATAACTACTAATGTCTGGGGCCCTCAGCCGGTGAACACTCTTTTTGATAAGCTTATTGTCAGGGGATTTCCCAAGTGGACTATCCCTTTAAGACAGATGTTTTCTTTATAAACACTATTTGTAGTGTACATATAAAATTTAAATAATTGCAAAGTTTATACAATATAAAAAAAAAAAAAAAACATTTTAAAGGGGCTTTGTCATGATGACAACCCCTGCCCATACGTCCTTGTAGAGCATATGGAGATCATAAAGGACACCCTCCTTGATCCGGAATAGAGAGTACCTCTTTACGAGTGGCTGCTATTCTGGAGGATTTGAGTGTTTTTGGATTACAGTGACGGGTATTGACATGTGATAAGACACCGCCACTGTGGGGGAAATGCCACCACTTATAGCCGGGATCTAAGGTAAGCCTGAGTGTGATCAGTGAGGGCTGATCTCTGAGATCCACATCAGTCAGCGGTCATATCGCTGATGATGAACCCCCAATAACATCCACAGAAATATAAACTCTTAATCCAGAAAGGTATCCTATCTTCTGCAGATTGGTAATCTGCTCTGCACGTGGGGTTCTCAGACAGGTGCTCAAAAAACCAGAGAGAGATGGAAATCAATCCTCTTATTTTTACTTATTCAGGACATCAGGTATTTTATTTTAGGCTAAAATCGGTTTTTAATTGTATTATGAAAGTGAGAGACAGAATCGGACCCGTGGCATGTCGTCAGTGTGTGGAGAGTGATTCTATGACTTGTATTGAATCGATAGTTAACTTAAAGGGAGTCTGTCACCAGCGACCTCCCTGTCCAGCTGCTTCCATGGACACATAGCTGAGGTTCACCTGATTAAACCCGGTTTCTCTTTTGTTGATCTGAGGCTCTGTTCCCTAGTTATACTTTTTCTTAAAATGCAAATCAGGCCTTTGGTGCAATAAGGGCATCACCGTTGCTCTTTTTGCACCCAAGCTCCACTCCTTTCTGTGGTCGGTCCCTCCCTCACGGCTTTGATTGACAGGGGCAGGCAGTGGCAAAGCAGCCAGGGATGAGCTGGACATAGAAGTGAGGGGAGATTGGGTGCAACAAGATCAATTATCATGCCCTCATTGCACCAAAGACCTAATTTGCTTATTAAGAAAAAGTATCAAGACTAGGAGCCTTGGATAAAAAAAAAAACTAAGTTTTAATCAGGTGAACCACAGCTATGTGTCTATGCAAACAGCTTGATAGGGAGGTCGCTGTTGACAGATTCCCTTTAAAGGGTTTCTGTCACCAGATTTAACCCTATTAAACCTAACTAGCCTATTCCTACTTTTATCGATGCCCCCGTTACTCCAGAAATATAACTTTTGTATTATGCTAACTAGCCTCTAGGAGAAGGGGGTGGGGGGCGTTGTTCCTGCTCCTAGAGGCGGTGAGGAAGCTGGCAGCCTGCGAGCGTCTTTTCCTCACCGCGCCGAATGCTGAACGGCTCGAGATTTCGCCAGAGCACAGGGCTGGCAGACAGATGCGAGTGCTGCCTGGCCCTGTCAATCAGGACTTTGAGGGAGGCGACAAAGGTGGGAGAACTGATCCTCTAGGAGCAGGAACAACCCCCCCCCGACCCCCGTCCCCACCTACCTGCTCCTAGAGGCTAATTAGCATATTATAGAAATTATATTTCTGGAGTAACTGGGGCATAGATAAAAGTAGGAATAGGCTAGTTAGGTTTAGCTGACATTAGCGATGTGCTAATGTCGGCTAGCTTAATAGGGTTAAATCTGGTGACAGAATCCCTTTAAAAGTGATTTCCGGGATTTTACTACTGATGACATATCCTCAGGATCTGATCGGTGGAGGTCTAACACCTGGGACCCCTGCTGAACAGCTGTTTGAGAATGCCCTCTCTCAGCTCGCCAAGCACAGCGCCGTACAGTGGCCGTGCTCAGTATTGCACTCTGCCCCATTCACTTGTGTGGGGCTGAGCTGCAACGTGTGAATGAACGTGTCGTCACTCGGCCTAGGAAGAGCAGAGAGAAGGCCATGGTGCTCACAGAAGCGCCACTGTCTTCTCAAGCATCTGATCTGCGGTGGTCCCAGGTGTCGGGCCCCTACAGATCAGATACTAATGATAGATCCTGGGGATAGATCCTGGGGATAGATCCTGGGGATAGATCCTGGGGATAGATCCTGGGGATAGATCCTGGGGATAGATCCTGGGGATAGATCGTTGGTAGTAAAATGTCTGAAAACACCTTTAATTTATAGATTTGGTCGCACTGTATTTCTACTAATTTCTCATATTTTCTTTCCCTTATTCTCTCAGCCACAACCAGCAAAAGTGAAAATGCCGACCTCGGCTCCTAGCACCCAGCCGGCTATAATGAAGCCCACAGAGGAACCTCCTGCTTACTCACAGATTGCAAAGGTACTGTGTTGTCTAGTCTAGTGCGTGGGATCTTCAAGAAAAGGCATATTCTATGTGTAATTTTCTAGTATACTCTAAGATACCCCTTAAAAAGCAAACAGTGGCTTTAGAACAGGGGTGCACAACCTGCGGCCCGGGAGCCACATACGGCCCTCGATACCATTCTGTGCAGCCCCCAGCCATCTGGTAACAGACATGTATGTCTATGCCTTGTGGCTGCTCACATGTATCTTTTATGTATTCTCCCATTAGATGGGAGTTTTGGAACTGTAACTAGACATTTTTTATATATACTGTATGTTCAATATGCCATACATACAGTATTTCAGTTGGTAATGCCCCTTTAAGTTTTGTTTTCAGCCCTTGGAAATGGTTCAAGCTGACAATGTGGACTCCAACCAGAAAAGATTGTGCACCCCTGCTTTAGAAGTTGTGTTTTTTTGTACATAGAAGGTGCCCAGGGTTATTTGCCAGTGTACATAACACCACAATCTTTAAAGGGGTATTCCCATCTGGGCCATTGATGGCATATCGCTGAGGCGGGGCGGGAGAGAGGAAGACTGTGTGTGCTCCCGTGTGCACACAGGATGAGTTAAAGTAAATCTGTCAGATGACTGATTCTCTGTAAACTCACTGGGAGCAGCCTGCTGTGCATAGGAAGCACAGCAGGTTGTAGAGCAAAAATGAAAAAGATAAATAGAACCAATTGGAGAAAAAAATGAATTTGGCAACGTAGAAAATGGCAAAAAGCAAAACAAAAAAAACCCCTCACCCTAAGGGCTCATGCACGCGGCCGTTGCCTAACTGTTCCAGTTATTGGTGGCTATAATTTGCGGTTCCCAATTCACGGGCCACATCTGTGCGGCTACTGCAAACGGATCTAGCCCCACTCCACTTGAACGCATCCATGATCCATTCTAACCCTTGTGGAGCCATGGAGAGAAACCCCATTGAAGCACTCCACTCCTACACAGGAGTCTATGTAGACATGAATATGGCAAACCGAGCAAGTTACAGATTGACATGACTCCAACAATTAGATCCAAGAAAAAGGAAAGAAGACATTATAAGAAGTGTCATATAAAAGCTATAGTGCCACATTTTTAATTTTAAGAACGGCACCCCAACCCCTCTTATACAGTCGGGTCCATAAATATTGGGACATGGACACAATTCTAGCATTTATGGCTCTGTACACCACCACAATGGATTTTAAATAAAACGAACTAGATGTGCTTTAACTGCAGACTGTCAGCTTTAATTTGAGTGTATGTGCATCCAAATCAGGTGAACGGTGTAGGAATTACAACAGTTTGCCTATGTGCCTCCCACTTGCTAAGGGACCAAAGGTAATGGGCCAGAATAATAATCCTAAATCAAACTTTCACTTTTTAATACTTGGTTGCAAATCCTTTGCAGGCAAATACAGCCTGAAGTCTGGAACGCATAGACATCACCAGACGCTGGGTTTCATCCCTGGTGATGCTCTGCCAGGCCTCTACTGCAACTGTCTTCAGTTCCTGCTTGTTCTTGGGGCATTTTCCCTTCAGTTTTGTCTTCAGCAAGTGAAATGCATGCTCAACCGGATTCAGGTCAGGTGATTGACTTGGCCATTGCATAACATTCCACTTCTTTGCCTTAAACTCTTTGGTTGCTTTTGCAGTATGCTTTGGGTCATTGTCCATCTGCACTGTAAAGCGCTGTCCAATGAGTTCTGAAGCATTTGGCTGAATATGAGCAGATAATATCGCCCAAAACACTTCAGAATTCATCCTGCTGCTTTTGTCAGCAGTCACATCAATAAATACAAGAGAACCAGTTCCATTGGCAGCCATACATGCCCACGCCATGACACTACCACCACCATGCTTCACTGATGAGGTGGTATGCTTAGGATCATGAGCAGTTCCTTTCCTTCTCCATACTCTTCTCTTCCCATCACTCTGGTACAAGTTGATCTTGGTCTCATCTGTCCATAGGATGTTGTTCGAGAACTGTGAAGGTTTTTTTAGATGTCATTTGGCAAACTCTAATCTGGCCTTCCTGTTTCTGAGGCTCACCAATGGTTTACATCTTGTGGTGAACCCTCTGTATTCACTCTGGTGAAGTCTTCTCTTGATTGTTGACTTTGACACACATACATCTACCGCCTGGAGAGTGTTCTTGATCTGGCCAACTGTTGTGAAAGGTGTTGTTTTTCATCCACCACAGTTGTTTTCTGTGGTCTTTTGGAGTTGCTGTTCCTTCTTTTTAAGAATGTTCCAAACAGTTGTTTTGGTCACGCCTAGTGTTTTTGCTATCTCTCTGATGGGTTTGTTGTGTTTTTTCAGCCTAATGATGGCTTGCTTCACTGATGGTGACAGCTCTTTGGATCTCATCTTGAGAGTTGACAGCAACAGAATCCTAATGCAAATAGCACACTTGAAATGAACTCTGGACCTTTTATCTGCTCATTGTAATTGGGATAATGAGGGAATAACACACACCTGGCCATGGAACAGCTGAGAAGCCAATTGTCCCATTTACTTTTGGTCCCTTAAAAAGTGGGGGGCACATATGCAAACTGTTATAATTCCTACACCGTTCACCTGATTTGGATGTAAATACCCTCAAATTAAAGCTGCAGTTAAAGCACATCTTGTTTGTTTCATTTCAAATCCATTGTGGTGGTGTATAGAGCCAAAAAATGTTAGAATTGTGTCGATGTCCCAATATTGATGGACCTGACTATGTATGTATATATATTAAGCATTTGCATTCAGGTTTACATTATCCTTAAAGGAAACCTGTCATCACTTTTATGCTGCCTATACTAACGGCCGCATAAAGTAGAGATAGGTGAGTTGATTTCAGCGGTCTGTCATTTAAAAGTTAAATGTAAGTGGTTGCCTAGAACTGACATCACAATCATTGCAGACTGGGCCTGGAGAAGAGTCACAGCCACCTGAGAAGAGTCACGGTTATTCATGAATTCCTGCTCTCCTGCTGATGGCTGACAGGCTTCTACCTAGTTTTCTCCTTAGAAGAGAACTGCCAACCATCGGCACATGAGCTGGAGAGCAGGAGATTATAATAACCCTGATTCTTCTCAGGTAGATTTAACTCTTTTTAAGGCCTGGGCTGCAATGGTTATGATGCTGGTTCTCGGCAACCACTTACTTTTAGCTCATTAGTGACACACCGCTGACATCAGCATTTCTGTCACTATTTTATGCTGCCTTCAGTACAATCAGCATAAAGTTGATCACAGGTTCCCTTTAAACCACTCTTCTCTTTAGGAACATGCTATAACCCAGGCTGAACTTCTGAAGCGCCAAGAAGAACTGGAAAGGAAAGCCGCAGAGTTAGACCGCAGGGAACGGGAGATTCAGAGCCTGAACCAGCCAGGAGGCAAGTATGGCTTTTGTCTGTGTAGGATCGTTGGTTATACCTGCGATGTCTGCTAATAGGTATAACGGAGGAGAAAATCTCATTTTATGTGTCTGCCTTAAAGGGGATCTGTGACCCTGATTTTGTACTGTTATCTGCGGTAATACATGAGTAGTACTGCAGATACGGAGTCCAGATTACTATTTTTTATCTTCATACTGCCACCAGTTTCCCTGCTGTAAGTACTCAGAACTCTGTTGAAATAGTCAGGATGCCGTGCATGTGCACAGGAGTCCACGCCATTACGTTAGAAGAATGCGGCAGTCCAGACAGTGTATTTCAAGGGCATCTGTCAGCAGATTTGTACCTGTGACATTGGCTGACCTGGTACATGTGCGCTTGACAGCTCAAGGTGTCTGTGTTGGTCCCATGTTCATATATGCCCGGTTTTCTCAGAAAAATGTTTAAATATATGCCAACGGGACGTTGCCTTTACACCTAGAGCAGGCATGCTTAACCTGCGGTCTTCCAGCTGCAAAACTACAACTCTCATCATTCCCGGACAGCCTACAGCTATCAGCCTACTGAAGGGCATGGTAGGAGTTGTAGTTTTACAACAGCTGGAGGGCCGCAGATTGAGCATCCTTGACCGAGAGGATCTGATCTCTCTAACTGCTGCGCCCTCTGCACTTTAACAGGGCCAGGAAGTGAAAATGTCATCACACCTGGCCCTGTCAAAGTGCAGCGTGCACAGCAGTTGCAGAGAGAGCTGAGCCTCTAGGTGTAATGGCTATTCCACCATTGCTCCCAGAGGCTCAACTGCATATATTTTCCTCAGCCATACAGATAAATCTGAACATGGGACCAACAGATGTCTTCAGCTGTCAAGCGCACATGGTCGGCCACTTTCATAGGTACGAATCTGCTGACAGATGCCCTTTCGGTGCAGTTCTGATTGCTGACAGTGGGGGAACCAGAGGCAGTAGGATCTGGACTCCACATCTGTATTAATTTGTATGATAGTCTAAAATTAGGGTGACAATTCCATTTCAGTAATGAGGGGGATATTTATAAACGTCTTTACGCCAGAAAACGGTCGTCAAGAATCTCACAGTTTGGTGTAAGATTTGGAGGCATTTTGGAAGTTTTCAGCCCCGCTCTTTACTTTTCCAAAAAAAAGGGGGTGAAGCAGGGCAGTGGGTGGAAGTCCAGCACCTTACAGGGACACTCAATGTAAATGGCAAAATAAAGGTACTGCTTACCTCTAGAAAGAGCGCCACTTTTGTCCATGATCTTTGTTGTATTGCAGCTCAGCCCCTTTACACGAAGTGAACCTGACCTGCAGTACCTCGCACAGCCCTACAGACAAGAGTGGTGCTATTTCTGAAAAACATGAATCTGTGTTTTTTGAATTTCATAAACCTGCCATGACTGTTTGTTTCTTTTGGAAATATCAGAGCAGTACACACAAGTACTAACGTAATCCGTAGTTGGGATATGATAATGTTAACCGCATTGTGACTTTACCGAACATCAAATAACACTGTTTGTTGCTGTATCTTTTGTTTCTCCAGGAAGAAAGAACAATTGGCCTCCCCTACCGTCAAATTTTCCTGTTGGCCCCTGTTTTTACCAAGATGTCTCAGTGGATATTCCTGTGGAATTTCAGAAAACTGTAAAGATTATGTACTATCTATGGACGTGTAAGTGTTCTATTCACATGATATGTAAACTGGCCTACATGCCTCCTACAAACAATGGACAATGTGTTTTTAAAAGTGGGTTTCCGATTTTTGAGGTATTTTCCAAATCTCCCTAATATAGAGTTGTGAGATGAATCACTCCTGTTAGTAGCAGGAGATCTTAAAATAGAGCAGGTCGCCAAGGGGAATATCCGATACTACTGGCTTCCAGCTTAGGGAAAAACACGGTCACAGTAATTTCCAGTGGTTCCTGTTTTATTGGGTTAAACAAAGATTTCTTAAAAATAATGAAGGCAGACCCGTCAGATGATTTCTACTGCACTCCTAGGAGAGTCCTGCTTACCCTGCCTACATGGGATGGTTGCTATCTATATCAATGTGTGTACATTGTGGTGTGGTAATCGGGACTCTCACTGCCCCTTTTAGGAGTCCTGTCACGATTTAATCTGCTTTTTACTCAGAAATACTAGTTTACATATAAACCCATATATCTCAGAGCTCAGCTTCTTGCCCTCTATCATATGATGCTTTCAGCATAGCAGAAATTGCCTGACAGTTATATTAAACCAATGCTAAAAGGGGTGTTTTCAGCTCATAATGTTATGGCAGACCACTCGGGTTTACCATAAAAATTATGGTTTGAAGAGATTCCATCCCCTGGGTCCCACACAGATCGTAAGGACCAAGCGATGAAGGTCCCTTAAAGGATTTTTAAGGGCCGGTGAAATAGTTGTGACGTCTGCGGGAAACGGCGAGAAGGCCGCGAGCATCCCTGCCTTCTCATGCAGCTGATGGACTCGCCGTGATCAGATGCTGATCTTTTCAAAGGATAGGTCATCAGTAATAAGGTTCAGAACCCCTTTAATCTCATTTCTTGAACGGCAGCCCAGGAGCGTTATTCTGAGAGCGTCAGCATTTCACTAGTGCTGTGGCTCCTTCATTCCGAGGATTGTGGGCATCCCAGTAGTTGTACTCTCAGATCAGTAGGTCATGGCCTATCCTGGTCCTCTGAGTCGCCCAGGAAACGCAGTGTGCCTGTTATAGGTCTCGCCAATGTGGAGCCTGCACTCTAGGAGGTCCATTTCTAATGCCTGTGAAGAAGTAGAATACTTTCATTAGGTAGATTTAAAATTTACAAAGCTGTATTGTTATAGTAAATTGACTAATCTCTAATTGCCTTCAAAAAGGTAACTGTGGTTAGACGTCAGGTCTGCTCATCAAATTGTCAAATTAGGCGGTTTCATATATTTAGCATCTATAGGACATATTTACTAATGCGAAGGTTCAGCAGTACATGCCGACATGCTGCTTGTAGATGATGGGGTAACTGCTGGTCCATGCCAGGATATATACGTAATAATTTTTGTCACTTTTCAGTGTGGGAATGCCACATCCCTATTTTACTTTAAAGAAAAAATTGTCTTGGTGGTGACAGGGGCTTGATAAATATGCCATTCATCTAAAACATTGTTCTGTTATGTTCCCCATTAATTCAGATCCCACAATATGTTTGTAGTTATAATGGTTGTGTCTTGATAATTTGGGGTTGCTGTGCTAAGAGGGGTTATCTAGTTCATTAAAACTTTGTCAATCACATGAAACATAAAATAGCTACATTTACTAATATACAGTCACTGAAGGTAACGGCTGCACTATGGCTGTGCAGCTTGAATTTGCTGAGAAGACATATGAGTGATCCTCCCATTCTCACTGGGGGGCTGGTCCTGTGATGCCAAGGAAGTAATTCTGGATTTACACAGGCAGATTTTCAGGATCGAGTGTTTCTGTAAATGCTCTTTCTCAGGGTCCGTTCACATGTCTGTAGCGAGTTTTGCGGATCCACGAATCCGTGGATCCGCAAAACACAGACACCGGTAATGTGCATTCCAGAAATGGATAGCAGGTGCTTAGGGTTGGCGTCATTATGGGGGTGGGCCCGTTCTCCCCGCTCCCATGTCGGCAGCTGAGCAGAGGGAGAGTGGGCTCTGCCTACTTCCAGGATTTAAAGCACCTGGTGGGACACTGATGAGCTGATCTTGCTGCTTGGAGGGACACAGGCTGGGTAAGTGCTGTTTGTCCCTTCTTGCAGGGCCTAACCTTCCCCTCTTCCTCATTTAGGTGACAGGATTGTCATTAATTGTGAGACCAGGCCCCGACGCAGGGGGTCCCTTCGGTGCGACATTTTGCCTGTGCGTGGCGCCGCGCAAAATTTCCAGTCAGACTCCCTCTGCTTTGTGTTTGCTGCGCCACCATCAAGTGACTTGGCCCTGGACCCGATGGTTCCTGCTGCCCAGCCTATGGTAGAACCGGTATGGGCGGGCAGCCACAAGGAGACGACGTACTGTATGGGCGGGCAGCCGCAAGGAGACGTTGTACTGATTGTTAATACCGCGGTATATCGTTGACACCAGTTTACCGCTCAACCCTAGGTGTGGGTCGTGAACTTTTCCTTATGCTATCACCTCCTCACCCCACCCTTTTTCCCTTCAGAGGATAAATGCTGTTTCTTAGGTTTTTGGTGTTTTTCTGTTGTGATTTTATGAAGGTATGTTCACACTTCAGCTTAAAGGGGTTGTGTCATCTGAGACATTGGCATAATGCTAGTCTATGCTACCCATGTCAGGTCTTGGTCCCACCTCTAGGACCCGCACCTATCGGACAAAGGTAACCTATCGTAGCGATATGCCACCAGTGTCTTAGATGAGACAACCCCTTTAACCTCTAAAGGACCCTGGGACACTTTAAAATGACCTAAATTCAACCCCCATACAGTATAACGTTTTCCTTGTGGCCCCAAGTGTTTTTTTCTTAATGGGTATTTATCGCAATATATATAGTTATCGTGATAAATTTCTTAATATCGTTATCGTGGGAATATTTTCAATATCGCCCAACCCTACCCACACCCCTGGGGTTACTGAAAGACTTGAGGGGGTCACTTTTTTTGGAGTTTCTACTCTAGGGGTGCATCAGGAATTTTTTTTTACTCCATTTTACCAGTGTCATGAAGTACAATATGTGACGAAAAAACAATCTCAGAATGGCCTGGATAAGTCAAAGCGTTTTAAAGTTATTCACACATAAAGTGACACTGGTCAGATTTGCAAAAAAATGGCTAAGTCCTTAAGGTGAAAATTAGTCTGGTCCTTAAAAGGATTCTGTCACCAGGTTTGGGGCTATAGAGCTGCGCACATGCACGGCTAGATCGCCGCTAGCATGTCCGCAATATGTATCCTATAGGGCTGTGTGGTTTTAATTTCTTTAAAAAAGGATTTTATAGATATGTAAATGAGTGTTAAATGTGTCCAAGGGGTGTACTAACCTTACTTGTGCCCAGCCACGCCCGCCTGTGAAGGAGCCCAGCACCGCCTATATCTCCTCCTTTCATCAACTATAGATGGTCGTAATCTTGCGATGCGCAGTGCCGGTATAGTGTTCCTTCCCTGTGCTGGCATCAGCCTCAGGGAAAGAACTGCGCATCGCGAGATTACGGCTATCTATCGTTGATGAAAGGAGGAGACATAGGCGGTGCTGGGCTCCTTCACAGGCGGACACGGCTGGGCACAAGTAAGGTTATTACAACCCCTTGGACACATTTAACACTCATTTACATATCTATAAAATCCTTTTTTAAAGAAATTAAAACCACACAGCCCTATAGGACACATATATATTGCGGACATGCTAGCGGCGATCTAGCCGCGCATGTCCGTATCTCTATAGCCCCAAACCTGGTGACAGAATCCCTTTAAGGGGTTAAAATCGGATGTGTATTTCAGCTGCAGAAATCCATGGCTGACACTGAATCTAGTGCAGATCCGCACAAAGATTAGCGCCTTTGTCATTTGGCTACTTTCACACTTGCGTTCGGAGCGGATCCGTCTGGTATCTGCACAGATGGATCCGCTCCTATAATGCAAACGATGGTATCCGTTCAGAACGGATCCGTCTGCATTATATTTCAGAAAAAAGTCTAGGTCCAATTTGTAGTCATACGCATCTGTCCAGACTTTACATTGAAAGTCAATGGGGGACGGATCCGTTTGAAATTGCACCATATTGTGTCAACGTCAAACGGATCCGTCCTCATTGTCTTACATTGTAAGTCAGGACGGATCCGTTTGGCTCCGCACGGCCAGGTGGACACGAAAACGCTGCAAGCAGCGTTCGGGTGTCTGCCTGCTGAGCGGTGCGGAGGCCAAACTGAGCCATACTGATGCATTCTGAGCGGATCCGCATCCACTCAGAATGCATTGGGGCTGTACGGATCCATTCGGGGCCGCTTGTGAGAGCCTTCAAAAGGAACTCACAAGCGGAACCCTGAACGCAAGTGTGAAAGTAGCCTAATGGGGCTAATCCTCTGTTTCTGTCAGAAATAGTTTATTTTTCTGCCATGCAGTCATAAATCTGCATGGAGATTCTATATTGACTGTAAATGGATAGCCCAAAAATCGGTGTGCTCATTTGCATTTTTAAGGGTAAAATCTATGGTGAAAATCCACAAAAGGGATTACTATGCTGTAACATTTACAATCTGCACTGCATTTCAGCTTACACACGTACATTTTCTGCACCAAGATTTGCTGCAGCTGTATTCCCCTGTGGCTATTCCGCCAGTAAATCTGGATGGAAAGTCGTCAGCAAGTTTGGTACATGTGGGTATATTAGTGTGTTTGTTGTTTACACAAACCATTACCTATATTTTTTCTTTTTTTTTTTTTTTTTCTTTCGCTTTTTATGCCAAATTGCACGAAGGCGCACATGGCTGATGTTTATTGAACTGTATTTAGTGACCCTGTTGTTTTTCTCTTCCACAGTCCATACAGTCACCCTGTTTGTAAATATCTTTGGTTGTCTGGCGTGGTTCTGCGTCGATACAAGTCGAGGCGTTGACTTCGGATTGGCCATCCTGTGGTTCTTGCTTTTCACACCATGCTCCTTTGTATGCTGGTATCGACCATTGTATGGAGCCTTCAGGTAAGGTCTTTTTAGTTTCAATAGATTTTTTTATTGGATTATAGACATAAGCAACAAACCAATACATATTGTATGGCGCTGAGTACATGTATGCATAAAGATTTGCATATTTCAAGGATTAACAATATCGAGCATGTGTTGCCCAAAAATCATAAAAAATAAAGTACAACATTAACACAGGCCTGTTCAGAATATTGTTCTAGCAGTGACTAACATTAACTGGTGGATCCAGTTAGGTGACTATAAATAATGAAGGACAAGTATTTGCTCAGAAGATAGATGTTTCCGCTCCATTGGCTCTATCACTGACTAGTTTGAGTGCTATAGCCAGGTATAGCCAGTGCACGGACGCGCGTTCCTCTGTGCATGCCTGTCTGTAAAGGACTGCTGTAAAACGCCCGACGCTCAAACAAGTTCTTGAGCTTTTTTGGGGCGTTTTTTGTCGCGCGTTCCCGTACATAGATATTCGGGAATGCGCGACAATGTGTGTTCGCTTGTCTCTGTATGCGCGATTGTAAACGCCCGTACAATCGCGCATACAGCACGCTCAGGTCTGAACCCAGGGTTAGAGAAGAAGGTCTCTCTCAAACTCAAATTCCCTGTGATGCAATCACCAGGTGCCTATGGTTGCCATGGCACCCAGAAGTCTTAGGGTCCATTCACGTGTCTGCAAAATGGGTCCGCATCCATTCTGCAATTATGCCGAACAGGTGCGGACCCATTCATTTTCAATGGGGCCAGAATGTGCTGTCCGCATTTGCGGATTAGCACTTCCGTTCCGCAATTTCAGACAAGAAAAGGCATTTTCTAGGAGAGTGTCGGCGATGTGCAGTCCGCAATATGCGGAACACATGTTGCCGGTGTCTGTGTTTTGCTGGTCCGCAAAACACATACGGACGTGTGAATGGACCCTTACAAAAGGCCTACCATGTACCGAGGCCTGTGAGGCCCAGCCCTGGTCTCATCGGGGAACTGTTAGTGTGAAACTGACAATTCAAATGCAGTACAATACAGCATTTACTGTAATGCATTGAAACAGGAATCGGGGACTAATAAAAGTAAAAATAAAAAGTTTCAAATGTAAAAAAAACTAATAAATGCATTTACAATTGTAATTTTTTTTTACATATTTGGTATCGCCTCAGCGCTATTGACTGTCTCTATAAAAATATCACATGCTCTACCTTGCCAGGTGAATGCTGTGTTAAAAAAAAAAAAATATTACTGTGCCAGAACAGCCATTTTTAGGTCATGTTGCCTTGCACAAAAACATATCAAGTGATCAAAAAAATATATGTACCTCAAAATCGTACCAATGAGAACATCAATTGATCCCACAAAAAATGAGCCCCCACACAAGACCATTGCCAGGAAAAAAAAAAAAAATGCCTCTTGGGAATTGGACACACACATGATGATTTTTGTTTTTCCCCTCCAAATTTTTTTTGGTGTAAAAGTAGCAAAACATAAAAATAATATATATAAAATTGGTATCTCTAATTGTAGTGACCAGATGAGGCTACTTTCCCACCTGCGTTAGGGTGCGGATCGGTCTGGTATGTGCACAGACGGATCCGCACCTATAATGCAAACGCTTGTATCCGTTCAGAACGGATCCGTTTGCATTACCATAAAGAAGAAAAATATATTTCTTTTTTTGTTCATGATAATGCAAACTGATCCGTTTTGACTTACACTGAAAGTCAATGGGAGGCCGATCCTTTTTCAATTGCACCATATTGTCAGTGAAAACTGATCCGTCCCAATTGACTCACATTGTAAGTCAGGACGGATCCGTTTGGCTCAGTTTCATCAGACTGACATCAAAACGCTGCAAGCAGCGTTTTGGTGTCCGCATCCAGAACAGAATGAAGGCGAAACGGATCCTTATCCATTCAGAATGCATTGGGGCTAAACTGATCCGTTTTGAACCATTTGTGAGATCCCTGAAACTGATCTCACAAATGGAATTCAAAACGCCAGTGTGAAAGTAGCCTAACATGACCTTTTTCCTTCTTGTATGCGGCAATAATAAAGCACTGGCAGAATTACTGCCTTTTCTTTATTCTGCTTCCCAGAAAGTGAAATAACGTGATCAAAAATTCATATCTACTATTGTACTGCAAAATAGGACCAATGGTGATGGCAACTTTATCCTGCAAAAAATATTCCCTCACACAGCTCCACTGAGCTCCATCCGAAAAACATATGGGGTAGATTTATCATTCCCTGTGCGCCTGAAAAGTGTTGTTAAGGAGTCACAGGTGCGAAGGTGCATCTGCCATTTTTCTCCGTCCCCTGCACTTTTCTGAAAGGGCGACTGGGAAGGGAAGGGCGCATGGTCAGTCACTGTGACAGATTTATCTTTATCAATAGAATGGAGGATGCTCACCAGTTTAATGAGCCCAGCCCACTGAGCACCACTCAATGATATAAGTAGACACCAAAAATTCTGAGGGATGGCTGGCTCAGAGATTTGCATATAACTTTACAACACACTAAAAAAACTGTACATAAGTACTGTATTTTTCGCCCTATAAGACGCACTGGCCCATAAGATGCATCTAGGTTTTACAGGGGGAAAATGAGGAAAAAATATTTTTCATTATACCTCAGGTCATACCACCAATCAGACCTCAGCTAACCACCCCAATAAGATCCCCAATGTTAAGACCTCAGATCAGACCCCCAATCAGACCTTAGCTCAGCGTACTCAAACATCAGTTTATGGCATATCGGTACCCAGTAGAACCCGCCTAACCTCAGTGGCTCTGTAAATGTGATGTAGCACGCAATAACGATTCCAGCAATATCCGCAATGGGGCGTTTCCGCATTTAGGAAAAAGATGCTTAAATTGTGGAATTCAATTTTTTTATTGATTTTTGATATGGAAGGATACGCCATCAATATCTAATTTAGGGTCCAAAACCTAGATTCTCCCCACCCCCACGGTGCTCTAATAAGTAGTGCGGCCTCCTCACAACTTACCAAACATTGTATAGTGGCTGTTCTTGGTACTGCAGCCCAGGCCTATTGAATTGAATAGGACTGAGCAGCAAATAAGCCAGGTGACTGAATGTGACCTCTCTGGTTTACAAAGCCAAACAGCTGATCAGGGAAGGTCCTGGGAGTCGGAGCCCCGCTGATCTGCTATTCATGACCTATCGTGAGGCTAGACCAGTGATGGGCAAACTGCGGCTCTCCAGCTGTTGCAAAACTACAACTCCCACCATGCCCTGCTGTAGGCTGAAAGCTGTAGGCAGTCTTTGCATGCTGGGAGTTGTAGTTCTGCAACAGCTGGAGAGCCACAGTTTGCCTATTACTGGGCTAGACCATCAATATCGAACTCCCAGAAAACGCCATTAATTGGTCACAAATCACATTCTTTACATTTTGCGATTAACATGAGCAAATCTAGCTAAAAATGCACTTCCATCCAAACTTTTAACATGGTCACTTCAAGATGTATGTCTCCTGACAACTCCTTCCTGTGTGTAACACTCGTTCTCATCATTGGTAGACGATTTCCAGGTCTCAATGTATGGCACATAGACGGCACACTTCATAGAAACTGGAACACATTTTATTCTTGGCACGTGAAATGTATTCATTTTCTTGCTTTATCACACGGCTCACATCCATGTATATAAAGCGTTTAACGGGCTGCGTATATTACAGAAGACTTTACAGCTGAGGCTACTTTCACACTGGCGTTTGGCTTTCCGTTTTGTGAGATCCGTTCAGGGCTCTCACCAGCGGTCCAAAACGAATCAGTTTTGCCCTAATGCATGGGAAAGGATCCGCTCAGAATGCATCAGTTTGCCTCTGTTCAGTCTCCATTCCGCTTGCAGCGTTTTGGTGTCCGTCTGAAGAAACTGAGCCAAACGGATGCGTTCTGACACACGATGTCAGTCAATGGAGACAGATCCGTTTTCTATGACACAATAATAGAAAATAGATCCGTCCTCCATTGACTTTCAATGGTGGTCAAAACGGATCAGTCTTGGCTATGTTAAAGATAATACGAACGGATCAGTCTGTGCAGATCCATGACTGATCCGCACCAGACGCGAGTGTAAAAGTAGCCTGAGCTTTTCATGTCATTGATGCAAAGTCTGCAAAGCTTAAAGGGGTATTCCCATCACAAACAATGGGGGCATATAGCTAGGATATGCATCCATTGTCTAATAGGTGCATGTCCCTCACCTAAAACGAGAACTGAGCAGGGAGAGCTGTGGCTGGAGGACCCCAGATGTCCCAGGGTCCATCCACCACCAAGCGCTGCTCCCATAGAAGTGAATGGGAGCGCACTGCGCACGTGCGGTTCCTGCTCCCATTCATTTCTGTGGGGTAGACGGAAAAAGCCGAGCCAGCGCTCGCCTATTTTCGGCGGCCCCATAGAATTGAATGGAGGGTGCATGCGCACGGGAGTCCAATAGCTCCAAGCCATAAATCACTCATATAGGCCACTAGGCTTGAAGCCTCTTAGAGTTTGCATGCTTCCCAGCGCAGGCTGTGCAATGATGTTATCACGAACGCCTGCGCAGAGGAAACAGTCAGTGAAAGCCGGAAGATGTCTATCTTTTGCATTGCGGGTTGCGGGAGGAGCAGAACTGAGGTGAATATTTTGATGTTTTTGTTCTTTGTCACTTTGGGAGATTATTGGAGATCTTTTCGGTCAGGGGCAATATAATTGCTTTGGCATTGCAATGGGCACTACTGGTGGAAGAGGCATGAGAGTTGAACTTCTATCAATCTAATCTTGATGGCCTATCCTAAGGGCTCATGCACACCGTGTGCCACCTGTTCCATCCATTGGGGACTGCAAATTGAGGACCGCAATGCACATACACTGTCCATGTGGCTGGCACAGACATTGCAGACCCATTCAGCTCAAATAAGTTGTATTTTTTGCGGTGCGGAGGCACGTTGAGAAACCCACGGAAGCACTCCGTAGTGCATCCATGGGGTTCCGTGCCTCTGTTCTGCACCGCACCTACTGGTTTGCGGACCCATTCAAATGTAAGTTTGCTTGCTTACTATTTTAGAAACCCCCTTACAAGTCATGGCGCCCTGTTTGCCACCTCTGGAACCCGCATCTATTGGACATTTATGGCGCATCCTGTGGATAAATGCCCCTTTGATCACATATGTCCTTGTCTTTACAGGAGTGACAGTTCCTTCAGGTTCTTTGTGTTCTTCTTTGTGTACATCTGTCAGTTTGCAGTACACGTTCTGCAGGCTGCGGGCTTTAAAGGCTGGGGTAACTGGTAAGTTAAACATTATTGCTTAGTTCTAGTGGATAGTACCAAAATTGCATAATATAACGCCTAAAGGAGTTATCCAGCCTTTATCCTGAGGATAGCCTATCACTAGATCAGGCATGTCCAAACTGCGGCCCTCCGGCTGTTGCAAAACTACAACTCCCAGCATGCCTGGATAGCTTACAGCTATTATGGCATGCTGGGAGTTGTAGTTTTGTAACATCTGGAGGGCCGCAGTTTGGACATGCCTGCACTAGCTGATCGTTCTGGTGTAGCTACGTTACCTGAAAGTCTGCTCCAGAACTACACAGCTCCATCATCCTTGTTGTGGACGGAGCTCATTACTACAGCGCTAATTCCATCGGTGACGGAGCTACACCCAAATAGCTGATTGGCACCCCAGGGCCATCACAGTAAAGGCTGGACAACCCCTTTAAATCACTTCATTAACAGCTGGTGGAAAAGCCTTAGCGGGAGTAATGATTCTGTGGTTTACACTGGGCAGTATTGTGGGAAGAATACCGATAACCAGAGATGGACAGGGTTTTGCGGCACATAGTTAAAGATTGTCGTTAAGAAAGAGTAACAGGAATTTATATTTCTAATGTGCAGATATGTATATATCAGACCAATAAAGCCTGTAGTCCTATGGCAGTTGATTTGGATTCAGTGACATAATGGTTGTTGTTGTTTTGCAGCGGTTGGATTTCTGCACTAACTGCGCTCAATGAGAATATTCCTGTGGGGATTATGATGATCCTGATAGCCGCCCTTTTCACAGCGTCTGCGGTAGTATCACTAGCTATGTTTAAAAAGGTATGTGTGCAAAAGTGAAGACTAGAACTGGGTATGTCGCACTGCAATCGTTTTGTATAGCCAGCTCATCATTTGCAACTTCAAATCCCCTCTCGCCTTATATTATGTCCTGGCTACAATCCCTATTACATGTAAATTTTCATATCAATATGTTACTGCACTTTTACCCTGTCAGCAGGTGTGTTCGGAATACTCACACCTTCCATGTAAAACTGGCTATATAAGGCTGAGTTCACATCACTGTTTAGCTTTCCGTTCTTCTGATCCGTCGGGAAAAAGAAAAAAAAACAGGGTCCTGTTGCATCAGTTGTCATCCGTTTGAGCCTTTTCCATCTGAGATCTAAGACGGGTCTAAGACGGAAATGGCTCAAATAGATGACAACTGTTGCAACAGGATCCGTATTTTTTCTCTCTTCTGACTCATCTGTAGAATGGAAAGCTAAACGGTGATGTGAATGCACCCTAATTAAGGTAAATGTCATCTAAACCCATGGATGATCTGTTGTGTATGGGGGAAGCGTTTACACTAAGGGCTCATGCACACGACCGTGTGCCGGCCAGGCCTGTGCTGCGGACTGCAATTTGCACGGGCACCGACCCTGGGGCCCCCGCATGCGGATCCAGACCCATTCACTTGAATGGGGTACAGGATCTGCATCCGGCAGTCTGCACCGCAAAAAGTAGTGCATGCACTACTTTTTTGCGGTGCGGAGGCACGAACAGAAACACCACGGAAGCACTCCGTTGTGCTTCCGATCTGTGCCTCCGTTCCGCACCGCATCTCCCGGATTGCGGACCCCTTCAGTGCCCGTGTATTGCGGTCCCGCTGTATGCAGGCCGCAATTTTTTTATGCAGCTTTTCATGTGAATGCCAGACGTGGGTTGGAAGAGAACGAAAAATATAAAGAAAGGACTTGTACTTCTCCTTCCTGCTGGGTCCACTTCTAGTTTTGAAGCAATAAACTGCCACAAAAAGCTGTGACCTCATCCTTAAGGGGATTGTCCAAAAGTTTTGATGATTTTCAGGGGAGTAAAGAGCCGTATAAAACACATTCTCCCCCTTCCTCTTTACATTAGATTATATGCTGCTCATAGGAATAAATCATTGTGAGTTTAGTCAGTCTCGTCTGTAAAGATGATTCATCAGAGAATGTTAGTTTAGGATGGGTGAGAAAGATGTTTTCCTTGATAAGATGTATTATAAAGTTTCTTATATTCACTTGTACTATTTATTTTAGGCCTTGTTTGTTGAAAGGTTGGTGACTCGTTATATATAGTGTTTGAGTTTAGATCTTGATTTATCTTGTTATATATTTTACTCTTGGTTATGTGTCTCACAGGTGCATGGACTGTACCGGACAACAGGTGCCAGCTTTGAGAAGGCCCAACAAGAGTTTGCCACAGGCGTGATGTCGAACAAAACCGTGCAGACTGCTGCAGCCAATGCAGCCTCTACAGCTGCCACTAGCGCTGCCCAGAATGCTTTCAAGGGTAACCAGATGTAAAGGCTCCCACCGAAGGCAACCATTACCACTGTCATCTCTCTTCAGTCAAGCTCTATTCCTCCAGCCGTGTTTGCAACACCCACAAAAGTCTTTAAATTGCACTTGCCATGTGTATCTGTTACATAGAGCTCATTCTGTGCCAGGAATAAAAAGGCACATCCTGGCACATCATGGGTCTGTTGGTTGTGCATGGTGAAAATAATGATGCTGTTACAGGATCTCTTGTCCCATTATCCCAGCCCTTTCTTTCCTTGAGCTCAGAATGCTCGGCCCCAACTCCTGTCTAAATACCCGGTGGGTAACTGTAGTGTGAGTTTGGCGTAACTAGATCGCAGTCGTCGTGAGGTTCTGATTGCAGAAAGTATTTGCTATCTCTTAATGCTCAAAGTGCACATTTTTATGTATTTTAAGATACACTTTTTTTTGTTGGTACTTAATCTATTTTAATTATAAAAAGGCATAAATTTCATGTCTGTAGAAAGTGTTCACTCGGTTATTAGAGAAGCCAATGACAACTCTCCATACCTGCACAGAATAAGTAGTCAGTGTCTGATTTTATGTGCATTTTAAGGATAAAGCACAAATTGTATTTTAGTCTGATATAGTCCATAGATGTGTGATAAATGGCCGTTGTAACCCTTTATTCCTGGGGTTCCATGTAATCAGAGTACCTCCACAGGATGGCGGTATACTTTTGGATTGTCTGTGCTTGAAGCAAGACTTAGTGGTTTCTGTAAGGTCCACTGTGGCTGAAGAAAAGAAAGGGAAGTCGTATCAGTGTTTGTGCTGGGTTTCTTCATAGCCTTTGTTTTTGTGTGTTCGTGATGTGTCTTTAATCACTTCTGTTTTGCTGTTATTTAATGCAGTGCATTGTTCTTTTGCTTGGATTTTTATTTAATTTTATGTAACTTCTAGAGGAAGTACTTTGAAGCAGTCTAACAGTAGCCATGACTGTTTCTGATTGTGTAGTTAATGCATTTACAGTCTGAACTACCCCTGAAAATGTAATGCTGGTATCAAACTTTCTGTATTCCATCTGGCCAGCCTGTGCACACAGTTTTAACTGTATTTTATTTTCCTTTCAATAATAGATTATTATTATTTTTAATCTAAGGTTTTATCCTGCTTTAAAGGTATGTACTAATGAATAACTTTCCTGACATAATAATGAGGACCAGAGGGGCCCAAGGATCAGCTTGAAGCTGACCATAAATTGAGGCTGCCCCATACAGGCAGGTGGATAGTTTACACACACACACACACACACACTATTGCTGTGTACTTGCATCATGTGAGTATACTGCAGTAGCCCTGTGATCAGATTGAGATTATCATGAATTGTTATGATGCAGTCGGTTCGGGTCAGGGGAGCCGCACTCAGCCCCGGAGATGTGGCCGACACGTGCACTGTTTACCGGCCCACTTGTGGTCATCTGCGTTAGCCATTCAACTGTAGGCCATCTGACATCACGTTCATTGGTCTCGTGGCCTAGGTGCAGCTCGGCTCCATTCAAGTGAATGGGTTTGGGATGCAATACCAAGCACAGCCACTATCCAGTGTACAGCGCTGTGCTTGATAAGCTGCTAGTCGGCCACGGCGCTCACAGGAGCACTGAGGCCTCCTCAAACAGCTGATCGGTGGGGTTGTTGGACCCACACTGATCTCATATTATTAACGACCCATCCTGAGGATGTCATCAGTTTGTAAATCCAGGGGACCCCCTACATTGTACTTGTATTGTAATTTACATTAACTATATATAGAACCCACATGTTCCAGTATGAATTGGATGTCTTACTATAGGTGTCATTTAGTTTTGTGCTCTCTGGGCCCTGAAACCTGTTAGTCCCTGCTCCAACCTTCTGTATTATATATGAGCAGTGGCAGAAAGCAAGATGAGGAGCATACAGTATTGATGAAGTGATGAGCATTTGCTCTGCTGAGCGCTCTTGTTTTGCAGTAAGGGCTGCACCTTGGCATCCATCTATTATATCTGTAGCCTCCTCTGTATGATTAGGGGCTGATGCCTGATGTGTACAGGATCACAAGAACCACTAGGTAAAGTCACCTCCTGAGCTGACCTCCCTACTAATGTATGTTCTTTGTGCTGTCCTGCAGGACGAATGCATTCTGACATCCCATATCATCAGTTTAAGAATGTCCCGTTGTAGAAGTAGGCCTCACACACCGTGAAGTCAGGATAGACCCTGTGATGATCCGTGCATGAAATGTTATGAAGTTACGCTTTCTTTTCTTTCGCTTTAGTAACCACCACACAGATGGTTGTAAGATTTTTCTCAGTCATTGCAAAATCATTAATTGACTATGCAAAGTATGCGTACAATGTAGGATAAACTCTGCATTGTAGGATTATTCCTGTGCAGCCGCATGCTCTTCATTACCAGCTTGAATTTCATTGAAAAAAAAGCTACACAATTTAGTCTTGTCACTGCATGAGTAATATTGGTAACATTTGATGGGCATTGTTCTGTGTCACACTGACCTTCAGAATCATTAAAGGGAAGCCTACAGTAGGGCAATGGGCTAGGGAAAAATCCACCACACGAAATTCCACTTAAATTTGTAGCGATCTGTGGGATTCTTAAAGGGATTATCCCATGACTGATGTAAAAAATGAAAATCAGACATCATATTAGACATGACCATCTCTTCCTAACGAAGCTAGAACCAGCCCTGTACCTCACAGGGATCCAGAGATCTCCCCATTCATTGCTCTAGGGGAGTTTCTCTTTGGCTACACTTCAGGGGGCGTGTCCATGCTCTCCCTATCACAGCTCAGGAGGCAGCTGAAAGCTGAAGGATAAAACTGAGCATGTGCGGCCATCTCGGTGAGCAGGACAAAGAAATAAGGAAAAGAACAAAGAGCAGGTGGCGCTATACTGATACATTTTATTGAATAACTCGGTGGCTATACTAAAGTTTTAATTACATGCAATTTCCAAAGTATTCAGCTCTATGTGCTGGTTTGAAAACTGTAGAATATTTTTTGTGGGACAACCTTTTAAAGGAAGTCCTTCAAGAGGAACACCATAGATCTTCAGGAAAGAGATTATTAAATCTTGGGGTTGGACACCTTCACTTTGGGAAAATGGATTTCCAGCTTTTATATCGGGTGTCACTATAGTGAATAGTTCCGGTGCATTTAAAAAAAAGAAAAAGCATTATTGCATTGTATCCATTTGGGCTAAAAAATAAAATAATTTTCATAATAGGCTTTCCTTAAATATTTTGCTCCATTTATCTTTAGCTGCTTATATTCACACACACTGCAGCCTGGTCTGTCCCCTGTTAAGAGCAATCCTTTACCTTTCTGAAGGTTCACTCTGTAGCTCTTATCTCTGTTCTCCTAAGTGGTTATATACACTCATTTAAGCTGAAATCTTCTCAAACTGACCATAATTTCAGCTTAAATGAGTGTTTATAACCACTTGGGAGAACAGAAATAAGAACTACAGAGTGAGCCATCAGAGATGATTTCTCTGAGCAGGGGAAAGACCGGCCTGCAGTGTGTGTGAGAAAAGAAGCCGTACATACTGACTGGTATTTCAGGAATCCTCCCCTTTATTCCCTTGATTAATGTTCTTATTCATGGAATGAATGCTTGATGTTTGTTCTGGTTTTTCAGATTATAGTTGTAAATTAAACTTCAAAAAATCAATTGAAGAAAATCTATTAAAAAAAGAAAACAAGTAGTTAGAGAAGACAAACCAGGTAAAATGTTAATGAAAACCTATTAGGAAATTATTTTTTTTTGCCTATATGCAATGCAATAGTAAAAATAAAAAAATGCACAGAAAGGTGAACGTATACCCTGACAACTGATGGCCATGCTTTTACTGGTAGCTGATGTATCTGCTTTATATCCTGCACTGAATTTAAAAAATTCTAAATAATACTGTAATTGTTGTATGAGCCTGAGCTGCCATTATGGTCTATGAGCCCTATCAGATTGCTGCAAACACCTTGCCATTCTAAGAAATTGGATCCTTCAGGTTGGGGATCCTTGCACAGCTCTATTTTCAACTCAGGTTAGTTGTCTGCTCTCTGGATCTTCTAGGGTAGGACTACACAGCGTGGTTGTGTGGCCCCTGTAACGCGGACATGGTACATTTGAGTACCCTACGGCTATACAGGCTGCTGTGGGCTTAAATTAAACTAAATACTGTTTAGTCATCCGTTAACAATACTGACAGACTAAACGGTGCGTTCTTAATTGGAGCCCGGGTCGTTGGGTACTCTATTGCAGCACAGCCACGTCATAAGAGCCTCATGACCGTCCCTTGTGGTTGTACCCTTAGGCCAGTTTCCCACTAGCATTGGACATCTCCAGCAGGCGGTTGGCAGGGAGCAGCCTGCCACAGATGTCTGGATCCGGCAGCAGCTTTCGTCTGGCCGATTCTCTGCATATTTGACAGGTTGCACCCGGATCGCTGCTGGTCCCCATTATAGTTAATGGGCCTTGACAGCAACGACAGATTCTGGCAATGCAGAGAGATATGGCATGCTGTTCCCTGCCGGATACAAAAGCACTAGTGTGAAACTTGCCTTAGACTTTTCTCTTTTTTTGGGTAAGCTGTATGTTGTGCTATAGGATAAGACTTCACTCTGCCGCTGAGCACCCTGACGATTCAGCCTATTTGTTCTTAAGGCCGTACAGAACAGATTGTCAGTCGAACCTGCCATTTTCAGCAGTAATATAAGGCTACTTTCACACTTGCGTTTTGGAGCCGATCCGTCTGGTATTTGTACAGACGGATCCGCTCCTATAATGCAAAAAATGGTATCCGTTCAGACAGAACCGTTTGCATTATATTTCACTTAAAAAGTCGAAGTACAATTTGTATTCAGACGGATCCGTCCAGACTTTACATTGAAAGTCAATGGGGGACGGATCTATTTGAAAAATGCACCATATTGTGTCACCTTCGAACGGATCCACCCCCATTGACTTCCATTGTAACTCTGGACGGATCAGTTTGCCTCCACACGGCCAGGCGGACACCCGAATGCTGCAAGCAGCGTTAGGGTGCCCGCCTGCGGAGCGGAGGACAGATGGTGCCAGACTGATGCATTCTGAGCGGATCTGCATCCACTCAGAATGCATTAGGGCTGGACGGATCAGTTCGGGGCCGCTTGTGAGAGCCTTCAAACGGAACTCGCAAGCGGAGCCCCGACCGCTAATGTGAAAGTAGCCTAATGTGTATGGGGCATGCTGGCTCTAGTCTGATGGCACATGCATGAATTTCAACATGCCCAATTTTTTATTTTCTCAAGGCAGAGGGCCTTTTTATTAGTCTTTTTTATTTTATTTTTTTTCTTTTCCTACTCTTTGGATGTGTGGATATTAGAGAAATCCCTCTGAATATAATGGTAGATCGTTATACAAAAGCAAACTGACAGGTGTTATCTAAAGGTGCCCATACACCTTCAGTAGCTGTTGACTGAACTCTTTCAGTGGACAGCTATCTCTCCCACCTTCCACATAACCCTCGGCTCAGTGTGTGTTCTTGACGGACACCTACTAACGGCTTATCTCCTGAGAGAACAAAAGGATTGAAATTCATCATCACGCTAAACATTAGATTGCCTGCCGTGCCGAAAACGGCAGGTTTGGCTGACAATATTCTGATGTGTGTAGGAGCCTTTATACCATTTTCATTTCCTCCTTTTGTAGGTTAATGAAAGTTTTTTAAAAAAAGTTACTGTACAGAGGATAGTTTGCCTTAAATGACTCCTAGTATAGCTTGGTCACCCTTTACTCCTATGACCCAAGGCACGCCGTAAAAGTCCTTCCTTTCAATGAAGCTCGACCAGAAATGTTTTTTCCAAACCCCCTGTAATGCAACCAATGCCCATGGCAGTTGTGGACTCCTATGTGAACAGATTGGGCGTCTTGTACCAAGTGGTGTCCTTTAGGGTAACTTTGGCTGAAAGAATAATGACTGATCATTTTTCATCTGCTGTGGCATCAATGCACCTTCCATAAAGCATGAAAGTCTGGCTAAATCTGAGACTCGCTTCTTGGGAGAAGGTAACTGAAGTGAGAGACCTCTCCGCCTCGCCCTACATTCTGCACTCCTTTAATGACACAGACTGGTAAAACATTAGTTGTGTTGGAAGATTTTGGTTTCAATTCTCAGTATGCATTGCAGCGGGCCCTAGGGTGCACACAGCGGCAGTCGCCGCTTTGTCAGTGGAACCAGTATTTCTGAACGCGTGACACCGAGGTATCGGTGAAGTAGAACGGTGGCTTCCTGCGCTGTGGGGCTCCTTTAATTGACAACCATTGATATGGAATCTAAACACTGGAATGTCGGCACGCTACAATATTGCTGTAATGTAAAGCTTGAATTTAATTTATCTGACATCGGATGTTTGTATATTTTGTAAATGACTTCTGCTTTCCCATCACAGATCTCATCTCCCTGTACAGATGTACGCCCTCCCACTCTGTGTTGCATGTCTGAGTAGTTCAGATGTTTTGTATATTTATTGTATTAACACAGAGTGTCATAGAATAAAATGAATATTTACCAATGTGTCGTGCTTACTGGGGGGGCTACACCACTGGCCATGCCAAGCGTCTATGTGTGATATGCTGTTCTGAAATGTCCTGCTGACAGTTTGTTCATCCCTGCTGTGCATTTGCATAATTGAGTGAAATCTCATGCTTTCACAAAGAGGTTTCCCATCATTTTTCCTCACTGCCCGTCTTAATACAAATGCAAGAAAAAGGGGGTCAGTCAGCACATCCCAATGGGCAGGTGCACGCCGCCATGGCTAGAAACACGAAGAAAGATAAACCACAAAGCAACAGCACTCTGCAAACACATTACGTACAATAATTCCATAGTTATAGAAAATATTCTGGTGCGAATTTGTGCTTATTTTGTAAATTTGAGATTCTTGGCAATTTCATGGAGTGCAGGTTCCACATGCATGTTGGCAGTGATGGCCAGTGCGGGCTGCCATCTTTTCTTACAAGTCTGGCGAGGCGCAGGTAGGCCCTTACCTGTGCAGGGAGCCAGTCTGAAAACAAATGCGGTCAGCGGGAGAAGGCAGTTCCGAGAACAGCCACCGGGGGCCTTCATTGGGTTGTTCTCTGAACTGCCTGCTCCCGGTGACCGCATTTGTTTTCAGACCGTCTCCCTGCACAGGTAAGGGCTTACCTGCGCCTCGCCGGACTTGTGAGAAAAGATGGCAGCCCGCATGTGTTCGTTGGCCATCACTGCATGTTGTGTCCACTCTGCCTTTTACCATTTTTTTTTTTTTTTTTTTTTAGGGAATTTGTCATCAGAAAATGACTTATTGTTTAAATCACGTTTTTATGTTTCACATTTATAAAGAATTTTTGGTGGTTATTTTTAATTTTCCAGGTCAATATCTAGATTTAAACAAAAACCTTAATCCTGTTTTCATACTGGCCACTAAGACTAATAATAGGTACCAGTTCTTAGTTTGTGTAGTTAAATGCTTATCTGTCATTCTAATCCTGCCTGTATTGATATCACCTCTGTGTATAGATAAGACAGGATCCACCATTCACAATAGGTGATTTTCACAGGTCATCTATTCTTCCCTTGTACAATGTTCTCCGCACAGGTCACAGAGCATGCCTAGAAAAATCTCCCATAGAAGTCAGAGGGGTCTCCCCCTGACCATTGGGTCTATGGACCATGTGGCTGCCGTAAAGAAGTTTTATTTTTAAAGGGAGTCTGTCACCTCCATATGGCCATATACAGCGCTTACATTGTCCTATAGCACACCTATACATGAATGTTATGGCACCTTTTGTCTTTACACTTGCAGAAGCTGGAAAAAAGAATGGGCATAGCAGTGCGCATGCTCCGGCGAGGCAGTGCACAGGCGCGGGATCTCGCCCGGACTGAAGGATGACGCAAGGGAATAGGAGGGCGGGCATAGGCTGGGGCAGGGAAACAATGGAAAAAGGCAGGGCAGCCTGGGCTTCTGCAAGTCTAAAGAAAATAACAAAGGTGCCATTACATTCATGTATAGGTGTGCTATAGGACAATGTAAGCGCTGTATATCGCCATATGGTGGTGACAGACTCCCTTTAATGCTTTTTAAATACTGTTAAGAACAGCTCAGGCAAGTTGGCCGCCCCCATAATCATGTTTAGTAAATGGAATTAAAAATTTAAATCTATAATAGTAACACACATCCTTGTTTGTAATCTGTTTTTATTTTTCTATCTGGTTATAACTGGCAGGTACAATTTTTGCTGATGTATTTCCTTTAAGGCTAGCTGCAGACGTTGCAGATTACATGTGTTTATCACATGGATTTTTGTGCAGAAAAACCTCAGCATAAGATATTACCAGCAAAGCGAATGAGACTTGCCAAATCGTTGCCTATTTATGGGCGGAGATTGACCTGCTGCATGGATTGTGGATCTCAAATCTGCAACAGCACAAAAAGTCGGCAAAACTGCAATAAATAACCGTTTTGGTGCAGATTTTCTGCATACAAATATTCAACATGTGCGGTTAGCCTCAAGAGGTTGTCTGGTTTCAAACTGCACAGGGGATCACAGGGGATCCTCCAGCAAATAAGAACTCAGCTGTTCTCCACTGCAGCCAGGTAAATGGAGAACAGCTGAGCTATGGCATGGGATCTTCCAGGTATGTAATACTCTATTTTTTTTTATTTTTTTTTTGCAGAAGGATCCCATGTGTTGTCAGTTTTTTTTTTTCTTCCCCCGGATTGCTTGGGGTCCAACTCTGATCTTCATACTGTACAAAGCACAGCGCTGTACTTTGTATAGTGGCTGTTCTTGGTATTGCAGCTCATTCACTTGACAAGGCTGAGCTGCACAATGGACATGCCGACACATACCTGATTACCATGGGTGTCGGGAGTATAGAACATTAATATTTAACTCCTGCAAAACTCTTAACATGAATTTACTATTATTACTAATGCTCAAACAAGCATTGACATAAAACATCCATCTTTAGGTAAAATGGAGGAGAGGGTGGGCATTGATGCTAATGAGATGTGTATAATAAAGCATCATCTGCCCTCTGTATGAAGAATATTGTAATTCATGTCTGAGGTCTTGTGCTGGATGAGTGGACATCAGTCTGCTTTATCCCACATACAGTACAATCCATGAATGTCTACTGTGTAATACTTCACATCCACTAGAGGCCGCTAAAGAGCACATGTTCCAATCCAAACTATAGGTTGATGTGAAATGATTGTATCTAGCTGCTCCAAAAAGATGTTAAAAGAAATAAAAGCTAATATTCTGACACATCTATACATAGTGTTACACCTCTTGTACACGAACGTATTTTCATTCCGTTTCAATTCTGGGGGTTTTCGGACCGTATAAGGAACCATTCATTTCAATGGGTCCCCTAAAAAAATATGGAAGGTACTCCGTGTGCGTTCCATTTCCGTATATCCGTTCCACTAAAAGGTAGAACTTGTCCTATGCTTTGCATTATGGACAAGGATAGTACCGTTCTATGAAGGGCTAGCTGTTCCGTTCCCCAAAATACGGAATGCACACGGATGTCGTCGGTATTTTTTGAGGACCGCAAAATGCATACGGTCGTGTGCAAGAGGCCTTATTCGAAAATGACCCCAAAAATCTGGAGTATTTATGTTGTTTGTATGGGCCCAACATATAATTGCTTGTATAAATCCCTGCCATCAGTGGTGCTCCCAGTCTAATTTCCCATAGTATACTGGGGGAAATGTATAGACTCAATACAGATTTTGAGGGTCATTTCCACTCCAGTTTTTGGTGTAAAAATGTTGCATTACACCAGGCATGCTCAACCTGCGGCCCTCCAGCTGCAAAACTACAACTCCCATCATTCCCTGACAGCCTGCAGCTATCCGCATACAGAAGGGCATGGTGGGAGTTGTAGTTTTACAACAGCTGGAGGGCTGCAGGTTGAGCATCCCTGCATTACACCCTTTTTGCAACTGAACACCCGTGTAATGAAATATTTTTGCGCCGTGTTCAACACACAGGAGTGTCGAGGGTGTGTCGGAAGCTGGGATTTTGGCGCCCAACAAACCGATATAAATGTTGACAGAAAACTACTCCCGGCAGGGGCTGGTCTAGTTTTCCCGCCAGGCGCATGGACTGCTGAATGTGCACACGCCTTGCGATAAATTGGGTGCATCTTCCACCAGCATAGCCAGAGCAAAAGCGGAAACAAAAACCAGTGTAAAAAGCAGATATTTGTAAATACCCTCCATTTTCTCTATGAAATATTTTGACTATGAGCATACAAAGTACAGGGAGGGAGACATCACAGAACCGAACACCCATAGAGTAGTAACATTTTCTGTGTGGTATAAGGTGTTTGACATCCACAAAGAATATACACATGACACTGCGATTGTGCTGTTGTGGGTTTTAGGGTAACAAATCCACAGCGTTGTACAGTAGCAGCAAAATAGATGGTATTAAGAAATCTCACCTACAAAATGGATTTGAAATCCACGGTATGTCTGTTTAAGTTGAAAATCTCCACCAATGATTTTACCCTTTATGAAAGTCACATGTGGACATATCCTTAAGGGCTCATGCCCATGAATGTAAGGTCTCCATACCCGTTTTGCGGACTGCAAACAACGCATCGGCAATATATAGGCACTGGCCTTGTGCACTCCGATCCAGTTCAGATCTTTTGTGGAGCGAAGGCATGGTTTGGAAGCCCATGGAAACCGTTTGAAGAGCTTCCGTGGGCTTTATGGTCTGTGTCTCCGCACTGCAGAAGATAAGACTTGTCCTATCTTTTGCCATATCTTGCGGATGGCGGACCCGTTTAAGAGTGCACACGGCCAGTGCCCGTGCATTGCTGACCACTATTTGCGGTCCGCAGCACGGGCATGGAGCCCTTACGTAGTTTTCCCATTGTATGCTCCAAACCTGCAGTCCAAGTCTGTTGTGTGCCCATACACATTCAAGATCTGTTGGCTGAAAGCATGTCTCTCCTGAGTTCCCCAGACATTATCACCTTGGCCAAATGCAGGGGCGTAGTTATAGGGGGTGCAGAGGTAGCAGTCGCTACCGGGCCTAGGAGCCTGAGGGGGCCCAAAGACCCTTGTGCCACATAAGAAGACACTGGTATTATGGAAAGTGCCTCCCTGGCCACAAAGCACTAAGGGAAGGGGGGGCACCAGGGCCCATAAGCCTTTAGCTACGCCCCTGGCCAAATGTGTGTGTATTCAATGGGGGAGAGCAGAGAAAGCCACTACCGGCCACTTCTCACGCCAACTCATCTCCCGGGAGAACAAAAGGACTGGCCAAAAATATTACCTTTGTCCAATCCTTCTTTCCCCCGACATCATCTCTCAGGAGAGAGTTGGGAGCTCCTCTCGCACATTACACTGTCTGATGAACCCATCCTTCTCTGCCAGTTCAGTCGAGAATACCCTAATGCAGGGAACGGCAACCTCCGTCTCTCCAGCTATTCAGGAACTACAACTCCTATGGGAGTTAAAAGCAACAGACAAGCATGTGTTAAGGATGCTGGGAGCTGTAGTTTCACAGCAGCTGGAGTGCCGAAGGTTGCTGATCCCTGACCTAATGTCTATGGAGCATTTAATGGTACCTCCACAGGTTGTGGATTATGTGTGGTGTTTCAGCGCAGATTTTCGTGCAGAAAAACTACAATATAATACAGTACCAGCAAAGTGTATGAGATTAGACAAATCTCATGCACACTTTGCTTTTTCGTTCTGTGCAAATTCTGCAATGCATAGCACGACAATTCTTTGTGCGGATTTCACCCTTTTCAGTGCAAGAGTCAGATCTACTGCAAAACGGCAAGTAAGGCCTCATGCACACAACCGTATGTTCGCAAAAAATACGAACGACGTCCGTGTGCATTCCGTATTTTGCGGAACGCAACAGCTGGCCCCTAATAGAACAGCCCTATCCTTGTCTGTAATGCGGACAATAATAGGACATGTTCTATTTTTTTGCAGAACGGAAATACGGACATATGGAAACGAAATCTGAATGCACACGGAGTAACTTCCGTTGTTTTTTTGCAGATCCATTGAAATAAATGGCTCCGTATACGGTCTGCAAAAAAAAAAAAAAACGGAACGGACACAAAGAAAATACGCTCGTGTGCATGAGGCCTAACACATGGTTTTTGGTGAAGAAACACACACAAATCTTGGTGGACTTTCTGTTTGTGACCTTTTTCATATGGTCAGTGTTTGTAAGCAAATCCAGAAATGGATCCAAAACAGAGAAGAGGCACCTAACCTTCCGTAATTCTTTTAATACCTCATTCACACTATCAGTGATTGTGAGCTAAAACCAGGTGCGGCTCTAAACACAGAACAGGAGCAGATCGTTCCCTTATATCTTATGTCTCATATGTGATAAAGAAGACCACTTGCAGGATAACAGGCCGAACTGGATGGACAAATGTCTTTTTTTTTGGCCTTATGTACAGTACTATGTTACAATGTGTAATGGATTATGTCAATACATTGGAAATCCCAATATCGCAGCCTTATTGGTAAAAGATCTTGAAAATCAACTCACGAAAGTGCTGAGAAGGACTGGGAATGCTTCCAGAACATCTTGCATTCATCTACACTTAAGGCTCTCGGACCCACATGCAGGAAAGAGCGGGATTGGTCTGATGAAAGCGATGAAGAGATTAAGGCCTTGCTAGCCGAAAAACATCGCCTTCACCATGCTCATCAAAATGACCCATCGTCAACTGCAAAGAAAAATGTTTTTATCAACACCCTCAGGACTATACAGAGTAAACTCCGTAAGATGCAGGACTCCTGGCTGTGTGCCAAAGTAGATGAAATTCAGAAGTTTGCTGATAGGAACGATACCAAACATTTATAAGAAGCCATCAGATCCCTGTATGGACCTCAGTCTTCAGGAAGCTCTCCGCTACTGGATTCGTATGGTGCAACTCTCATCACTAAGAAGTGATACAAAGATACACTGAAAGCCTCTCTCAAGTCCCTGGATATCAACATCACTCGTGGCAATCTCTGGCGCATGATCGTTATACATGGCGTTCCCTGATCCATCAGGGTTGCAAGACATACGAATCCAGAAGGACAATCCTAGCACAGGAGAAGCGCACACTTCGTAAACATAAAGCTGCAAATGCTGAAACAAAAACATCCATATTTGTCTGTTCAGTATGTAACAAAACATAGGCCTTATTAGCCATCTAAGCATACATCGCTAATGGCCGAAGATCTATCAGATGTCAAGGTCCTCTTCGAAAACGATGGACAAACAACAACTTACTGTGTGAAAGTGACCATAAACTAGGTTCTGGCTTGCAGCAGTATCAGAATCATGGAAATCATAAAGGAGCCCATAATGAACTCCAGTGGGTTCCATCATGAGCAGCTGGTGATCATTTCATGCTGGATCTGGTGCTTCTGTTTTTTTTCTTTTCTTTCGATACTGTAACATAGAAACGGAAAATGTAAAGTGTGCTGCAGATGTGAATGTAGCCTTATACAAGCAAACCCTGTCAAAGAGCGAGAGGGTTGACCTTCATATCGGATATCTCACTCCTGGGGTTGTTTAGTCAACTTGCTAACACTTCACACCCATAAAGAGATTAAATGGGAATTTCCCCCTCTCTCAGCACTCAGGGACATTGTTTGCATTCTGGGATTTAACATGATCTTATCCATTGTGAATTAATCTTCTCTTCCTCCAACTACCTGACAAAGAAAACACTGCTGTTGTCCAACATGTCATCCAAATCTAACAGCTTCCGTTTCATGCCTATATGTGCAGGCACAGAATCAGCTGTTCTGTTCTTATATAGCATTAGGTCCAATTCACATGGGGGCATCCCAGGATATATGATGGGGGAGAGGGGGGTCCCTAGACCCCTGGTCGGTCTTTGATTTCCACCAGTGCTGTGCCTCCTGCCACCCCAGTACACATGCACACTCCGCTTGTCCTCACAAGGGAGAGGGGAGTATGTTCCGGCAGAGTCCTCTGACAGCAGCTCCCTTAGGGTATGTTCACATGCATATTGGCACATTGAGGAGCAAAATTTGTATCAAAATTGCACTCGTTTTCTGCAGTTTATTTTTTTATGTGGTTTTCTGTTTTAAGCGGATTTTGATGTTGTTTTTAGGCCTCCTTTCCATGCAGAATCGAGGTCAAGAATGAACATGTAGTTAGTTTTTTTTCTTTTTACAACACAGATTATTAAAGGGGTTATCCCACTTCGCCTTTTTATACTTACCTGCTGCCACCGCGCCGTTCACTTCCTGGATTCTGGCCGGGGGCGGGCTTCATCTTGATTGAAGTCTTCTCCGGCCGGGCCGCGCGCTGGACTGAACGCGCACGCCGCCGCGCATGCGCCATGGTGACTTATTTCTGGCCAGTATAGTACAGAGCCGGCGTGCGCGTTCGCAGCTCTGTACTATTCTGGCCGGGAAGAAGTCACCGTTGCGCATGTGCGGCAGCGTGCGCGTTCAGTACAGCGAGCGGCCCGGCCAGGAGAAAAGAAGGAGTCTTCTGCGCAAGCGCGGCCATCGGGATTCTGGAGAAGGGCGGTGGCCGTAACCAGGGGAGATCGAGTCACAACAATAAGGTAAGCGGGGATGAATTTTATCCTAAACGGTGGGAATTTGTTAATCAAGTATATTTACAAAAATGATCAATGTCAAATCATTAACAGATTTAACAGTGATCATTATGATGGGATAACCCCTTTAGTCATTGCTGGGAGAAAACCTCTCCATGTGAACTAGAGCACATACAGTGTGAAAAGTCTGCTGTATAAACATGGTGGACCAGACATGTTGAAATCCAACAACCTCACTTTCCCCCTGACGCTGTCATTATTTGGAACTGTAGGATCCAAAAAGGGGTTTCTTCCTGAAACAGTGGCACTTTTGTACATGAATTGTAATTCACCTTCATTAACTGGAGCTCCTTGGCTTTTATAGCATACTGAAAAACATGGTTATATTAACCGCTACAGGACCGCCGTACGCAGGATCGTGTCCTGGCGGCGGCCCTGTTATTCCTCCTGGACGCGCCGGCGTGTCCTCTCGCGAGACGCAAGATTTCGGTCAAAGCCGGCCCACGCATGCGCATCGCGGGCCGGCAAAAGTTCAAGCACAATTTTGATTTTTAAAATCTCAAATCAGAAGCCATTTAACACATTATATTTGTAAATATAATGTGTTAAATGGCTTCCCTGCTCCTCTGCTGGTCCTTTTCGTCGGTTGGTTCCAGCAGAGGAGCAGGCATCACAGTGAGTAGCACCAAACACCACACATAGCCCCAGATCACCCCCCTGCACCCCAATTAACCCCTTGATCACCCCTTCTTGCACCTGTCAATCACTAGTGAAAGGGAAAAAAGTGATCAGTGTAAACTGTCACATTTTTTTTTTCACTGGTATTGACTGTTAGGTTTTAGGGATAGTTTAGGCCCCTTGGTTAGGTAGTTTAGCGATCAGTTAGCGCCCAGCCCACCGCACCGCAGTCACTTATTCGCTGATTAGCTAATCAGCTTTTGTACTTTTATAGTATCTGTAAGTGATCAGAACTGATCACAGTCAGATCTATAATTGTAGTAGTGTCACCTTAGCTCGCCCTCCACCCAAAACGCAGTGTTTGCCCGATCAGGCCTGATGGGTCGCCCACACGTGCGTTCACCCACGCCCGCCCCGCCGCAGTGCCAAAAATATATATTTTTTTGATCACTGCACAATCACTTTACAAGCGCTGCGGCAATAAAAAATCAGTTTTGATATTTTTTATCAACCGCAGCAGCCTCCGGTACTTTGCTAGCCTCCCATTTGTAAGACAGGCTTGCTTTTTTTCTTGGGTAGTCTCAGGGAATACCCCTAAATTTAGTAGCCCAAATGTCAAACAGGGGGTATTCTTCTGAGGAGGCCTACAGGCTTCTGACCCAGTCGGATGAGGAATGGGAACCCTCATCTGATGAATCCAGCGGGTCAGAATATGAACCTGTAGAAAGCAGTGGCAGTCTGACACAAAGTTCGAATGAGGAGGTTGAGGTCCCTGATAGCCCAGGCGTACCCGGCCCCGTGTCGCTAGACCACAGGTTGCGCAGGATCCGCTTCAAGGGCAGCAGAGTGGGGCTGGCGCTGTCGGATTACGTGGTGAGGCATACACCAGCAGCACAGCCCATCCTGGACCTAGTACCAGCACTGCCGTACAACATGGTGAAGTGGCGAGCACCAGAAGGGCAGTTGAAGCTGGTACGGTGGCACGTGCAATAGTTACCCCGTCCCAGCCACCGCACAGACAGGCCCGTAGACCCCCTAGAGTCCCTGAGGTGCTGGCAAACCCTGATTGGCAGTCCCCAACTTCAGCCGCACCATTAGTTCCCCCTTTCACCGCCCAGTCTGGAGTTTGGGTTGAGACAGCTCAGATCGGTTCGGCCCTGGGATTTTTTGAGCTGTTCTTGACTGCGGAGCTCTTGGACTTAGTTGTGGCAGAAACAAACCTATATGCCACTCAATTTATATCCGCCAACCCGGGAAGCTATTATGCCCAGTGTTTCCGGTGGAAACCCGTCCAAGTTTCCGAATTTAAAATATTTCTGGGCCTTCTCCTCAACATGGGTCTAACCAAAAAGCATGAATTGCGGTTATATTGGTCCACGAACCCAATTCATCACATGCCCATGTTCTCTGCTGCCATGTCCAGGACACGATTTGAGACCATCCTGCGTTTCCTGCACTTCAGTGACAACAGCACCTCTCATCCCAGAGGCCACCCAGCTTTTGACCGGCTCCACAAAATTCGGCCCCTCATAGACCACTTCAACCAGAAATTTGCAGATTTGTATACCCCTGAGCAAAACATCTGCGTAGACGAGTCCCTAATACATTTTACCGGGCGCCTTGGCTTCAAACAATACATCCCAAGCAAGCGCGCCCGGTATGGGGTCAAATTGTATAAGCTCTGTGAAAGGGCCACAGGCTATACCCACAAATTACGGATCTATGAGGGTAAAGATCAGACCCTGGAGCCGGTCGGTTGCCCTGACTACCTTGGGAGCAGTGGGAAGACAGTCTGGGACTTGGTGTCACCCTTATTTGGCAAGGGGTACCATCTTTATGTGGACAATTTCTACACAAGTGTGCCCCTCTTCAGGCATTTGTTCCTAGAACAGATTACCTGCTGTGGCACCGCGCGACCTAGTCGCCGGGGCTTTCCCCAACGGCTCGTTATCACCCGTCTTGCAAGGGGGGAGAGGGCTGCATTGTGTAACCAAGAACTGCTCGCAGTGAAATGGAAAGACAAGCGTGACGTTTACATGCTCTCCTCCATTCACGCAGACACGACAATCCAAATTGAACGAGCAACCCGTGTCATTGAAAAGCCCCTCTGTGTCCACAACTATAATTTGCTCATGGGAGGGGTGGACTTCAATGACCAGATGTTGGCTCCTTATCTCCTTTCCCGCAAGTTAAAAAAATGCTTTTTCAAAATGTTCTATGTTGGCCAATAGTAAAGATGCTATAACTAGTATGGGATACCGCGGACCTCCTCTCCGATAAACACACTGATTCCCCCACTACAGGCAGCCTCTAACACATGTCAATCCAAATCCAAGATTACCTTGCTGTTGATACTGTATCCGTGGCTAATATTCTCTTTATCCTTCTCTGTGGGTTTTAATTCAGGGGGTATCGGTCAGAAATCTATAGCATGGAGCACGCCTCGGCCGGTGGCCCGTGCTCTGTATGGTTCAAAAGGTCATGCTCACGTGTAGAGCTACGGATAGTCGTGAGTGCGAAATCCCAACGTGTGTCGAACAGTGAGCTGTTCTTTTGTCAGGGAATCAATCTGGCTCCCATAGATACCTTACTTATATGCTACATCGGACTTCCTCTCTTAAACAGCATATAGCTCAATTTCTACATCTTACAGCAGTCATTCCAATCAAACGCAAATAGCTCTATTTCAGCATTCAAACCCGTAGGTACTAATTAGGGATGAGCAAATCGTCTTCGGATGAAACATCCAAAGTCGATTCGCATAAAACTTTGTTCTAATAATGTACTGAGCAGGAGCTCCATACAATATTAGAATGTATTGGCTCCGATGAGCCGTAGTTATTGCAAAGGGGGGCGCGGTTACCTTGACTTGAACCAAGGAGGCCGCTGCCCCCTTGACTTCAAGCATGACTACAAAATCACACGGGCAGGGGATAAAAACGTTTTCTAAACGTTTGCTTCATCTGCCTTCAGGAAGAAAACGATTGTCTGAAACAATCTGCTGGCTACTCCCAGGTACTGCAGGCGGCTTGGGATGGTTTTTGGAGGTGACAGGTTCCCTTTAAAAATGAAATAATTCCTCTGCAAAATAAACATAATGCATTCCCCTATATGTTCAATTTGCATTTTTGGCATCTTGCCTTTTTTTATGTAAGAAAACTTGCGCAGCTTCAAATCCCTTTTTATTTTCCATAACCGCATATAGTTATTTAACATATAATGTACCTATTATATAACCTGCCTTCCACCTTATATCACTCAAGATTTGCAGCACATGCTTAGTGTCTTTTAAATCTATTTTCATTTCTATTATCTATTCTGAACATTCTTATTCTTTTGCCCTATTTATTTCCCCTTTGTCTCTTTATTTTCTATAATACATGTGGCTTCTTCCTGAACATTTTCCACGAGCCCCCTTCTTCTTCCTCCTGTTCAATACTATCCCGTAATAGGGGATCGTACTGATTAAAGATAGGGATGGTTGGACCCTCTAGTCTTTTTTGTATTGTAACAACAGGAGATAATGGGACATTGGAATCTGTATTTGCGGTCTCTTCATCAGTGTATGTAGTTAATACAGACGTTTGGTCCTCCTAATCATTATTATCACCCACCCCTGGTAAATATTCATCTACCGTCTCAAACGAATTAAAGTTTTCCAATATTTCATTTTCTTTCATTAATAATATTCACCGGAATGGAGTCTCATAAATGTTTTCATTTTTTTCTCTCTTATCTTCCCTTCTTTTAAATAGATTCTTCTCTTTATACTATCAACCAGTGGCTTTATTGTGGAGTGATCTTTCCAAGGTCTTAATTTCTCAAACAATTCCCGAATTTCTCTGTCAATATTCATTAGTCTCTGTCTTCTTTTATTAATGATAAAGCTCATTGCCTTCCTAGAGAAATCATGGAGTGTCGAGTCCCATTCTTCAATATAGGGGCACTCTGAAAGAAGACAAAATAATTGGCACTTATATTCCAGATACTCCAAGATTTGTGTATCGAAAGGCAAAAAACATAGGTAATATGATAGCATCCACAGGGGCATGTGTAGCTATGGATAGTAAAAAGATGGAAAATAAATGCACTGTAAAAGGCTTCTTTCCATGTAAAAGATGCATGGGGTGTAAAAAATCCCAAAATAATAAAAAAACAAGTTGGAATAGAAAACAAAGATGGATCATATAAATACAAGATTAAACAACACATTACTTGACATAGTCGGGTTGTAATATGTGCGAGCACATGTCTATGTGGAAAAATCTATATTGGCCGCACAAAAAGGCAACTAAAGAAAGGAATAGAAGAACATGTGTACAGTCATGGCCGTAAATGTTGGCACCCCTGAAATGTTTTAAGAAAATGAAGTATTTCTCACACAAAAGTATTGCAGTAACACATGTTTTGCTATACACATGTTTATTCCCTTTGTGTGTATTGGAACAAAACCAAATAAAAGGGAGGAAAAAAAGCTAATTGGACATAATGTCACACCAAACTCAAAAAATGGGCTGGACAAAATTATTGCCACCCTTTCAAAATTGTGGAATTGTTTCAAGCATGTGATGCTCCTTTAAACTCACCTGGGGCAAGTAACAGGTGTGGGCAATATAAAAATCACACACGAAAGCAGATAAAAAGGAGAGAATTTTACTTAGTCTTTGCATTGTGTGTTTGTGTGCGCCACACTAAGCATGGACAACAGAAAGAGGAGAAGAGAACTGTCTTAGGACTTGAGAACCAAAATTGTGGAAAAATATCAACAATCTCAAGGTTACAAGTTCATCTCCAGAGATCTAGATTTGCCTTTGTCCACAGTGCGCAACATTATCAAGAAGTTTGATGTAGCACTGTAGCTAATCTGCCTGGGCGTGGACTGAAGAGAAAAATGTTCCACGTGAGCGCGAGCATTTGAACTATAAGGAGCAGCACCACTGACCGGGGCGTGCTCCATGCTATAGATAACTGGCAGATACCCCTTGATTAAAAAAACCCACAGAGAAGGATAAAAAGAATATTAGCCACCGATACAGTATCAACAGCAAGGTAATCTTGGATTTGGATTGACATGTGTGGCTGTCTGTAGTAGGGAAATCAGTGTGATTATCGGAGAGGAGGTGCACGGTACCCATATACTAGTTATACTGTGACGTTTTCTCTTTAAGCTGCAGGGAGTGCGGTACTGCTGCAATACCGCAGCATAGACAAGGAGAGCGCAAACGCCAGTGGAATAGTGTTAGTATAAGGTATCCAATGGTAAACATGCCATATAAACACTGCATTTTGTGGGGATATAAAGCAAATGTTTTATATGAAAGAAAGGATCAAAGGAAAATGTATAAAGGGAATTGATCCTAGAGGTGGACATATAAAACACCTCAAAAATAATTTGTTGTTAATTTAATTATGTTGTGCAATCAGTAAAACATGGTGCAGGCATCTAGACAAAAATATGCATGATTTATTATACAATAACTTAAAATACAACCAAAGCTTAATCAATGTAAAATTCAATAATATGCAATAACACACAGTGATATGCAGTGCCCTAAATTTGCCACTAGATGGCTCTCACACAAATACCAGCATTCCTTATTACTTCTCAAACATAAGAATGTAATAAAACTCAATAGTGGATGGATACGAACCCTTGCTCTGCTCAAACTATGACCAATCTCGGATATCGTGTTGTATTGCTACACAACTTATAAATTATCAGGCTAGATATTGACTATGGAATTTGAATTTTCCAATTGGAGAGTTTCTCCGATATCAATATTAGATCTTTTATTCAGTAATATGCATCTTTACTGAATAGTGATAATATTGATGTAGCACTTTTAACATTATACATCTGCACTAAAGAGGGGAGTTACTAAATATCAAGCCAATTAATTCAATCAATACTACACATAATAAAGTTATACGTTACCCAAGAATGCAGATGATATGCAGAGTCTAAGGAAATTCAGCTCTAAAGTCTGTTCTGATCATTGGGATTTTTCTCCTGGTGTCTCTCATTTTTTATTTTCCTCCTTTTTTTCTCTTGTCTGTGTTTTTTCCAAAAACTTATCAGTTAGACACACCTTCCTAACTTAAACATTGTTTAATCACTTCAATGGGTGATTAATTGTTAGTTAAAATAACACCGCTTTCCCTGAACGGAAGTACATGCGTTCCTAGTGAGAAATATATAAGATAATAGATGCATTGACGTCCTTCATAATATTTAACAATATAAAACAATATATATGTCCTATTAATTATCTTATACAAAACAAAACTAAGGTTCATTATACGTGTATACAGATATCAATAAATACCTAATTGGTCAGATATAGTAACAATGTTGTTACTGGGATACTCAAAAATATCAATGTCACCACAATAATTGAGTACTACACGTCCCGTTCAATATAAAAATATTGAATCTTTATTTAAAAAATCACAATATAAACAAGATTCCACATCTATTACACATTTCATATCATAATGCCTAAGCCTTCTAGTGGATGTATCTATCAAGTTACTACACCTATTATAAACGGAGTATACCTCATACAAGAAAAGGATTGTCAGTGGTGAGTATCATAATAGGAAGTGGGGATTCTGTGGATCAGTCTAGCATGGGGCACAATGAGATTTCTCATTATACAATGACCCAGTGTAAAGTTAGACAATGACCCCACTTCCTAATAGACAGTCATAATGACACAGTAAGGTACTAAATGTTCCCAAACAACAAACCAAGGACAAATTAGATATCGTACCAATGAGGGTCCGAATAAATATGTAGTTCCCCGACGTACGTTTCGCCGTTCTGCGTCCTCAGGAGGATTTTTCTCCTGGTGTCTCTCATTTTTTATTTTCCTTCTTTTTTCCCTCTTTCTACCCCCCTCTCTCTTGTCTGTGGTTTTTCCAAAAAGTTATCAGTTAGACACACCTTCCTAACTTAAACATTGACGGTTAGGCGTGTAAATCACTTCAATGGGTGATTAATTGTTAATTAAAATAACACTGCTTTCCCTGAACGGAAGTACATGCGTTCCTAGTAAGACATATATAAGATAATAGATGCATTGACGTCCTTCATAATATTTAACAATATAAAACAATATATATGTCCTATTAATTATCTTATACAAAACAAAACTAAGGTTCATTATACGTGTATACAGATATCACAGATTTTCTGCTTCATCAATAGACATTAAACCGTAGGGATAATTAGTACCAGACGCATCTATAGAATATCCTTATCTCAGTCATAAGTCTATAAGGAGACAAGAATGACTCTTCTCAGACTGGCACATCTATAGAGAAGAAACCTTATAAACCGTGTCCTTTCCATGAACCTCTTTCGACCTACATACAAAATGGTGAATATGTCACAATATGGCCTCTTATAGGTAATCAAATCCACTATAATTAGGATATTTAGATATAAATGTTATACGCCTATGAAAAAGGACCAGCAAATCCCCCTTCATTACAATCTAATCCATTCAAATAAAATTGGATTACATTGGAATGTCAAAAAAGCTTTTCATACGTGTTCCTTTATGAATATAAGTTTTTGTTTAAATTGTTCGTTACTCTCATTAATGACTTATTGAGTGGGTCAATAACTTTGAATGCAAGTTGGTGGTAACGATAGTGTCCTCCACAACGGAATATAAGTCCGATAGATGTTGCTTCTCATTTTCCATCAGCATGGCACATTTTGACTTGGCAAGATTTGCCCACTCTTCTTTGCAAAAACACTCCACATCTGTCAGATTGCGAGGGCATCTCCTGTGCACAGCCCTCTTCAGATCACCCCAGAGATTTTCAAATTCAGGTCTGGGCTCTGGCTGGGCCATTCCAAAACTTTAATCTTCTTCTGGTGAAGCCATTCCTTTGTTGATTTGGATGTATGCTTTGGGTCGTTGTCATGCTGAAAGATGAAGTTCCTCTTCGTGTTCAGCTTTCTAGCAGAAACCTGAAGGTTTTGTGCCAATATTGACTGGTATTTGGAACTGTTCATAATTCCCTCTAGCTTAACTAAGGCCCCAGATCCAGCTGAAGAAAAACAACCCCAAAGCATGATGCTGCCGCCACCATGCTTTACTGTGGGTATGGTGTCCTTTTGGTGATGTGCAGTGTTGTTTTTGCGCCAAACATATATTTTGGAATTATGGCCAAAAAGTTTAACCTTGCTTTCATCAGACCATAGCACCTTTTCCCACATGCTTTTGGGAGACTTCAGATGTGTTTTTGCTAAATATAGCAAAAAAGCCAGTGGAGATAATATATCCAAATTAATATCACTTTATTATATAAAATATAGAGAGAAAGGGCAAGATGGAAAAAGTATACAGAGAAGCAAAGGGCATATATTCCACTGGACTATCATGTATCCCCACAAGACCAATATGCACTTTTCGGGTACCAGGTCCGTGCTGTGACACACAGACATCCAAAATGCACCAAAGAGGTGTGTAGTATAACATATGCACACCCCAATGGGGGATAACATAATATACTGCAATTACTTCAAAATAAATTCATGGATGTTAGTGCAATCCACAGCCAACATCCATGGCAACCATCAGCAACATAGATATATATAATGCCTGGTACCAAAATATTCACAGCCTATTCTACACACAGCATGCAATAATATGTCTGTATAGCCTAATCAATAACATGGGCCTAATATAGAAGCAGTATATGGCAGTATATATAATGGTGTTTCAATAGACACTTAAGTCCTGGGATGGATGTAATAGCCCTAAGCGCAAGACCTCGACGCGCGTTTCACTTCAGCACCTCAGGTGGAACGCTGTGCTGTCAACTATAGACAGAGAGGGTTTTTGCAAAATATAGCCTGGCTTGGATGTTTTTCTTTGTAAGAAAAGACTTTCGTCTTGCCACTCCACCCTATAGCCCAGACATATGACGAATACAGGAGATTGTTGTCACATGTAGCCAGTACTTGCCAGATATTCCTGCAGCTCCTTTAATGTTGCTGTAGGCCTCTTGGTAGCCTCCCAGACCAGTATTCTTCTCATCTTTTCATCAATTTTGGAGGGACATCCAGTTCTTGGTAATGTCACTGTTGTGCCATATTTTCTCCACTTGATGATGTCTTCACTGTGTTCCATGGTATATCTAATGCCTTGGAAATTCTTTTGTACCCTTCTCCTGACTGATACCTTTTAACAATGAGATCCCTCTGATGCTTTGGAAGCTCTCTGTGGACCATGGCTATTGCTGTGGGATGCGACTAAGAAAATTGCAGGAAAGACCAACTAGAGCGGCTGAACTTTATTTGGGGTTAATCAGAGGCAATTTAAATAATGGCAGATGTATGCTGATTCCTATTTAACATGATTTTGAATGTGATTGCTTAATTCTGAACACAGCTACATCCCCAGTTATAAAAGAGGGTGCACACTTATGCAACCACATTATTTTATTTATTTTTGTTTTCTTCCCTCCACCTAAAAGATTTAAGTTTGTTTTTCAATCGAGTTGTACACTTTATAGGTCACATTAAAGGTGGAAAAAGTTCTGAAATGATTTATCTTTGTCTCATTTTTTTGCAACACAGAAATCCGACTTTTTAACAGGGGTGTGTAGACTTTTTATATCCACTGTACATCTTTCCACTTTTCTTTTTGTCAACCCTACAATAAAAAAAAAATCATACTAGCATACATCTTCAATTTTGCATAGTTTTCTTTCTTAAAGAGAGCAAGTTCTTGGTTCAGAAGTGAGTCAAGAGGTACGGTAATTAGTTACAGAGAAAAATACATGAGGATAGTTTGATACACTTGTTTGTTTATATGATACCGATCCTGGGTTTCTGTCTTTAGCTGGAACCTTGATATCTCTTCACTCCTCATCATCCGGTAATCCTTCTATTTTGCGAAGTTGTGACCTATAGTCGTGGCCAAAAGTTTTGAGAATTACATAAATATTGGAAATTGGAAAAGTTGCTGCTTACGTTTTTATAATAGCAATTTGCATATACTCCAGAATGTTATGAAGAGTGATCAGATGAATTGCATAGTCCTTCTTTGCCATGAAAATTAACTTAATCCCCAAAAAACCTTCCCACTGCATTTCATTGCTGTCATTAAAGGACCTGCTGAGATCATTTCAGTAATCGTCTTGTTAACTCAGGTGAGAATGTTGACGAGCACAAGGCTGGAGATCATTATGTCAGGATGATTGGGTTAAAATGGCAGACTTGACCTGTTAAAAGGAGGGTGATACTTGAAATCATTGTTCTTCCATTGTTAACCATGGTGACCTGCAAAGAACTGCGTGCAGCCATCATTGCGTTGCATAAAAATGGCTTCACAGGCAAGGATATTGTGGCTACTAAGATTGCACCTCAATCAACAATTTATAGGATCATCAAGAACTTCAAGGAAGGAGGTTCAATTCTTGTTAAGAAGGCTTCAGGGCGTCCAAGAAAGTCCAGCAAGCGCCAGGATCGTCTCCTAAAGAGGATTCAGCTGCAGGATCTGAGTGCCACCAGTGCAGAGCTTCCGGAAGTTTCATCTGCACACAGGATCTTTGAAGCTCTGCCAGAGTGACCATTGAGTTTTTGGTTACCTCTCTTACCAAAGCCCTTCTCCCCTGATTACTTAGTTTGGTGGGGCGACCAGCTCTAGGAAGAGTCCTGGTTGTTTTAAACTCCTTCCATTTAAGAATTATGGAGACCACCGTGCTCCTGGAAACTTTCAATGCAGCAGAATTTTTTGTACTCTTCTCCAGATCTGTGCCTCCACACAATCCTGTCTCTGAACTCTATAGGCAGTTCTTTCCTCCTCATGGCTTGGTTCTTGCTCTGATATGCATTGTCAGCTGTGAGACCTTATATCAGGCATCCTCAAACTGTGGCCCTCCAGCTGTTTCAAAACTACAACTCATAGCATGCCCAAACAGCCTACAGATATCAGCCTACATCAGGGCATTGTGGGAGTTTTACAACAACTGGAGGGCCGCAGTTTGAGGATGCCTGCCTTATATAGACAGGGCTGCGTCTTTCAAAATCATGTCTAATCATCTGAATTTATCATAGGTAGACTCCAATCAAGGTGTAGAAGCATTTCTGATCAAGAGAAATGGGAGCCCCTCAGAGCTATATTTTCAAATGCCATAGCAAAGGGTCTGAAAATTTTAGTTTTTCCTTGTTAATACATTTTCACAGAAGGGTTTCCTGGTTCACGTGACTGCGATACAAAAGATAGGACATGTCCTATTCTTTCCTGCAGATTGCAGACCCATTGGAGTCAATGGGTCCGCACCGCCATGCAGGGGGCACGCACCCAGTGTCTGTGTTTTGTGGATGTGCAGTTTGCAGTCCAAAAAACAGATGCAGTTGTGTGAATGGACCCTTAGGCTACATTTACCTGACATGGACTGCTCTATTCCATAGAAAGGTATACCTTTTTTACAATGAGACCTTGTGGGCCTATACTAGAAGATACATCAGGATGTCTTCCTAACATAACTATAAATAGGAGGAGTGTCATAGCATGATGTGAACAAGGCTTTACCTTTCATGATGACAACAGAGTACATTTCTTGCAGGGCAACAAAGGTGCGTTCACTTGTTATGTAGAGCTAATGCCAGTTACTACTGACGGCATCGATGTGCTGCAATCGTGAACTATTGACTGTATAATTGTTGCTTCGACCATGGCCAAGAAAGGAAAATCCAAGCGCATTAAACAATATGAAAGAACAGAAGAAAGATCTAATTATACACCATACAAAGAAGTCATACTAGGACTTACAAGGAAGCCAAACATTGTGATACAAATAAGTCTTTGTTGGAAAGCCCCACAGAAAAGAATGATGACGTCATCAGAAGATAAAAAGCATAACTCCAGCCGCACATGCCAACGATATAGTCATTAATGAGACATTTCATCTACAGCAATAAAGCTGCACTGATATGGACTTGAGTAAAATACTTTTTTATATTTGTAAGTTTTCCCAATCTTAAAACAAAATGTAAAATGAAATAAAAGCAGTCGTAATCCAGAAAAGTATGAGAAAAAAGGTACTAAATGGGAAACTTCCATCAGAAAGAGTATTTTTTTCAAACTCAATGATTTGTTTTTAGAATTTGTATCACTTTTTTATTTGGAGAATACTACGCCAGGGAAATTGCATACAAAATATTCTTCTTCTGTAGCAGTCAGCGCAAATGATAAGACCTCCTATATAGACAGGTAATCCATTTCAGTTTACTGCTGGGTAAGGAGAAGGTGTTATCTGCAGGGTAATCTTAATGATAAGAGTAGGTATAGAATTGGGATAACAGTGGGACAGCTCTATTCTTCTCCTGATAGGCCTAGATAAAGATGCCCTCAGAAGATCCTTTCATTTATCAGTGTAATGTTCTTATGGAGTCACTACAGGGGTTTGCTCTGGTCAGAGTGATGGCCTGACTGAGAAAGTTAAAGGGAATGTGTCATCAGAAAATGACTTAGTGTTTAAATCAGGTTTATGTTTAACATATTTATAAAGAATTTTTGTGATGTTATTTTTAATTTTCCATGTCGCCCTCTAAATTAATTCCTGCAGTTTTTGCACTGGCCACTAAGCCCAATAATAAGCACCACTTCTTGGTTCTCTACAGATCATTTTATTGCAGTTATCTGCTTATCGGTCATACTAATTCTGCCTGTAATGATATCACCTCTGTGTATAGAGAAGACGGGATCCACCATTCATAATAGGTGATTGTCAAAGCTTATACTTTGTACAATGACCTATGCAGAGGTCACAGAGCATGCCTAGAAAACTCTCCCATAGAAGTCAATAGGTTCCCCTCCTGTCCATTGTGTCTATGGACCATGGGACTGCTGTAAAGATGCTGTCTAAATGCTGTTAAGAACAGCCATCAGAAAATAAAAACACATTAGAAAAAAAAAGGATATGTGCTACTATCTGATTTTAACTGACAGAAAACAAAATTGGAGACACATTTCAATAGTGAGGCTGTTTGCTGAGCTAAAAGTAAGCAAACAAAGAGGAAGCTAAAAGAGCGAGGACAGGACGTAGAATACATGACTTCATAAGTTATATCCAGAAGTCCATCCACCCATTTGTATTTAAAAAAAATAATACATAGAATATTCATATATGCGTTGTTAATATGATGGTAGTGTCCCTTTGACCAGTTGAAGACCAGGCCACTTACCCCCATTTTTCTCATTGTATTTTTCATATTTATTAGCTTTCACAGACATAACTTATTTTTTTCTGTTCGGTTATGTAAATACTTTTGTGCCTTTCTTAAGTCACACGAGGCTTTATTTTTGTAGTTTTTATTTTTTTTAAACCTTTTTTTACAAAGAAAACAGAAAAAAATTATTTCACATTTTGTTTATTCTTAATCACACAAAGTGCAAATGATGTCTACTTTCAGTCATTTTGACATACAGGGATATATAGGTAATGGTTGCCAGATCGGCTCTAAAATCTGCAGTTTGGTGTGTGAAGTGTTTTTTTATTTTTTATTTTTTATTTTTATAATTTGTCTTAAAAGGGTTGTCCCACAAATATTCTACAGTATTCAATCCAGCACCTCGATCTGAATACTTTTGTATTTGCATGTAATTAAAAATGTATTACAGCTACTGAGTTATGCAATAAAATGTATCTGTATAGCGCCACCTGCTATTTGTTCCTTTTTCTAATATCTTTGCCCTTCTCACAGAGATGGAAGCACATGATCTGTTCAGTCCTTCAACTGCCACCGGCTGCAGCATTCAGGACAGACGCCCTGAGAAAGGACACACCCCTGAGCTGCCAGCTTGAAATAAATCTAGCAGAGCAATTGGAGCAATGAATGGGAGGTACGGGGCTGGTTCTAGCTTTGTTAGAAAAAGATTTTCATTTTCTAAATTACTCATGGCATAACCCCTTTAGCTTTATATTTTGTGCCCCCCATAAAGTCACACAAGACCTTTGAGGGGCATTTAATATGACGGGGGATTTTAAATGTCTGAGTGCACTGGTTTTGGCTCAAAATCACTGATAGAAATCACTGACCAAACACTGATGTGTGAATGAGGCCTAACACAAAATACGGTTTACATGGCATGTTCCTTTGATAACTTCTGACTCCACCTTTCCTTCCTAAATTTAATATAAGCCTTTCACATGGATAATGAGGAATTGAATCCCTTTTCTTGACAGCATACATTGGTAGGTAGTGTAACGGATCTCCTAGCACCCCGACCGGGTACCTCCGTTGATGGATGCTCCCAGTGCTTCCCGAGGACTCCAAGCACTCCGCTCTACACCAAAACCACCACAGAAGCCAGGAATAGCTCTTAGAAGAGCTAGTAGTGATAGCCAGGGTAGTATAGCAAATCTTCAGCGTATAGCAATCCCCACACACATAAGACGAGGCTCTATGTTAAATGTAAAACAGCAACTCTTTAATGGGTTATTTTTATGCAGGTCTCCTAGCAAGGGACACTCCCCCTGGGGCCCTTGTAGAAGACTGTGACAGTTTATATTTTAGCCAATCACATGCATTTACAGTATTGAAACCTTCCCAGCAATTGTACACAAAACCCTCTTCCCTCTGTCTGTAACGCAATCAACAAAATACAATGAGCATTGTCTGAGACGCAATTAACTGACACACTGGCATTGTCTGAGACGCAATTAACTAACACACTGGCATTGTCTGAGACGCAATCAACAAAATACAATTACCAAGCATAATGGGCTAACTTAATCACTACCAGACAGAACACACAAATTTTTCCCAACACACAGAAAACACCTCAAAACCCCACACATCCCCATAATGTATACATCCATTGATAGCTCTGATCTGGGTGAACAACATATCCAAAAATCACCCAGATCCGAGCAGGGGTTCCCGAATTCCATGGAAGTCACATTTGGCCGGCCGCAAGCATGGCTTTCCTGCCCAAAACAGTTCCACAGATTTAAGCTGTGCGGCCGGTCTGTCTTCTTCTTCAAAGTTAGTATAGACCATATTCCTGGGGCAAGAGGCTGGCAAACAGGCCCCTCCAAAAACCCAGTGGCGAGGTTGGTTTCGCCACAGGTAGTATCACTGAAGTGTCATTCCAGGTACTGTCACAGCATCCTTCATAGATTTGAGGACTCCTAAATTGATGTTTTTAAAAACTTTTTTTTTTCTTAGCCATTCAGATGTAGGGTTGCTGTAGTGTTTGGGATCATTATAATATAAAGGCACTGGTGCCTCAGCTTATAAATGCCTGACCCCAGTGGCATAACTACAGTAGAACTTTCTGGGCATCGCAGAAAATTTGTGAATGGGACTCCCCTCGGTACCCTTAATGCAGACCTCACACCAAACAAAAAAAAAAGTACTCACCTCTCTTCTCCGCCTACGGACGCCTCCGCTCTTCATGCAGCACTGTGATTAGGCACGCACTACACATTGCACAGTGTCAGTTCATAGTAAGCGCCTACGCACACTGCGTCTCATCTTGAAGCTGTGCGCTGCCAGGACTGACTGCAGTGCAGGAGCACGGAGTAGACCAGGGAGCGGTAAGTAATACCATTGATAGGATAAGCAATACTCACTGCTCCCCGGGCACTGAAAATAAATCCATTTGTCCTCCTCCTGGGCCCCTTGGACATATCTATATAGGAGGCCTCATCATCAGTGCCGGATTACAATAGGGATGTTCGGGTCGGCAGCCCCGGGCCCAGCTCCGCTAGGGGGGCCCAACGCCGACCCGAACACCCACATACTGCGGCGGGGCATGGGGGCGCATAGCTCCCTGTCCTGTCGCCGATCATCGCCATAGGCTTCAGGCCTATGCGGTAGTGAAATCCCGGCGCAGGCGGGCGTGATGACATCATCGCACGCCTGTGCCGGGACGCTGCACTGTGACGTGTGCATGCCTGCCTCATCCCGCCTTCCTCTGCAAAGAAGCGCCTGGCCTTGGACATAGGTGAGTATTTAGCTTTTAATTTATTTTTTATTTCATGTGTCTACATTGGGGGACATGTGGGGGGGATACACAGGAGGACATTAGTGAAGAGACATAGAGTACATTGGGGGGAGAATGTGGGGGCTGTGTGGGGCCAAATTATTATGGGAGGGACTACTATATGGGGGAAAATTACTATGTGGGGGCAAATTATTATGGGAGGGACTACTATGTGGGGGCAAATTACTATATGGGGCAGTGTGGGGGGAAATTACTATGGGAGGGACTACTATGTGGGGGTAGTGTGGTGGAAACTATTGTGTGGGGGAAATTGCTATGTGGGGAAATTGCTATGTAGGGACAGTGTGGGGAAAACTATTGTGTGTGGGAAATTGCTATGTGAGGCAGTGTGGGGAAAACTATTGTGTGGGGACAGTGCAGGGAAATTGCTATGTGGGAACAGTGTGGAGAAATTGCTATGTGGGGGCAAATTACTATGTGGGGGCAGTGTGGTGGAAATTACTATGTGGGGGCAGTGTGGTGGAAATTACTATGTAGGGGCAGTGTGGTGGAAATTACTATGTAGGGGCAGTGTGGTGGAAATTACTATGTAGGGGCAGTGTGGTGGAAATTACTATGTGGGGGCAGTGTGGTGGAAATTACTATGTAGGGGCAATGTGGGGCAAATTACTATGTAGGGGAAATTACTGTGTGTGGGCAAACTACTATATGGGGCAGTTTGGGGGAAATTACTGTGTGGGGGCGAATTACTATGGGGGGATTACCATTTGGGGGCAGTGTGGTGGAAATTACTATATGGGGGTGTTGATATTGGGGAGGCACTGTAGGGGGCAATGCTATTATTTTTGGGGACACTATACAGGGATTATTGCCTGGAGTACAATAGAGGGTGTTATTATTACTCGGGGCACTCTAGGGCACATTATAGCTGCTGTGGACACTATAGGAACATTTGGGGTAATTTATCAAACTGGTGTAAAGCAGAACTGGCTTAGTTGCCCATAGCAGCCAATCAGGTTCCACCATCCATATTTGACAGCTCTTTTGGAAATCCAGTTCTACTTTACACCAGTTTGATAAATGACTAATTATGTCTATTAGGGTCACTATTTTTTTTAGCAGTATAGTACCTGGGGCATTGGGGAGCACAACGGGCACAGTATTGGGGTGGCAGCAGGATGACACTGTGGGGACACCAGGATGGGTAGGTTGATGGAAAAATTGAGAAATCTAACGTGTCTGTGTTACAAACTGTAGAGACGAGATGTGACTGAAAGAATTTGCCATGGTGGTCTGGGTCAAATGGAGGAGAGGAGGAAAGAGAAGGTCTACATGACAGGAGATGTCACTGGATGTAAGAGGTATGTGGTGCTGTATTCTCCATGTCTTTTTTATTATAATTATATGTATCTTAAATTTGGCGACCAAATTTTTTTGGGTTTAGGACCCAATTTGGGGAAATTTGGGGTATTTTTTTTAGTCTGAAGATGTCATATGGCCTAGGAAGAGACTGTGGCGCTCATGAAGCACCGCAGCCTCTTCATACAAAAAAACTAAACTAAACTAAAATGGAGGGAGGGGCCCAAAATGGGTAGACAGCCCCGGGCCTATCATGCACTTAATCCGCCCCTGCTCATCATTTGTATTGACAGCTACAGAAGGACAATATTTTGTATGCAATTTTCAATGGTACAGTGCTGCTGAAATGAAAATGAAAACCAGCCGAAAAAATGAAATAAAGTAGTTCAAAACCCTTTCTGATGTAAGAATCAGGGCATCTGTCAGCAGATTTGTACCTATGAAACTAGTTGTCCTGTTACATGTGCACTTGGCAGCTGAAGACATCTGTGTTGGTCCCATGTTTGTATGTGCCCACATTGCTGAGAATAATTATGTTTTAATATATGCAAATGAGCCTCTAAGAGCAACCAGGGGATTACCATTGCAGAGTGAGCTGAGCCCATTGCTCCTAAAGGCTTATTTGCATATATTAAAACATCATTACAAATCCGCTGACAGATGCCCTTTAAGATTTTTTTTACAGTGTAGTTTCCAAAGTTCTTTCATGGATAGCAAGTTATCCCCAACTCCACCTCACTACCCTGTGCTATAGCAAAGGCAAAAATAGCACATGTTCAAAGACCACCACCACCTAGAAATCTCCACCATTCAGTTTCCTACATCTTTTTTGTCACAGCAGCAACTCATAGGAGTCTGAAAACATTAAAAGGAATTCTGTCACCTCTTTTCACCCTATAGAGAAGCGGACATGCATGGCTAGATCGCCGCTAGCATGTCCGCAATATACCTGTCCCATATCTCTGAGTGGTTTTATTGAGTGTAAAAAATGATTTTATATATATGTAAATCAGCCTGGTAAGGAGCCCAAGGGGCTGTACTAACCGCTTTGGAGCCCAGCCATGCCCCCCTGTGAAGGAGCCCAGCACCGCCTGTATCCACGAATATCTTCCTTGCGAATCTCGCCATGTTCTCGCGATGCGCAGTGACGGCATAGTGTTCCTTACCTGTGCTGGCATCAGCCTCAGAGAAGGAACTGCGCACCGCGAGATTACGGCAATCTGACTTTGTGAGCAAGGAGGAGATTCGTGGATACAGGCGGTGCTAGGCTCCTTCACAGAGGGGCATGGCTGGGCTCCAGAACGGTTAGTACAGCCCCTTGGGCTCCTTACCAGGCTGATTTACATATATCTAAAATAATTTTTTACACTCAATAAAACCACTCAGAGATATGGGACTGGTATATTGCGGACATGCTAGCGTCCATCTAGCCGTGCATGTCCTCATCTCTATAGGGTAAAAAGAGGTGACAGAATCCCTTTAACCACTTCAGCCCCGCTAGCTAAAACCCCCTTAATGACCAGGCCACTTTTTACACTTCTGCACTACACTACTTTCACCGTTTATTGCTCGGTCATGGAACTTACCACCCAAATGAATTTTACCTCCTTTTCTTCTCACTAATAGAGCTTTGATTTGGTGGTATTTTATTGCTGCTGACATTTTAACTTTTTTTGTTATTAATCGAAATTTTATGATTTTTTTGCAAAAAAATGACATTTTTCACTTTCAGCTGTAAAATTTTGCAAAAAAAACGACATCCATATATAAATTTTTCGCTAAATTTATTGTTCTACATGTCTTTGATTAAAAAAAAAAATGTTTGGGCAAAAAAAAAAATGGTTTGGGTAAAAGTTATAGCGTTTACACACTATGGTACAAAAATGTGAATTTCCGCTTTTTGAAACAGCTCTGACTTTCTGAGCACCTGTCATGATTCCTGAGGTTCTACAATGCCCAGACAGTAGAAAAACCCCACAAATTACCCCATTTCGGAAAGTAGACACCCTAAGGTATTCGCTGATGGGCATAGTGAGTTCATAGAACTTTTTATTTTTTGTCACAAGTTAGCGGAAAATGATGATTTTTTTTTTGATTTTTTCTTACAAAGTCTCATATTCCACTAACTTGCGACAAAAAATAAAAAATTCTAGGAACTCGCCATGCCCCTCACTGAATACCTTGGGGTGTCTTCTTTCCAAAATGGGTCACTTGTGGCGTAGTTATACTGCCCTGGCAATTTAGGGGCCCATATGTGTGAGAAGTACTTTGCAATCAAAATGTGTAAAAAATGGCCTGCGAAATACGAAAGGTGCACTTTGGAATATGTGCCCCTTTGCCCACCTTGGCTGCAAAAAAGTGTCACACATCTGGTATTGCCGTACTCAGGAGAAGTTGGGGAATGTGTTTTGGGGTGTCATTTTACATATACCCATGCTGGGTGAGATGAATATCTTGGCAAAAGACAACTTTTCCCATTTTTTTATACAAAGTTGGCATTTGACCAAGATATTTATCTCACCCAGCATGGGTATATGTAAAATGACACCCCAAAACACATCCCCCAACTTCTCCTGAGTACGGCGATACCACATGTGTGACACTTTTTTGCAGCCTAGATGCGCAAAGGTGCCCAAATTCCTTTTAGGAGGGCATTTTTAGACATTTGGATCCCAGACTTCTTCTCACGCTTTCGGGCCCCTAACATGCCAGGGCAGTATAAATACCCCACATGTGACCCCATTTTGGAAAGAAGACACCCCAAGGTATTCCGTGAGGGGCATGGTGAGTTCCTAGAATTTTTTTTTTTTTGGCACAAGTTAGCGGAAACTTATTTTTTTTTCTCACAAAGTCTCCCTTTCCGCTAACTTGGGACAAAAATTTCAATCTTTCATGGACTCAATATGCCCCTCACGGAATACCTTGAGGTGTCTTCTTTCCGAAATGGGGTCACATGTGGGGTATTTATACTGCCCTGGCATTTTAGGGCCCTAAAGCGTGAGAAGAAGTCTGGAATATAAATGTCTAAAAAATGTTACGCATTTGGATTCCGTGAGGGGTATGGTGAGTTCATGTGAGATTTTATTTTTTGACACAAGTTAGTGGAATATGAGACTTAGTAAGAAAAAACAAAAACAAAACCAAACAAAAAATTTCCACTAACTTGGGCCCAAAAAAATGTCTGAATGGAGCCTTACAGGGGGTGATCAATGACAGGGGGGTGATCAATGACAGGGGGGTGATCAGGGAGTCTATATGGGGTGATCACTCCCCTGTCATTGATCACCCCCCTGTAAGGCTCCATTCAGACGTCCGTATGATTTTTTACGGATCCACGGATTGGATCCGCAAAACGCATACGGACGTCTGAATGGAGCCTTACAGGGGGGTGATCAATGACAGGGGGGTGATCAGGGAGTCTATATGGGTGATCACCCCCCTGTAAGGCTCCATTCAGACGTCCGTATGATTTTTTACGGATCCACGGATACATGGATCGGATCCTGCAAAACACATACGGACGTCTGAATGGAGCCTTACAGGGGGGTAATCAATGACAGGGGGGTGATCAAGGAGTCTATATGGGTGATCACCCCCCTGTAAGTCTCCATTCAGACGTCCATATGATTTTTTACGGATCCATGGATACATGGATCGGATCCGCAAAACGCATACGGACGTCTGAATGGAGCCTTACAGGGGGGTGATCAATGACAGGGGGGTGATCAGGGAGTCTATATGGGTGATCACCCCCCTGTCATTGATCACCCCCCTGTAAGGCTCCATTCAGACGTCCGCATGTGTTTTGCGGATCCGATCCATGTATCAGTGGATCCGTAAAAATCATACGGACGTCTGAATGGAGCCTTACAGGGGGGTGATCAATGACAGGGGGGTGATCAATGACAGGGGGGTGATCAGGAAGTCTATATGCGTGATCACCCCCTTGTCATTGATCACCCCCCTGTAAGGCTCCATTCAGACGTCCGCATGTGTTTTGCGGATCCGATCCATGTATCAGTGGATCCGTGAAAATCATACAGACGTCTGAATGGAGCCTTACAGGGGGGTGATCAGGGAGTCTATATGGGTGATCACCCCTCTGTCATTGATCACCCCCCTGTAAGGCTCCATTCAGAGGTCCGCATGTGTTTTGCGGATCCGATCCATGTATCAGTGGATCCGTAAAAATCATACGGACGTCTGAATGGAGCCTTACAGGGGGGTGATCAATGACAGGGGGGTGATCAATGACAGGGAAGTGATCAGGAAGTCTATATGCGTGATCACCCCCTTGTCATTGATCACCCCCCTGTAAGGCTCCATTCAGACGTTCGCATGTGTTTTGCGGATCCGATCCATGTATCAGTGGATCCGTAAAAATCATACGGACGTCTGAATGGAGCCTTACAGGGGGGTGATCAATGACGGAGGTGATCAGGGAGTCTATATGGGTGATCACCCCTCTGTCATTGATCACCCCTCTGTAAGGCTCCATTCAGAGGTCCGCATGTGTTTTGCAGATCCGATCCATGTATCAGTGGATCCGTAAAAATCATACGGACGTCTGAATGGAGCCTGACAGGGGGGTGATCAATGACAGGGGGGTGATCAATGAGAGGGAAGTGATCAGGAAGTCTATATGCGTGATCACCCCCTTGTCATTGATCACCCCCCTGTAAGGCTCCATTCAGACGTCCACAGTGTTTTGCGGATCCGATCCATGTATCAGTGGATCCGTAAAAATCATACGGACGTCTGAATGGAGCCTTACAGGGGGGTGATCAATGACAGGGGGGTGATCAATGACTATATGGGGTGATCAGTGGTTCATAAAGGGTTAATAAGTGACAGGGGGGGGTGTAGTGTGGTGTTTGGTGCTACTTTACTGAGCTGCCTGTTTCCTCTGGTGGTCGATCCTAACAAAAGGGACCACCAGAGGACCAGGTAGCAGGTATATTAGACGCTGTTATCAAAACAGCGTCTAATATACCTGTTAGGGGTTAACAAAAATCACATCTCCGGCCTGCCAGCGAGCGATCGCCGCTGGCAGGCTGGAGATCCACTCGCTTACCTTCAGTTCCTGTGTGCGCGCGTTCACAGGAAATCTCGGCTATCGCGAGATGACGCACGGATGCGTCCAGGAGGAATAGATCAACCACCTTCCGGACGCATCCGTGCGTACAGCGGTCGGGAGGTGGTTAAGCAACATAAAGGTTTAACCCCTTAAGGACTCAGCACTATTTCACCTTAAGGACTTGGCCATTTTTTTGCAAATCTGACCAGTGTTACTTTAAGTGCTGATAACTTTAAAACGCTTTGACTTATCCAGGCCATTCTGAGATTGTTTTTTTCGTCACATATTGTACTTCATGACACTGGTAAAATGAAGTAAAAAAAATCATTTTTATTTATAAAAAAAATACCAAATTTACCAAAAATTGTTAAAAAATTTCAAATTTCCAAGTTTCAATTTCTCTACTTCTATAATACATAGTAATACCTCCAAAAATAGTTATTACTTTACATTCCACATATGTCTACTTCATGTTTGGATCATTTTGGGAATGATATTTTATTTTTTGGGGATGTTACAAGGCTTAGAAGTTTAGAAGCAAATTTTTAGGGACCAGTTCAGGTCTGAAGTCACTTTGAGAGGCTTACATAATAGAAACCACCCAAAAATGACCCCATTCTATAAACTACACCCCTCAATGTATTCAAAACTGATTTAACAAACTTTGTTAACCCTTTAGGGCACACGGCAGGGCGCAGAAGGAAAGGAATGCCATACGGTTTTTGGAAGGCAGATTTTGCTGGACTGGTTATTTTGATAGTTTTATCCGTTTTTGGGCGACTATCTTAGGTAGGGTCTCATTTTTTGCAGGATGAGATGACGGTTTGATTGGCACTATTTTGGGGTGCATATGACTTTTTGATCGTTTGCTATTACACTTTTTGTGATGTAAGGTGACAAAAAATGGTTTATTTAGCACGGTTTATATTTTTTACTGTGTTCATCTGAGGGGTTAGGTCATGTGATATGTTTATAGAGCCGTTCGATACGGACGCGGTGATACCAAATATGTATTTTTTTTTTACATTATTTGGGGAAAATGACGTTTTTGTTTATTTTTACTTGAAACGTAATTATTTTTTGGGGGGGACTTTATTTTTTCAACTTTTTTTTCACTTTATTTTTTCAACTTTTTTTCACTTTATTTTTTGTCCCACTTTTGGGAACTTTGGGGGGTTTACTCCTTTACAATGCATTCCAATACTTCTGTATTGGAATGCATTGGCTGTATGAATAATACAGTGAGTATTACTCATACAGCTTCCGGGGCCTGTGAGATCCAGGGGGCTGGATCTCACAAGCTCTTCACCGGAAGGCAGTGCGATGCCTTCCATGCCATCGGGTCCCCCCCACAGCCGCATGGGGAGCCGATGGCACAGCCCGATCGCCGCCGCAAACCGCAGGTAAAGCCGCAAACCCCCGGCGTTGTGACAGGATGCCCGCTGAATGATTTCAGCGGGCATCCTGTCACAATTAACCCCCACCGCGCCGCAATGTAAATTTAAACTTAGGACGTACAGGTACGCCCTGAGTCCTTAAGGACTCAGGAAACAGGGCGTACCGATACGCCCTAAGTCCTTAAGGGGTTAATATATGATGGCTTTTACTAGTATTTATTACAAAAGGTTAGAGATCCGGAATGAATGATATGGTTGTGCATGCATGTCTGATGCCATTATGTGTGGGGATAAACAGCTGCCATATACATCTATATCACCTAAAACACATATCTACCGTATGTATGAGATCTTGGTTTGTCAGGCCAAAGGTTTTATGGAGTTGACAACCACTTTCCTACGCCAGACATATAGTCAGTGTCATTGTGCAGATAATGCAGTAGACATGTGATCCCTGTAACATTACATATTGATTTCCACTAAACCACAGATCACATTAACTATCTGACAAGCCTCTCTGTTCCTATTATATGTATGAGCAACGTGACAAATGCTATAACATGGCACATAGATTGGCTTCCTGGAGGTCTGAACACATGCATTTGACCTCCCAATTTCCACATCCCTGCCAGGAACTGTTACAGCTCATAGCTCAGCTACATTATGTCCCACCACCTTCCATGGCCTTCACAAAGACCTCCACTACGAGGCACGGGAGCCCCACAGGAAACTGAAATCTAAGCTTTTTCTTCACCATTTGGAAACTGGGGGAAAGTATTAATAACTGCAGCGCCAAGATCACCGTCTGTTATAAATCACTGCCACATTGTATATGGATGACAAGAACTTCTTGTAGACCTTTACTCCAATGAGTATCCGGTTACTCTTCAATTCACCGAAAACTGGACTTGAGTAGCTGTGCCCTGCCATGTATGTTACTTACTCCTAGAATGAAAAGTCTGCAATAAAATGAAATGTGGATGAAATCTGCCAGGCATGAGGCACAAGATCCTGGGACGCCACTAGCAGAACATCTCCTAGGCTATGAAAGAAATCATCACACTTTCCATTCATCATGCCTGAGCTGTGAAGAGAATTTCTTGGTTTACAGCCACAGCTGGACACGCCACGGTGAGAGACTGGGGAAGGAATTTGAGGCAGACTGGTTAACCACAATCTCAGAACATTAGGGCAAAAGTTTGTTTCTCCTTTTCTATTAGAGTGAATGTGATGGTAGGGATTGGAGACCATAGGAAGTCGGCCTTTTGGGATTCGAACATCTTCTGACACATGGCCCTGATTTATCAAAACTGGTGTAAAGTAAAACTGGATAAGAAAGAGTTCACATCACTGTTATTCTTTATTCTTCAGAGAGCAAAAAGAACAGAAAAAAAAAAACTGATTCTGCATTTTTTTTTTTTTTTTAGATGGGGCAAAAATATTCCTGCATGCTAACAGATCAGAAGAATGGAAAAATAACGGTAAGGTCTCCCTTAGTTGCCCATAGTGTGGGCTAATTGTACTTCATTATTAAAAAGGTTTAATGAGACTTTACAACTGATGACCTCTCCTCTGGAGAGGTCATCAGTATCTGATCAGTGGGGGCCAACACCTGTGACCCCCGCTGATCAGCTGTTTAACCACTTCAACCCCGCTAGCTGAAACCCCCTTAATGACCAGGCCACTTTTTACACTTCGGCACTACACTACTTTCACCGTTTATTGCTCGGTCATGGAACTTACCACCCAAATGAATTTTACCTCCTTTTCTTCTCACTAATAGAGCTTTCATTTGGTGGTATTTCATTGCTGCTGACATTTTTACTTTTTTTGTTATTAATCAAAATTTAACGATTTGTTTGCAAAAAAATAACATTTTTCACTTTCAGTTGTAAAATTTAGCAAAAAAAAAAAACGACATCCATATATAAATTTTTCACTAAATTTATTGTTCTACATGTCTTTGATAAAAAAAAAATGTTTGGGTAAAAAAATAACAATGGTTTGGTTAAAAGTTATAGCATTTACAAACTATGGTACAAAAATGTGAATTTCCGCTTTTTGAAGCAGCTCTGACTTTCTGAGCACCTGTCATGTTTCCTGAGGTTCTACAATGCCCAGACAGTAGAAAACCCCCACAAATGACCCAATTTCGGAAAGTAGACACCCTAAGGTATTCACTGATGGGCATAGTGAGTTCATAGAACTTTTTTTTTTTGTCACAAGTTAGCGGAAAATTATGATTTTTTTTTTCTTACAAAGTCTCATATTCCACTAACTTGTGACAAAAAATAAAAACTTCAATGAACTCACTATGCCCATCACAAAATACCTTGGGGTGTCTTCTTTCCAAAATGGGGTCACTTGTGGGGTAGTTATACTGCCCTGGCATTCTAGGGGCCCAGATGTGTGAGAAAAAGTTTGCAATCAAAATCTGTAAAAAATGACCGGTGAAATCCGAAAGGTGCACTTTGGAATGTGTGCCCCTTTGCCCACCTAGGCTGCAAAAAAGTGTCACATCTGGTATCGCCGTACTCAGGCGAAGTTGGGGAATGTGTTTTGGGGTGTCATTTTACATATACCCATGCTGGGTGAGAGAAATATATTGGTCAAATGCCAACTTTGTATAAAAAAATTGGAAAAGTTGTCGTTTGCCAAGATATTTCTCTCACCCAGCATGGGTATATGTAAAATGACACCCCAAAACACATTCCCCAACTTCTCCTGAGTACGGCGATACCAGATGTGTGACACTTTTCTGCAGCCTAGGTGGGCAAAGGGGCACACATTCCAAAGAGCACCTTTAGGATTTCACCGGCCATTTTTTACACATTTTGATTGCAAACTACTTACCACACATTTGGGCCCCTAAATTGCCAGGGCAGTATAACTACCCCACAAGTGACCCCACTTTGGAAAGAAGACACCCCAAGGTATTCAATGAGGGGCATGGCGAGTTCATAGAATTTTATTTTTTTTTGCATAAGTTAGCGGAAATTGATTTTTTTTTTGTTTTTTCTCACAAAGTCTCACTTTCCGCTAACTTGGGACAAAAATTTCCATCTTTCATGGACTCAATATGCCCCTCACGGAATACCTTGGGGTGTCTTCTTTCCGAAATGGGGTCACATGTGGGGTATTTATACTGCCCTGGCTTTTTAGGGGCCCTAAAGCATGAGAAGAAGTCTGGAATATAAATGTCTAAAAAATGTTACGCATTTGGATTCCGTGAGGGGTATGGTGAGTTCATGTGAGATTTTTTTTTTGGACACAAGTTAGTGGAATATGAGACTTTGTAAGAAAAAACAAAACAAAAAAAAATATTTCCGCTAACTTGGGCCAAAAAAATGTCTGAATGGAGCCTTACAGGGGGTGATCAATGACAGGGGGGTGATCACCCATATACACTCCCTGATCACCCCCCTGTCATTGATCACCCCCCTGTAAGGCTCCATTCAGACGTCCGTATGATTTTTACGGATCCACGGATACATGGATCGGATCCGCAAAACGCATACGGACGTCTGAATGGAGCCTTACAGGGGGGTGATCAATGACAGGGGGGTGATCAATGACAGGGGGTGATCAGGGAGTGTATATGAGGTGATCACCCCCCTGTCATTGATCACCCCCCTGTAAGGCTCCATTCAGATGTCCGTATGTGTTTTGCGGATCCGATCCATGTATCCGTAAAAATCATACGGACGTCTGAATGGAGCCTTACAGGGGGTGATCAATGACAGGGAAGTGATCAGGAAGTCTATATGCGTGATCACCCCCTTGTCATTGATCACCCCCCTGTAAAGCTCCATTCAGACGTCCGTATGTGTTTTGCGGATCCGATCCATGTATCCGTGGATCCGTAAAAATCATACGGACGTCTGAATGGAGCCTTACAGGGGGGGTGATCAATGACAGGGGGGTGATCGGGAAGTCTATATGGGTGATCACCCCCTTGTCATTTATAACCCCCCTGTAAGGCTCCATTCAGACGTCCGTATGCATTTTGCGGATCCGATCCATGTATCAGTGGATCTGTAAAAATCATACGGACGTCTGAACGGAGCCTGACAGGGGGGTGATCAATGACAGGGGGGTGATCAGGGAGTCTGTATGGGGTGATCAGTGGTTCATAAAGGGTTAATAAGTGACAGGGGGGGGGGTGTAGTGTAGTGTAGTGTTTTGTGGTACTTTACTGAGCTGCCTGTGTCCTCTGGTGGTCGATCCAAACAAAAGGGACCACCAGAGGACCAGGTAGGCAGGTATATTAGACGCTGTTATCAAAACAGCGTCTAATATACCTGTTAGGGGTTAAAAAAAATCACATCTCCAGCCTGCCAGCGAGCGATCGCCGCTGGCAGGCTGGAGATCCACTCGCTTACCTTCCGTGCCTGCGTTCACAGGAAATCTCGGCTATCGCGGGAGGACGCGTATATGCGTCCACCCAGAAGAGCAGGGCCGCCGGCAGGACGCAATCCTGCGTACGGCGGTCCTGTAGCGGTTAAGAAGGCACCGACGCTCCTGTGAGCTCCACGGCCCCGTCTCTGCTCACCAAGAACAGCGCCGTACATTGTATAGCGGCTGTGCGTGGTATCGCAGCTCAGCTCCATTCACTTCTATGGGGCGGAGCTGGACATGTGACAGATGAACGTTACATCACATGGCCTAGAGAAAGCTGAGAGAAGGCCATGGCGCAACTGCTCAAACAGCTGATCAGCAGGGGTCCTAGGTGTCAGAGCTCCACCGATCGCATACTGATGACCTATCCTGAAGAGAAGTCATCAGTAGTAAAATCTTGTAAAACCCCTTTACGTATTCTCAATTTTTAAAAGGACACTGTCACCTGGATTTTACTTACTGAGCTAAGACCATCACCACATCAGTCTCCACGATTTACATAAAAATATACTAGTATTACTGCCATGTCTTTTATTTTGTCTATGAAATTGGTTTTATTAATATGCAAAGTACCTCAATAAGGAGCCCAAGGGGAAGTCCCTCCAGAAGTTGGAGCCCAGCTGCGCCCATTTCTTCGGAGCCTAATTTATTGTAATGCTTGTGCATCGCCCGTAATCCCATACATGCGCCCTGGATACACATGTCAGCGACCGCGAAGTGTCCTGGCGCCGGCCTCACAGAAGTAATTGCGCATGTGCTAGCTTCGCTCGACCCGGAAAGGAAGAGCGGAGCGGCGCAACTTGCTGGGCGGGCGGAGGAGCAGAAGCGGCCAAGCTAATGTAAATCGTTGTGATGTTATTAGCTCAGTAAATAACATCCAGGTGACAGTGTCCCTTAAAGTCTTTATGCTGAAATGTCTGTCTGTCTGCCGACATCTGATTATGAGCCATGAAAAGCATGATTTTTAACAGACTGCAAGGAAAGAGGAACTAATGGAATCAGCAATATTTTAGTAAAGCAGCATCCATTTCGTCTTCCTCCATATGCTTTTCATAAAAAAATTAAATAAAAAAATGTATTTTATCATATGTTACTGCTGCTGCAGCATTATGCATAAAGCAATCTTTAGTTTCTTCACACACCAGTGTTTTCCTTGAGCTTTTCCCTTAGTTACAGCTGTTTTAAACCCTGCATTATAAGAACCTTCTCAAGATGACTCCTCTCCCAGTTCTCTGAGGCTCAAACTGCATTCCCCTCACTTACAATACACACTTGCTTTAGCCAGCAGCCTCCTGCCAGCCAATTAGCCATTGATACATTTGGGGCATCTTCTGCCAACTTTGTCTAGTTTTAAAGGCTGTGTACACCTTCGGGGGCAATGTTATTATTATTATTGCATTGTACTCATTTTGAGATAAAAATATATATATTTTTTTTAATTAGGCTGGTTTCACACAGGCGTTGCGGGAAAAGGTGCGGGTGCGTTGCGGGAACATGCGCGATTTTTCCACGCGAGTGCAAAACATTGTAATGCGTTTTGCACGCGCGTGAGAAAAATCTGCATATTTGGTACCCGAACTTCTGTGGGATCGGGGTTCTGTAGATGGTTATAAGGGAAAATAATAGCAATGTTATAAGGGAAAATCGTTAATTTCTAACGATAATTTGTTTTCCCTTAGTCCTAACAGCAGCACAGATGGGGTTAACTGCCCCTGTGGACTGGTAGGACCGGCGGAATTTTAATGAGCCCAAGAACCAATAAACGATCTTCAGCTCCCTGAAAGGGAGGAGATCACCCCCCAGCCCACCGTGTTTTTAACAAGCATAATGTATTTAGGGTGGGATATTTGTGTGCTGCTGTTAGGACTAAGGGAAAACCAATTATCGTTAGAAATTAACGATTCCCTTACGTCCTCAACAGCAGCACAGATGGGGAGATAGCAAGAATCCCCTAGGGAGGGTCCTCATGCCTGGCAGAACTAAGAACAGTCTGCCCAAAAGCCGAAAACTCTGCCATCCTAGCATCTATCCTATAATGGGAGATGAAGGTTGACTCAGAGCTCCAGGAGGCCGCCCTACAGATCAACTCTAAGGGGAGGAGTCTTCTCTCCGCAACCGAGGTGGAGACCGCCCTAGTAGAATGGGCCCTCACAAACTCGGGAGGATCTAAGGATTGGGAGATGAAAGCTTCCATAATGGCCTCCTTGATCCAGCGACTAATGGTGGCTTTAGACGCTTTACGGCCTTTAGACTTACCGGCAAACAGGATAAGAAGATTCTCATCTATCCTGAACTCACTAGATCTATCCACATAGATCTGGAGGCATCTTGAAATATCCAGCGGGTATCTAGCTGGAGTATCAGAGGAGGAGGCTGTAAACAAAACTGGTAAAGATATTACCTGATTGATGTTCTGGAAAGTAGGCACCTTAGGCCTGAAGTAAGGTAAAAACTTCAGGAGTACTCTATCCTGTAGAAAAATAATGTACGCGTGATTTGCGGAGAAAGCCTGCAATTCAGAAACTCTCTTGGCTGAAGCTATAGCCAGAAGAAAGACCATCTTTAAAGTCAAAAATTTAAAATTTACCTCCTCCAAGGGCTCGAAGGGGGGAGATGCTAGCCCCCTGAGCACTACTGAAAGATCCCACTGGGGGATAGGTTTCAGTATAGTAGGCTTTAGTCTTTCAGCTCCCTTCAGGAAGCGTTTGATGAGTGGGTCCCGAGAATGTGGCCTGTTGAGACAGGCCGAGATGGCATAAACCTGTACCTTCAAGGTAGCTGGAGCTAGGCCTTTATCTAATCCATCCTGAAGAAATTGAAGTATCGCAGGAAGGGGCGGATCTGCAGACGCCACCTGTCTGGAATCACACCATGCCTCGAAGATTCTCATGATCCTGGAGTAGGCCTTCTTTGTAGACTCTGCTCGGGAATGCGACAAAGTCCTCAGGACCGACTCGGAAAGCCCTTCTATATTGGGAAGGGACTGATCAACCTCCAGGCTGTCAGGTTGAACCTGTGCAGATCTGGGCAGAGGTGAGTGTCCCACGACACCAGGGTCTGCTCCGGGGGGAGTCTCCAGTATTGTCCCCGACTCATCTGAATGAGCTGGGTAAACCAGGATCTTCTGGGCCAAAACGGTATGATGGCTATTACCGAGGCCTGATCCTGACGGATTTTCATCAATACCCTCGGTATCATGGAAAAGGGAGGGAAGATGTAAGCCAGCCTGAACCTCCACGGTATTGACAGAGCATCTATCGCCAGGGGGTTGTCTTCCCTGTAGAGGGAACAGAACCTCATCACCTTGGCGTTGAACCTGGTTGCCATGAGATCCACTTCTGGCATACCCCATCTGTGAACTAGCTGCCTGAAGATCTCCGGATGCAGAGACCACTCCATGGTCGGTAATCCTCGACTTAAGCGGTCCGCTATCATATTGAGGGAGCCTCGAATATGAACGGCAGATAGATGGGAAAGGTTCAGCTCTGCCCACCGAAGAATTACCCCGATCTCTGACAGAAGGGGCAATGATCTTGTGCCTCCCTGTTTGTTTATATAGAGGACTGCAGTCATATTGTCTGACTGGACTTTCACTGCTTTGCCCCGGATCTGAGGCGCAAAGTGAAGGAGGGCTAGCCGGATAGCTCGCATCTCGCGAAAATTGGAGGAAAGATCCTGCTCCAGAGGAGACCAAGATCCCTGAATTGGGGATCCGTCCAGGTGAGCGCCCCAGCCTACAAGGGACGCGTCTGTAGTCAATATGACCCAAGCTGGTTGGGTCATAGACTTCCCTGCTGGTAGCTGAAACCACCATCTGAGGGAATTTCGGGTTTGACCGGACAGGGAGCACAGGGAATCTAGCCCCGCAGGGCTGCCCATAGGTGTAAGACCTCTGACTGAAGAGGACGGAGGTGCCATAACGCCCAAGGGACCGCATCCGCAGCCGCTGACATGAGCCCCAGCATCTTCATGAGAGTCCGGATAGAGACTCGACGAGGGACATAAAGGACCTTAGCCAGGTCCTGAATTCGCGCTCTCCTTTCTGAAGTCAACCGGAGGGACATCTCCACAGAGTCGACCACGAATCCTAAGTAATGGATTGAAGTCGATGGGCTCACATTCGACTTCTGCCAGTTGATAATCCAGCCTAGGCGGAAGAGAAAGGAGACTGCGACCTGAAGATGGTGGGTAAGGATCGGAACTGAAGAGGCTATGAAAAGCCAATCGTCCAGATAAGGAATAATAGTCAGACCTTGGAGTCTCAAAGCTGCCACCACCGAAACCACCACCTTGGTGAAGATGAGGGGGGCAGAAGAGATTCCGAAGGGAAGCACGGCGAACTGAAAGTGCCTGCAAACCCGAGATCTGGACCGCGATCCTGAGGAGTTTCCGGGAAGCGGAATGGATCGGAATGTGAAGGTACGCATCCTTGAGGTCCAGAGTAGCCATGACGTCCCCAAGATTGAGGATATGGCTGACTGACCTTATGGTTTCCATGCGAAACCTTGTTTTCCTTATAAATCGATTGAGGAATCTCAAATCGATGATCATCCGGAGATCTCCTGTCTTCTTGGGAACCAGGAACACTGGTGAATAAATCCCTAGGCCCCTCTCCCCTGCCGGTACCTCCTCCAGGGCTCCCTTGGAAATATAGTCCTGAATGTAAGATTCTAGGACCACCTGTTTGGCAGACCCGAAGCTTCGTGTGGCGATGAATCTCTCTGGGGGGAGAGAGATAAGATCTACCCGGTACCCGGCGGAAACTATGGGAAAATCTAGAGGAGACACTGCAGGGGCAGCAGGGCTTATCCAAGAGCCTCGAGGAGGCCCATAGTCAGGAGGGTTTTGCCTCCCTGGTGGGTTTGCGGGGGCGTCTCGGATATTTACGAGACGCCCCCCCCCCCCCAATCTCTGCGCCTAGACTGCTGCCCAGAACGACCTCCGCCCTTCTTTTCCTGTCTGGGGCGTCCCCGAAAGGGCTGCTGGGGGAGGCTCTTCCCTTTTTTATCGGAGAGCCCCTCCATTATTTTGTCCAATTCGGACACGAATAACCTATCTGGTTCGAAGGGGAGCCCACAAAGGTTAAACTTGGATGCGTTATCCGCGATCCACGGTTTCAGCCAGAGTGGTCTGCGGGCAGCTGAAACTAGGGCCATAGTTTTGGCGGCCAGCTTTAGCTGCATCTGGGAGGAATCAACTAAAATGTCCATAGCCAGGTTGGCTGACTTGAAGGCTGCCAGGATGTCGTCTCTTGATACACTCTGATCCACATCCATCTGGATTTGATTAAGCCTAGAGCGTAGATAGGTGGCTACCTCAGTGGCCGCAATGGAAGTAGATGCGGAGGCAGCGGCCGCCGCGTAACCCCTCCTAAGGGTGCACTCTGCCCTCCGGTCTAGAGGGTCCTGCAGGCTAGACCCATCGTCTGCAGGGACTAGAGTGCGCCGGGACAACTTGGCTATAGCCATGTCCACCTTGGGAACGGAACCCCACGATTCCACCAAGGGTTTAGCCATCGGGTACGAGTCTGAATTTTCTGGTAAGCACTGGACCCTTCTCAGGCTTTTTCCACTCTGTGCGCATCACAGAGAGGAGGGTCTCATCCGCTCTAAAGACACGCTGTGTCCGACCGGCGGGATCGGAGGACTCCCCCATGTCAACATCCTGGTCCCCCGACCTGATGGACTTGAGTAACTTCTGCGTCTTTTCTGGAGGAAAAAAGCAAGAAGTAGATTCTTCTTCCTCAGAAGAAGAAGACCCCACTGAACAGGGGGTAGGTCTTTCGACCGGTGCGACCACCTCCATGGGAGTCTGAGAGGGACCTGGTAGCCTCTCATTAAGTAGCTGAACTACTCCCTTGATGGAATCATCCACGTATGTCTTGGTCCATTGGAACATCTCCTGCATCGTGGGTTCCGTGGATGCCGTGCGACAACTCTCACATCTGGAGTAAGGACAGCTGTCAACTAGGGGTGTGTTACATTCGTAACATGCCAAATGCTTCCTCTTGGCCCCAGCCTTCCGCTGATCCTCCTTAGGGGAAGCCATAGTCTGTAATGGAAGAAACAAAACAGGTCATAACACCTACAACATCAGGAGGTGGAGAAAACCAGACCTTAAGGGGGCCCACCAGCACTAGAAGAAATAGAGCTCAAAGAAGAGGAAGTACAAAACCCAAGCAAAGCAATACTGCAGGAATATCACAAAGCACAGGAGAGCTCTGGAGCTAACTTGTGAAAGCAACGCAACCAGAGCACTGACTGATGGGCTCTGGGCGCTTAAAAGGAGGAAACCCCGCCCAATGGGCGGGTTCCTGAAACGAGATCAGCACCACTCCCTTTTTTTTTTTTTGTATATGTGCTGCCAAAGCAAGCACTCAGAAAAACCAGAGCCTATACTGGCTCTACCTAAACGAAAAATTGTCTCCCCAGACTAATTCCTAAGTCCAGGATGTCATTCTAGGGAGCCAGTTTAAAGAAAGGTGAGTTTTATACATCACCGCATCGCTTCGGAAAACCGGAAGTGACGTAGCGCACCTAGGGCGGGTCACTTCCGGAAAATGGCGGCGCCCATAGCGCCGCACACATGCGGTGACGGAGGAACAGAGGACCGTATACAGATGATGAAAGAAGAGGGGAGGGGACGCCCCCCTCCCCAACGGTACCCCAGACCGAAATCGCCATGATCAGGCCTAAAATAAAGGCACTGAGATCCATAGAAAGCGAGCAAGGCTTTAAGGAGGGAAAAAGGAACCCTTAAGCAATCTTCAGCTCCCAGAGGACAGAAAAAAACACGGTGGGCTGGGGGGTGATCTCCTCCCTTTCAGGGAGCTGAAGATCGTTTATTGGTTCTTGGGCTCATTAAAATTCCGTCGGTCCTACCAGTCCACAGGGGCAGTTAACCCCATCTGTGCTGCTGTTGAGGACGTAAGGGAATAATAGCATTCTGAATACAGAATGCATAGTACAGTAGGGCTGGAGGGGTTAAAAAAATAAATAAAAAAAATTTAACTCACCTTAATCCACTTGATCGCACAGCCGGCATCTCTTCTGTCTCTTTGCTGATTGCAGTCAAAGGACCTGTGGTGACGTCACTCCGGTCATCACATGGTCCGTCACATGATCTTTTACCATGGTAATGGATCATGTGATGACCGGAGTGACGTCACCACAGGTCCTTTGACTGCAATCAGCAAAGAAAGAGACAGAAGAGATGCCGGCTGCGTGAGCAAGTGGATTAAGGCGAGTTAAATAATTTTATATTTTTTTTTAACCCCTCCAGCGCTATTGTACTATGCATTCTGTATTCAGAATGCTATTATTTTCCCTTATAACCATGTTATAAGGGAAAATAATAAAATTATCAGGTCTCCATCCCGATCGTCTCCTAGCAACAGTGCGTGAAAATCGCACCACATCCACACTTGCTTGCGATTTTCACGCAGCCCCATTCACTTCTATGGGGCCTGCGTTGCGTGGAAAACACACAATATAGAACATGCTGCGATTTTCATGCAACGCACACGTGATGGGTGAAAATCACCGCTCGTGTGCACAGCCCCATAGAAATGAATAGGTCCAGATTCAGTGCGGGTGCAATGCGTTCACATCACGCATTGCACCTGCGCGGAACACTCGCCTGTGTGAAAGGGGCCTTAGACTTTATTAAAAATCTTGAGCCCCTGTCTATATGCAGCCTTGAGTTTCTCTATTAGCAGGCCCTGAATTTTCATCAGTCAGGCAGCACAACTGAGGGCTCCTTACCTCCTAAATACTCATTATAGCTCAATCCTCATCTCATACCTCCCAACTGCCCTGGATCCGGCGGGACAGCCCCAGATTTCAGTGGAGAGGTATGTCCCGCTTTCTGGCAGCTGTCCCTGTGTTGCCATAATGAAGCAGAGAGCCGTCGCAGGCATCAGCTCCCCGCTTCATCATTCCTGCTGGCTCTCCACACCTCTGGTCTGTGCGGGGGCCGGCCAGCAGTCAGCCTCGTCTCCACCTCCTTCACAGACTAGAGCAGTCGATATCCTGCTGCTAGGAATCAGGTAAGTATGTGGTGTTTATTTTTTTCACATTCTGTAAGGGGCACAATGTGGGCATATTACTGGGGGGGCACAGCTGGGTATATTACTGTGGGCGCAGCTGGGAGTGCTGTCCGCATCTTTTGCGGCCCCATTGAAGTGAATGGGTCCGCACCTGAGCCGCAAAAAACTGTGGCTCGGATGCGGACCTGAAAAACGGTCGGGTGCATGAGGCCTTAAAGAGGACCTTTTACTACTCCTGACATGCCTATTTTAATAGCTACATGCATTCTCCATGTACTAACAATTCTGGAGCATCTATTCTCATGTCTGTATGTTGTGCCATTCCTTTATTATTTGCACTAGACGTTATGAATGAATTACTATCAGCCTTCACTAAGGGTACAGAGGGGTGGTAACCAGTTAGGGGTGTGTCCCTGCACAGTCTGAAAATGGCAGCACTGATTGGATAGAGTCAGTCTATGCAGGGACACACCCCAACTTGTTACCTCCCCTCTGTACCCTTACTTTAAAGTTGGTTGGTTTATGTAACCCCCAAGATTTTAATAAAGACCTCAGCCTTTTCATCCACAAGAGGTTTGTGTCATTTATTTATTAATTAATTATTGTTGAATATGGCACCATGCATGGAGCTATTAAAACAGAAATGTCAGGAGAGGTGAAAGGGCCTCTTTAAAGCAGCTGCTGCAGGAGAAATCTAGGCATTTATATGACTGGACGCCCATGTAATACATAATGGTCTGGGTCCATCAGAGTTAGAGCCTGTTGTACAGAGTTAGACTCCACCCTGGCTCAGAGGGGGTATCAAGCAGGGGAACACCCCACTCCCTGAGAGACCCAGTTGTTTATTTATATTTAAAAAAAAATTGTAATATACACGAGTACACTTTTTGGCCACATGTTCAGTCTTTTAAATGCAGTTTTCAAAGCCCAAACCAGGTCTGGATCATTAAAAGGAGAAAAGGTATTAAGAGGAAATACAACTTTTTTTTTTTTTCACTCCACTCCTGGTTTTAGCTTTAAAAACTGCATAAAAACCCTGAACTATAATCCTAACCATTCTGTATCCAGCAGAACAATCTAATTTCAGTGGTATAATCCCAATTTCAGCGTCTTGAGGACGCACATACAGTTGCAGCCAATGGTGAAGCACAGAGCAGTCAGCTCCCTGCTCCACCATTCCCGTCCTGTGCCCTCTCCAATGTCTCCTAACATCATTGCACCTGCTGAGCAGACTGGGACAGCACACAGGCTGGGAATCATTCCCCCCAACGTATGCTCGCCCCTACTTAGCTCAGTAGGTGCAATTACATCCCTGCATTGCACCAGTTGCTTGAGAGAGCTTGAGATGTGCTCCGTTCATCAGGGGAATGGGGCTAGGAGAGTATCACTTTAATATTTTTTTTTTATTAGCACTAAGGAAGCAACATTATTGTTAGAGGGGACATTAAAAGGGACAGCACTAGTGTAAAGGGGGCATAATTACAGTATGGGGGCACTAAGTGCATAACTACTGCATGGGGGCACTAAGGAAGCATATCTATTGTGAAGGGGGCAGTAAGAGGGAATATCTACCATGTTGGGGCGCAAAGGATGCATAAATATTGTGAATAAAAAATCTGCAGCATAAAGTGACCCGCGGTGCGGATTTCTGACCTGCTGCAGATCTCCACTTTGGATCTCACCATCTGCAGTGGAGAGGGTGAAATCCACAGCCATTTATGAGGCGAAACCTGCAGCTGCCTTTTCAGCTGTACAGTACGGAATTTTGTTTTTCTTCAAACTCTAACCAAAAAAACATCTTTTTTATTCTAATTCCATAAAGAGGTTGCATCAACTTGGCCTTGTTCGTCTACAAACAGCACCACGTATGTCCAAAGGTTGTATGTGGCATTACAACTGAACTATTCACATCAATGAAGCGGAGCTTCAATACCACATGAACAAGTAAAGCATTCTAAATTAGGTGGAGTTGGTAAAAATAAAAATAATTCTGCCGTAGGTTTTATTTTACGGCATTCCATGTGTGTTAAAACTGACATGTCAATGTCATTCTGATACCAACACATTGAAAAAAATACAACTTTGAAAAACGATTTCTTTGCATCGCTGTATTTTGACCCTCATAACTTTTAAATTTACATCTATGGAGCAGTTTGAGGGCTCATGTTCGCTGGGCAATCTGTAGATTTTAGGTGTGTGACTTTTTAAAGTATTTTTTTTAGGTGACGTGACCTAAAAATACCTAATTGGCCATTTATTTTATTTTTTTCCTGTTATGCCATTACCAGTATAGGATAAATACTTTTATATTTTAATAGTACCGGCATTTTGGAACACGGTAATAACAATGATGTTTACTTTTTGTTTTTTAATCATTTTTAAAATTGGGGATTTAGTCCCCATAGGGCACTTGAACATATGATCATCTCCTTTCCCACAAACTGCAATAATTTACCACTGCATTCAATGGGAAGAACAGTTCCTATCAAGCTCTGCAACAAACAGGGCTCGAGAGGAATTTTGCTATGGCAGGCCTCAGACTGCCATCGCAGTCGAACAGCTCCTACAATCTCGTCACAGGGTAGCTGTTCCGTTATACTCCAAGCTTAGATGCCATGGTCCCAATTGTGCCACAAAACAAGAGCCACAGCCTCTTCAAAACCAGTTGATTTGTGGGGGTGCCAGGTTGGACTACCCAATCACATACTGATGACCTATATTGAGGCTTTGCCATCAATTTCAAAATCTTAGATAACCCCTTGAAACTTTAAAGCAATTTTTCAAAAATTACCACTCCAACAGCAAAAACACATTCAATGGTGAAGCTACGATTTCAAAGGGAAACGTGTTATGCACGAGACTCTTCTTGTTTTATAGCTTAGTCCAGAATATGCATGCTTGATAAAGTGACCGTAAAAAAGTTAAGGCTATGAAGGACAAAAATACACCATGACCAGAAGTACGAGGGTATGGCCACATGCCACAGCTGTACAATGGTTGCTGTGCAGCGAGAACCGTGCTGCCCTGCAATCCATGCCAGAATTCAAGAAATTCATTAAAAACTAAATTGCTTTTTCACTGTGCATTGTTAATGGAGTAACCACCAAAATACGGCCATTAACTATGCACTGTGAAGAAAACCTAAAAAATGAATCAGGTTTTAACTACTTCAACACCAGCACGGCTTGCAGGCCTGCACAGTTTTTCACTGCACTGCGGCCACACCGTATACTAGATAATTTTCAAAGTTGACTACAAATTTCAGTACAGTTGGAGCTGCAGGTTTCTAAACTATGCTGGCCAAAAAGGACACCCTTTTGGCATATGTTTGCCCATTAAAGTGTATGGGTGTGTCAGTCATTATGCTGGCCTTACAGGATCATCTTAGACTGCATAAATAAAATAACTAGCACACAAAGCATCGCATAAAGTAATTGAACAATTGTTCTATTTGTCACTTTTTTATTGTTTTTCTATTATAAGAGTCTTATTTTGCATATTTCCAAGGACCTCAAACTCACAGTATCAAAAAAGCATAACATTTTAGTTGGGGCACGTCATAAATTTTTACACTGTATGTACAAAACGTGTATTGAGCATTTAAAATTTTTTGCGAACCTGCGGCCAAGGCACAGTGGAGGAAGCAAGATAGTGGGCACAGTTAATAACAGTCTGGGAATTTGCTGGGATTGTCCCGAATTTTCAGAGTAAAATTCAGCAAATTTGGCTTGTCCCAGCCAGAACTGGGTGGTCTGGAGAGTGGGCGTGTCCAGGGGCAGAATTTACAGACAAATGTGGGGCACATCAACATCCAAAGGATCACACTATTGATAATATTAAATCTGATAACCCAGGCATCAGCCTTATTTACTGGAGGCCCCTACTGTACCTAGGCCACAGGTGAACATTATAACCCACCACTTTGTAATACTAACAACTTTGTATTGTATTGCACCTTTTTTTTTTTTTGTTTACTTTACACAGACCCAAACTTTTTAGTTTGTGTGTTCTTTTAAATATGCTACAGAACAAGTTAGAACAAGAAACCTTATGGCACGAAAGAATACATGGCTTGTGTACACAGATTTACCAGACCACAGACATTTACAATATAAAGACAAGACATGGTTCTGATCACACGCATTGGATTTATTTAAACTGGACAATTTACGAGGAACTAGCTTGATCTTGAGATGATTGGAAGACTTGACATGACCATGTTTTGCTCACATAGGCTGGTGCTTTTTCCTATAGTGGGCAAGCACGACCACCACTGATGGATTGCAGGGTGGTCGTAACCATGGAAATGAGCTGTGTAAATTGTGATGGAAAAATGAATCCAGCCAGCAAAGGAAGCAATATGGTTAATAACAATGCATAGGTAATTGCCTTGTATTAACTTCCTCTACGTAATAAATGATATTTGCCGAAGTGAGTCAACCCATTTAACACACTTTTATGAGTTTTTTTGGGGCTTACATGAAATTTTATATATTTTTTTTAATACAAAAATTTTGTGCTGTGTGAAAATAGCTAAAAATGCTATGCCTAGAGCAAGTTATGGTTTGGGAAAAAAATAAAAAATTTATAAACCCAAAGACACTAACAACATGAGGAAAAAAAAGGGTGGCGTTTTTCAGAAAAAATGCTGTGTGACAACCTCCTAAGTTGTGCTTTGGTTTTTAGCAATACTGAATCAGAAAATACATTGAAGGCAACAAAACATCCCAGTAACAAGTGTTAGTTGGCACATAGATTGTGGTATGTGTAAAGTTCTGTAACCTTCCATTCGCAGTCTTCGATTTTACACGATGGATAAGTTAGTTTGTAGATTATGTTTGTATTATTGGGTTTGCTCTAATAGATCCTATAACAAAGCTTGGATTTGCATAGTTCTTCTGAGAACATAAACATGGTTGATTTCATCTTTCATGATTCATAAGGATTCTCCAGAATAAAGTGGGCGTAGATGATGGGTAGGCCTGAAAAGATTCAGATAATTTATTTTATGCATGACAATGTAGAGCCGGTAATCCTTAAGGTCCTTTTAAACCAACCAATGATTGAGCAAATTATCGGGGATGAGCATTTGGCTCATTCATCAGGTGATCATGTCTTTTGGCCAGCACCAAAATTATCTTTTTTGTGCAGCAAATCTACCTGAGTAAACGGTGATCCTCTATGGGGAGCTATGTAAATGTAGCTCCCATCTCTAATGAGCAGGCAATTATTAGGAACCAACAGTTAGTTTCCGATGTGCCTATGACATCCATCCATGTAAAAGGACAGTTTAAGTTGCCCATTCACATGCAATAGGTATCGGTCAAATGATCGTTCGGCCGACAGCTCTATTCCCACTCCCTACCGGCTTCCCCATACAGTGTGTTGGCCGAACCTGCCCTTCATGGTGGGTCTGGCCAATAAAAGACTAATGTGCATGGCAAGCTGTAGGCCTTATTCACAAGTCACTTTTCATCAATGTCGCTACATTGACCAAAACCAGCAGTGGATCCTCCACCAAGATAAGGTATAATGCACAAGTTCTATGTTTTGGTCCAGCTGCTGGTTTGGGGGTTCAACGATCACTGATGCAAAATAGTGACCAAAACACTGATGTGTGAAGAATAAAGCCTAAATCTCTTGGTCCTCCACATGTCTGGAAATAATGGCCGGGTTCACTGGTAGAAAGGTCCACTGTAAATGCAAGGGACGGTATGTTGATCTTCAGATCATGGATGCTTGGCATGAGGTGGACAACATTAAGCAATTTAATTCTCTCTTTGCCCTCATTTGGCCCAATGTTGCATCTTTGATCTGTGTAGGAAGGAGTATGAGAAGTAGGTTGTCTATGCAATGAGGTGGGCATGATCGTAGACGTTCCTCAACATGGGAGAATGTTTCAGGGGTCTCTTATGGTAAAACAGTAGGGCATCACTGTCTTAAATACTAGCAATCTGATGACTTTGAGGTTCTTTTGCTTATTCCTCCACTTTAGTACCTTGGAATAATTCCCAGGATCAATGTGCTTAAGTTGTAGGTGATCCAGCATTCTAGAAATTATTCTACATTTCCAATAAATTCCTGCAGGGGAATAAACTGAAATGAGAACAGACTGAAATACATACTATTCAATATGCTGCCATACACACTGAATATAACGTAACAGTGAAGCTGGAAAGGAGGAGCACCAAATATTCAGTAATTTTGCCAACTATAAAACCAGTAGTGTCCATTGGCTAAGGATCTCCGAACAATAGGGACAGATATACTTTTAAATGAAAGTTCATACACATGCTCAATGAATGTATAGTACAACTCCAAACATCACTAAGTTTCACACTGCCGGCAGAGAACAGCCTGCCAGAGCAGATGATACTGGGATGACCGCAGGCCCCAAAGGGGCCAGCGGGCATTGCGGTAACATCAAGTAATGCAGAATCCAGAGAGCTCTGGTAGGTTGTTCTCTGCTGGAACAGCCTTCCCGAACTACTGCCGACGTGTGAAACACGCCTAACAGCAGCAGTATGATTTGCGTGTATTCAAGAGGACAGAGCTTGCCAGTCCCTCAAGATAGTGACTAACAGGTTGACATGCATCTCCTGGTAGCCAAATGGCACAAGGGACAACATCCTCTGGAAAAAACATCAGTATATGATCGATGGGAGTCCGACGCCTTGCTTCTGTGATCGGCGAAGGTCCGGGGTGTCTGCCCCCACCAGATACTGATAATCTATCCAGAGGATAGTTTCAGAAAACCACTTTAAGCTGACAAGACCGCCAAACAATTCCCATACATATAAGACTATATATGTGAAAGGACAAATTAAGATCCATGTAAAGGTCTCCTATTACTGACTATAGAGATCACCTATGCCTTGATGTCCATTGATTTGCAACTTTGATACTGAGCACTAAGACTGGAATCACAACCTTAGCTTTGTATTCCCCAACAAGACATAAATAGGGCCCCATTAATTATTCCTCAAAATCTAGTATAAATAATGGGCAGTTATAGGAAATATAACGCACCAAATATTTGGTCCCTACTTACACAATTGAAATGTATGAAGTGTGCTTTTAAGCCCCCCAGCAAATGAACACCGCAACTCTATACAGTGATAATAGCTTGTGGGGTCCACTACTTGCTGTTGACATGGGTCAGTGCTGTGCTGTCTCTATAGCTCAAGTTGTGTGCACATATAATGTTAGTACATTCATTAGAGTCTAAACGGTTTACATTTTCAAGGCCGAAGCTACGGAGCAGAACCTGGGCGAGTCCCCTGCAGCACGTTACGACCAATTCACTAAGACTAAGATAGATTCATTATATAACAGATCCAAATGGTGACCAACAGGCCCCACATACTTCTAATGGGGTCCATCAAAGTTTGTCATTTTCCTGCTAAAAGTAATGTACACAAAGGCTTTGGACGCAGATGAGAACAGAGCCTAGACTCCACAAGGGAGTGCTGCATCGGTCACATTCAAGACGACCTGGATGCACAGGATCTATCAGTCTCTTAAAATGCACTAAAGTGTCCCAGCTCCCTCAAAGACTGATCTGCGAAGTCAAAGAGATAATGCGGTGAAGGACATGATTCATTAGGGTGCTGTCAATATCCTAATAAGACCCCTTTAAAAGTCAATTCAAATGGCCAAAGTATTCCCATTGTCAATGCAGTGGTTCTCTCCATATCTAAAAAAAAAGTAATCCTATACGTATTTAAACATTCATTTGCACCACATAAAGAACCATATGAGAAAACTACAATTTTCCAGTTTACAAACACAAAGATTAGTGGCACACAGATTTCAGCAAGCAGTGGCTTCAAATTAGAAAAACTGGAAAATATAAAAAAAAAAAAAGGTCAAAAAATACTCCGTAAGCTTTCTGATATGGAAAGGAGAAAATACAGTTTTAAAGTGACTTTTCGGAAGCTGAAGGATCACAACATTGGCAAGTATTATACACAAATCTTTGCACTTCATTTCCATGTGCCGAGCACTACAATCACATCTCTGGTCCAATCTCCAGGTAGAAGGCCCCTTTCCACTTCAGGCTAAGGAGAAGAAGAAGCCGGAGCATGACAATACATGAATGTGTATCATCCAATCATGCAAGAAGTGGGCCGTGTAAACATGATGATCCCTTTATGAAGTCTCTAAAGTGTTTGTTAAAGCAAGCATATGAGGTTCTTCCCTTCTTCTATTTCTTCCTGAACTTTGTCACTAGAGGTGGCAATTTCGGCCTGTGCAGAGAAGACGGCGCAGATGAAGGTAAGGATGGTGCCTCCGATGGCCGTGTAGAAGGCCCACCCCAACGAACACTCCCCAAGTTTGTATGCGGAGGCATAATGTCCACAGTAACCGATCACCTTCTGAGATCCCCATCCAGCAGGGTATAGGATTAGGCCAAGGATAAGAAAAAGACCTAGAAAATAAAAGCAAAGAAAGAATTAATATGGGGGAAAATCTACATTATACACCTACTCCAACTGATGCATATGCTAACAATGTAGTATCATCATTAGCCAACAGTTCCTTAGTAGATGAATAAAGAGTCCGTCAACCCTGGACATGTCCTGTACAGGTATATCTGTACCTAAGTAACCAGTAAAACACCTCTGCATCAAAGGCATATTGCATATGTGACTATAGATGCACCTGTAAAGGGGTTATACAGGATGAGAGAAACATGGCTGCTTTCTTCCAAAAAATAGCGCCACACCTGTCCACCAGCGGTGTGTGCCACTGCAGCTCAGCTACATTCACTTTAAAAGGAAAATATATTTTGAAGAAAAATGGTCAGAACAAGTTGAAAACAAAAAAAGAATCATTACAGTCATTGTCACCAGTGTTTGCCGGATCCGGCATAGGCCAAACATCTCCGACACATGATGGATCAGATGAACTATAATGGAGTCCGCCATGGTCCTGCAATGAGTACCAGCAATTTTTGGGACAAAACACAGGGCAAGATTCCTGAGGAATGGGAGATTGATGCCTGCAGCTGATAACATATGAAAATATAGCACAAGGTTAGCTCTGCATATAACGTTACCTTACACGCACAAAATGGAATACTCACAATTCAAAGGCTGCACAAGTCAGATTAAATTACAACAATGGGTTGGTTTGTTTTTTTGGCACCATACATACAAAGCCTAAATCTAGTCTGCGCTACAGCTATGAATGCTATAATGTGTAAGATGATGGAGACCAGACTTATGAAGATCCAAACAATGGCTCGTTTTATATAGTCTTCAGACCCTGTGCACGGCTCTAAAGCTTCAACTATAAATTACAACAGTCAGGGGAGAGTCCAGCAGCTGGAAACCCACCAACCCAAAGACCAAGCCAGCCCTGCCACTGAGAGCTAGCTATACACACATGGACTCCAGTGGAGAGTGACCAGCAGGCGGCGTGCACCTAGCCCTTCTGCTGCCTGAGGCGAAAACTGAAACAGCCCTTCCCTACAGCCACCCCACTTGCCCCTACCTGATCGGCTCACTTGGCCTCATTGGTGGTGGACCCCTGGTGACCAGCAAGCACTTTCCCTGCCTGAGTTAATTACAATCATAAAAACCTACAAGCTCCAACAATGTCAAAGAAAAATCACAGACGCATCTATTTTTCTTTTCAAGGACACTATGTTTACGTACTGTCCCGGAATTTACAGATAGTTGACAACCTTTCATGTTCGGACAAGATTAGTGGAGGTTCCAGTGGCAGAACTCCCATCTAACCCCCTCTAATTTATGTTTTTTCTCAGACAACCCCTTTACGGCTTCTAAACAGATTTTTGCTCTACCCTTTTTTGTCGCAAAAACTAATATTTTCATAAAACTGGACACTTTTTGGCACATGCGTTTTTATACTGTATTTTCAGTTTAAAAAATAAAATAGAAATTCACACAAGGGAAATATGTTTCTTTCAGTTCATCGGAAAGGTATGGAAAACATTTTGAAAAAACGAAAAAAACTCAACAAAAACACCATTGCTACAACTTTCTGCGAGTTAAAATGGCATGGGCACAACAAATGGATCACAACTGAAAAATCCCACTATGAAACAATGCATGTGTGCACTGCTTTTCTGAATTCTCATGGTCCTTCAGCTAACTTCTAGAGTAGGCATTTTTTTTAAAAATTATTATAAAGCACCAAAAACGCATGTCAAAAAGCGGCAAAAGCCACTTAAGTTAGCAAAAACACCATAAAAACAGATCCCAGCTTTAGGTAGCATAAACAAGCATAAAAATGCTAAACAATCATGAACCATTTGTAAACCCAAGTATAACGGAGACATGAGGAGGTCTTCATCTGTTAGGGTGACCGGGGAAAACCTGCTTGCAACCTGTTTGGAATTCTGTGTTTTTCTGCAGGAAATATGCACCTAAATGCACAGGCAAAGGCTACTTTCACACTCACGTTTTGTGCGGGTCAGTTATGGATGGATCAGTTCAGATAATACAACAGTCTGCATCCATTCTGAACGGATCAGTTTGTATTATATTTAAGGCTACTTTCACACTTGCGTTCAGAGCGGATCCGTCTGAGACGGATCCGCTCATATAATGCAGACGATGGGATCCGTTCAGAACGGATCCGCTCATATAATGCAGACGATAGGATCCGTTCAGAACGGATCCATCTGCATTATATTGTAAAAAAAATTCTAAGTGTGAAAGTAGCCGCAGACGGATCCGTCCAGACTTTACATTGAAAGTCAATGGGGGACGGATCCGTTTGAAAATTGAGCCATATTGTGTCAAATTCAAACGGATCCATCCCTATTGACTTTCATTGTAAGTCTGGATGGATCCGTTTGCCTCCGCACGGCCAGGCGGACACCCGAACGCTGCAAGAGAGCCTTTAAAACGGAACTCACAAGCGGAGCCCCGAACGCAAATGTGAAAGTAGCCTTAAGTCAATGGAGGAAGGATCCGTTTTCTATTGTGTCAGTTTGGCTGCAAGCAGCATTTTGGTGTCCGCCTCCAGAGCGGATTGGAGACTGAACTGATGCATTCTGAGCGGATCCTTTTCCATTCAGAATGCATTAGGGCAAAACTGATCCGTTTTGGACCGCTTGTGAGAGCCCTGAACGGATCTTACAAACGGAAAGCCAAAACGCCAGTGTGAAAGTAGACTTACTTGCTTTTTTTGTTGCAGAATTGATCCGGATTTTCTGCAGATCTTCCCCTTTTATTGCCAAGTGTGAAATCCGCACCAAAGATCGCTAAAACAATTGACACACAGCAAATTTCCAGGTCAATTTCCTGATTGAATGGAAAAGCAAAGCGTACATGACATTTGTCTAATCTCGTACACTTTGCATTAAAGGAGTATTGCGGTTACATTATCCTGTGGATAACTATTAGATTGGTGGGGGTCCTAGCGTTGGGACCCCCACCTATCATGAGGACTGGGGCTCCGTACCCCCTGCAATAAATGGAGCGGTGGGTTGGGCATGTGTGCGGCTGCTCCATTCATTTCTATGGGAGTTCCAGAGATAGCCGAGTGCTGTACTCGTCTCCGGAACTGAGATAACACATCCACTGGCGGGATGTGCAGGACCAGCGAAAGGAGAAAATGCAGGATGCACATGGCCGATATACGTGTTTTACAGAGACGGTCGTGTGTATGAGGCCTTATTGGCCGATAATTGGGCATCTGTCACCCTACATATTCACTTTATTACTGCATTGAAGAAACTAGGGATAACATTTAAAGGGAACCTGTCACCTGGATTTTGTGTATAGAGCTGAGGACATGGGTTGCTAGATGGCCGCTAGAGCACATCCGCAATATCCAGTCCCCATAGCTCTGTGTGCTTTTATTGTGTATAAAAACCGATTTGATACATATGCAAATTAACCTGAGATGAGTCAGAGCTTGAAAAAATGACTCTTCTCCGGTCACACAAGATATGACTCTTATGTTAATTTGCATAAAAGGCGGGAAGTACAAAAATGCATAATACTTATTTATTGAATTAGTCTGCAAATGAAATGAAAAGTGTAATTTATATGTTTAGGGTAACACAATGAACATTTAGAAACGCTCAGTGAGGGTAGCATAGTAGAGGCGACAGGTTCCCTTTAATGCTCAGATTTTCCCAGAAAGTCATTAAAGTATAGAAAACATCTATCATGCAGAGAACGGCCAGGGTGTGGGTAACCCCCTGAACTCGGTGCCCGGGTACTGGCACGTGTACAAGCAGTTTGCTCCCTGGTCATTTGCCAGCACTGCAGAATTGAAATGAAGCTGTGGAAATGGTCTTTTGTTCCACTGTCAGTGAGGTTTATTAGTCACAGGTCCCCTATGTAATTCTCTCCACAAGACCAGATGTCATTGGGACCAATTCCAGTAATGAATAATCTCTTCTGAAATATGACCTTTAACAAACACTGAACAATTGGGAGGCGCAGTTACCCCTCTCAACATGCCCTTTGTGGGTTCCATATCAGATAATGCTGGGAAAGCCATCATTTCTTGACCTAGGTGATGGTCCTAGGTGACCAGAATGGCAATAAAAGAGTAAAAATAACGAAAGTGAGATGGACTATTTAGCCTACTTTCACACTTGCGCTTGATCGGATCCGTTCTGAACGGATCCGATCATATTAATGCAGACGGAGGCTCCGTTCAGTACGGATCCGTCTGCATTAATAACTTAGAAAAATTTCTAAGTGCGAAAGTAGCCTGAGCGGATCCGTTCAGACTTTCAATGTAAAGTCAATGGGGGACGGATCCGCTTGAAGATTGAGCCATATGGTGTCATCTTCAAGCGGATCCGTTCCCATTGACTTACATTGTAAGTCTGGACGGATCCGCACGCCTCCGCACGGCCAGGCGGACAGCTGAACGCTGCAAGCAGCGTTCAGCTGTCCGCCTGGCCGTGCGGAGGCGAGCGGAGCGGAGGCTGAACGCCGCCAGACTGATGCAGTCTGAGCGGATCCGCATCCATTCAGACTGCATCAGGGCTGGATGGAAGCGTTCTGCTCCGCTCGTGAGCTCCTTCAAACGGAGCTCACGAGCGGACAGCAGAACGCTAGTGTGAATGTAGCCTTAATGAGATAATGGGATCCATCAAAATCTGTTACTAAATAGTCAGTCAGTCATGGCTCCTGTAAAAACTAGGATGCCCTGCAACCTCCTGAAATATGGGAGGATTCTGTAATGCCATGTCCTTACCCTTCTACGGCCCACAATTCTACCTCTGTGCCCCCAGTACAGTGGTCCCTCAAGATACAATACTTTCAACATACAATGTACTTTTTTTGGGCCACCATAAGTTGAAACTAGACAACATACAATGCCTCAGAGTCAGATCCAACCAATCAAGGTCACTTATTAGGTGAAATAGCTGGATTAGTTGCTAGTTAGCAGCTATTCCTCACTGTTATCGGTAAGGACTTTTTATCTTGTATGACATTTCGGGAATTTAGAACCAATTACTCAAATTACAATGGTTTAAACATACATTGGTCATCCTGGAACCAATTAATATTGTAACTTGAGGGACCATTACCATATTACAGAGGTATTTCCCTCACAGATGCACCATACAGAGGTGCCGAGTGCCAACTGGTCTATAGTACTGACAGGTATGTACTGCGTGTGCCGCTGCACAGGTTAGGCTACTTTCACACTTGCATTCGGAGCGGATCCCTCTGGTATTTGTACAGACGGATCCGCTCCTATAGTGCAAACGATGGTATCTGTTCAGACAGAACCGTCTGCATTATATTTTACTAAAAAAAGTCTAAGTACAATTTGTATTCAGACGGATCCGTCCAGACTTTACATTGAAAGTCAATGGGGGGGGGGGGGGGCGCGGATCAGTTTAAAAAAAGGCACCATATTGTGTCACCTTCGAACGGATCCGCCCCCATTGACTTCCATTGTAACTCTGGACGGATCCGTTTGCCTTTGCGGAGCGGAGGACAGACAGTGCCAGACTTATGCATTCTGAGCGGATCCGCATCCACTCAGAATGCATTAGGGCTGTACAGATGCGTTCGGGGCCGCTTGTGAGAGCCTTAACGGGCGAGTATTCCACGCGGATGCACCCGCACTGAATACCGACCCATTCATTTCTATGGGGCTGTTCACATGAGCTGTGATTTTCACGCATCACTTGTGCGTTGCGTGAAAATCGCAGCATGCTCTATAGTCTGCGTTTTTCACGTAACACAGGCCCCATAGAAATGAATGGGGGTTGGAGATGGAGACCCGATCATTATTATTTTCCCTTATAACATGGTTATAAGGGAAAATAATAGCATTCTGAATACAGAGTGCATAGTTAAATAGCGCTGGAGGGGGTTAAAAAAATAAATAAAAATTATTTAACTCTTCTGTCTTCATCTTAGCTTTTTGTAGCAACAAGGACCTTTGGTGATGTCACAGTCATCACATGATCCATCACCATGGTAAAAGATCATGTGATGGAACATGTGATGACCGGAGTGACGTCATCACAGGTCCTGTTCATGTAATTCATGCTCACCACAGGTCCTGTTCAGCAAAGGAGACAGAATGAGATGCCGGGCTACGCGAACAAGTGGATTAAGGCGAGTTAAATAATTTTTTACATTTTTTTTTTAAACCCTCCAGCGCTATTTGACTATGCATTCTGTATTCAGAATGCTATTATTTTCCCTTATAACTATGTTATAGGGGAAAATAATACAATCTACAGAACACCGATCCCAAGGCCGAACTTCTGTGAAGAAGTTTGGGTTTGGGTACCAAACATGCGCGTTTTTTTTCACGAGAGTGCAAAACGCATTACAATGTTTTGCACTCGCGCAGAAAAATCGCGGGTGTTCCCGTAAGGCACCCGCACATTTTCCCGAAACCCCCGTGTGAAAGAGGCCTTAATGCAGCACGGACCCTCTTAGCCACAATTCATACATACAATCTATAGAAGAGCATGTATTGTGTGCCAGGGGTACAAGTGGTTCTCCAGTGCTTCAAGCTGGAATTTTTTTTTAAACCAGTTAGCCAATACACCTACAACATTTTCTACTGGTGACTAACTTTTTGGGCTTTTTATTACTGGTCTATTATAACAGTCAGACTGCCTGCTGCAATCCTCTACTCAGGGGGCTACTCACATCGTTGCTTTATGTCCGTTTCACATATACAGTATAGACAGTGGCCCCAATTTATCATTCCTTCACACAAGAATTCAGGCTTCAAAAAGTTACAGAATAGGGCTTTTGTGACTTTTTACACTTGCGCAATTTTTTTGACTTTTGCATTTTTACGCCACTCCAGTTTTGTAATTTGGGTGGAAAAGGGAGTATTGGTTAACTAGTTAATGAGTTTCACTCTAGATTTTAAAAAGTCACAAAAAAGGGTTGCAATTAGTGTTGAGTGAACTTGCGTTTTAAGTTCGGCGTCCAAGGTTCGGGTTATTGGAGAATCACAAGATTGCACCTTTGCCAAGAAACTGCAGCAGAAGACGTATACTAGGACAATGACAGGTCACCCAGTAAGTGTCTACGCTGCTTGGACGACTGATAGCAGAAAATACCCAGGGCAAATCAGTGCTCAAGAGGACAAGAGAACAGATAGATGGCGGGCATGGAAACATCCGAGAAGAGCAATAATAGCATATGTGATGGGGACAGGGAAGATGGACTCATCAGCATAGCAATAATTCCTAAATCTAAATGAATAGCATAAACTTCCTAAACAAACAAAAGTTCAAATGACAAGTCTTTTCCATTGGGCTGCCCCCATATGTTATAACACGACCCCCTTATGGACAGGCTGCAAAACAAACAGATTAACTCAAGTAAAGCCTAAACCTTATAGCTTGGGAAGCCTGATTGCATTGGTGGGTGGCCATGGTTTAGATCAGCTAACGCCATAAAAATACACCTAGACAAACAAAAGATAATTGCATTACTCATGTGGCATTAATAAACTAGCTCGGCGAGGTGAAATCATACAGTTCTGTGTAAACTGATCGCACACAAAGGGAACGCACAAAGTTTTCTATAAGGGTTTAAGAAGCATCCTAACAGTAGGATAAGCCAGCGGGACACAGGCCACACACACAGTGTGGAAATATCAGACAAGCCTAAAACACATACGGCCCACACTGATGGGATGTTCCCAGGGTTCAGAAAATGAATTCCGGGACGTTGATACTATTAGGATAGGCCATCAATATCAGTTCGGCACCTCTGACAATCAGCTGACTTAAAGGGCATCTGTCCGCAGATTGGTACCTATGACACTGGCTGACCTGTTACATGTGCGCTTGGCAGCTGAAGGCATCTGTGTTGGTCCTGTGTTCATCTGTGTCCTCATTGCTGAGAAAAATTATGTTTTAATATATGCAAATCAGCCTCTAGGAGCAATAGGGGCGTTGCCATTACACCTAGGGGCTCTGCTCTCTCTGCAACTTTGATTGACAGGACCAGGTGGTGAACATATAACCACATCTTCCCTGACTTCTTTTAAAATCAAAGGGGGTCTTTGTATATAGGAACTGATAGAATATTACTGTGATTATTGATTGATCTCGATGTTCTATCCCATACTTTAACTCCTACATGGCTGACAGTGTATGCTTTATATACTGTATTGGAGCTACAGTTGGCCTAAATATTTGCTTTGGGTCACTTTTTTCTTTTTAATTGGTGTCTATGAAAGACCAATCAAACTGGAACCTGGTCCTGAAAGGGCTCGTCTCCAAGACAACCCTCCTGGTCCAGACAGGTGTACCAAAATGTTTTACATGGTATCACATGCGCCAACTAATAGGGGGGCCCTTACCCAGGGAGCCCTTCTGTGTCCACTTAGCTTGCTAGGACATATGGAAAGGGTTATTTTCAAGAGCCATCAGTTGTAATGTCTACAGCAATGTTCCCCAACCAGTGGCTGTCCAGCTGTTGCAAAACAACAACTCCCATCATGCCCCAATAATCTTCTATCAGGGCACAATGGGAGTTGTAGTTTTGCAACAGCCGGACAGCCACAGATTGGAGAGGATTGGTCTGTAGTATCCCAGTCCTGCAGCTTATGACATATGGAGCTTACGGCCCTCATACATACAACCTTTATGGGTCAGCAATGCCCCAATGAATACTGGGTTGTATAGGTGCTCATATAGTTAAAGGGGTATTCCAGCACAAAAAAGGGTGATGACCATGACCAGCTTCAGCTAATCACTGACATTTCTTGCCATGTCAAGACAGAAGCAGGAAGTGGACAGCAGCAAGGACCGTGGCATCATCTGAACTAGCACCATATGGATGCAACAGGGGATGGTGAGTGTACAGTAAATACGGATTTATTTTTTGTTGTTGTTACAGCATGTGCAGCCCGTGAGAACAGTTTTTATTTTTTGCATTGAAGTCCTCTTTTTTTAACTAAAAAAAAAGGTCTAGAAGTAGAAGTCCTTCAAGAGGCCAAAGGGTCAACGAGAAACCACTGGTGCTCAGTTTTGCACTCCCAGAAACCCGTGCTCATCACAGAAATGCCACGCAATATTCTTTATAGTCAGACTTACAAAGCACCGCCAGCTAAACTAAAACTCCCGACAACTGAGCCGTCACAGTAAAAGGAACATATACACTACAGGCACTTGTAAAAATCCCCAGGAGATAAGAGAGAAACCACAAGCTATGTGCAGGTCTGCCTTCATGTGGTTTGTCCTGTGGCAAATAAAGTTACCATGAGCATCTGCAGACCCCCAAGTGTGGAAGCAGGGTCATCATGACTCGCTCGTCTGCTTCACTGCAATGCCCAACTTATTGCAGGACACACATGCCGCACACATTCTAAAAAAGACCTACATGGTAGTATTAGCGTGCGCCTGTGCCATGATAAAAGTGAACATTAAAGATTGTTGTCTCCCACCAATCTCTCTTTCAAGAAATAATGTTAAATATGTTTTCCAAAATCTATTCAGGATAATTCTTGGTGGGCTTAACAAGAAGCCTCCTTAGATAATACAGACAAGTCAGATTTAAATGTATTAATTAGAGATTTTTATTTTATTAATGAAGGGAGTTACATGGTAGTATTAGCGTGCGCCTGTGCCATGATAAAAGTGAACATTAAAGATTGTTGTCCCCAATATTTGACAGTCTCCAACATCTTATGCAAATTAGCTCTCTTGCCAAAAAGATGTCTCTAATGGCACCAGATGTAGGCTAGCTATCCTATAGGAAGTCAATGTTTCACCTTTTAAACAGACATAATCCTAAATTAGGTCTCAAGGCCTGTTTCAAAAGGTCGATCATTGCTACCTTACATATGGTGACATCTGAATAGCTTTTCCCAGCATTGTCACTTATAGGACTCCTTACACCTACTAGGTGCTCTCCACACGACTGTTTTGCAATCCGCAAACTTTGGATTAGCAAAAAATATGGATGATGTCCGTGTGACATCCGTATTACATCCATTTTTTTTTTTTGGGTGAATCCATTTAAAAATGCCTATTCTTGTCCGCAAAACAGACAAGAATAGGACATGTTCTATATCTTTTGCCGAACGGCCATGTGGACATATGGAAACAGAATGCACACAGAGTAATTTCCGTTTTTCTTGGGGACCCATTGAAGTGAATGATTCTGCATAGGGGCCGCAAATAAAACAAAAAACACCACAAAAAACTAACAGACGCAGAAAAAAAAAATATGTTTGTGTGCATGAGCCCTAATCCTAATAGTCTTGTAGAAATTGAGCAGAGAACAAAGGGGTTAATCTCCCACCAATTTCTCTTTCAAGAAATAATGTTAAATATGTTTTCCAAAATCTATTCAGGATAATTCTTGGTGGGCTTAACAGGAAGCCTCCTTAGATAATAGACAAGTCAGATTTAAATGTATTAATTAGAGATTTTTATTTTATTAATGAAGGGAGTTGGTTTTTATGCAACATATCTAGGTCTTCATCAGAGGAAGTTAACTTTTTTACTCATTAAAACCAGGTCCTAATTAATATTCTGTTGATGGTATACCTGTAGCCTGGAGAGGCTTGTTGCACATATGCGTGACACAGATCCGGCCAGGAACAGCCTGTTGGATGCGTCCCTGCTGCGTAGCGGCGTTTGCCCAGCTGCTCCTTGGCATATTTGCAGGGTTGCGGCCGGATCTCTGCCAGCCCCAATTATAGTGAAAAGGGCCGGACGGAATTCAGGAACCACATGGATATGCCCGGCAGGGACGGATCCGACAGGCTGTTTCTGGCCGGAACAGCATGCCGGATCAGTTTCACGCATATGTGAAACAAGCCCAAGAAGTAATCTCTACAGAACAGTAAGTGTCAGTCATTAGGTTCAGTGTGAAAACTGCAAGATTTCAGGGTTATTTTTACATACAGTGACATGGGAAATAAAATAAAAAACAAACATAAAAACTAATTAAACAAAAATATTTACCCTTTGAAACATTGTCATAAATCAGCCAGCTGAAATATAGGGCATCAAATACATAGAAAATGACGACCCGATTATGTTGCTGGCAACCTAAAATCTTATACGTAATCACAACATCGCAGACCAGGAACAACGCTGGCTCTTTCACAATTATTTAGTTTATTTTGTGCATACGTCACAGATACATTTGTGAAAGCTTTATGAGATGTGTCAGAATGCAAGTTAGATCCTGCAACTGACAAATTAATTTCTGTGCCCAGAGGTCAGATATTCTCCAGGAGTTCTTCAAAATCTGCGAAAGCAAGCAGCCGCTCCCAGAATTAGGAAATTAGCTGAAGTCATACCTGATTGATTACCAGCTATATTCTTTCCGACACAAAACGCCATGATTGTGATTAGGCCAAAATGACTACAAACTATGGAACTGCACGCTAAAGTACTTCCAATGTACACACTGCACGTTGCAGTTCTCAAACTGAATGTATCATCTAATTTTTATTTTATCTTTTTGGATTCTGAATCGTATACTTAGGGCTCTTTCACATCTGTGTTCTTTTCTTCCGGCATAGAGTTCCGTCGCCGGGGCTCTATGCCGGAAGAATCCTGATCAGTTTTATCCTAATGCATTCTGAATAGAGAGAAATCCGTTCAGGATGCATCAGGATGTCTTCAGTTCCGGACCGGAACGTTTTTGGGCCGGGGAAAATACCGCAGCATGCTGCGCTTTTTGCTCCGGCCAAAAATCCTGAAGACTTGCTGCAAGGCCGGATCCGGAATTAATGCCCATTGAAAGGCATTGATCCGGCCTTAAGCTAAACGTCGTTTCGGCGCATTGCCGGATCCGACGTTTAGCTTTTTCTGAATGGTTACCATGGCTGCCGGGATGCTAAAGTCCTGGCAGCCATGGTAAAGTGTAGTGGGGAGCGGGGGAGCCGTATACTTACCGTCCGTGCGGCTCCCGGGGCGCTCCAGAGTGACGTCAGGGCGCCCCAAGCGCATGGATCACGTGATCGCATGGCAAAAATGCTTCCGTTACAATAATACAACCGCATGCATCCGTCATGAACGGATCCGGTTGTATTAGGTCTTCTATAGCCATGACGGATCTGTCTTGAACACAATTTAAAGTCAATGAGGGACGGATGCGTTTTCTATTGTGTCAGAGAAAACAGATCTGTCCCCATTGACTTACATTGTGTGTCAGGACGGCTCCGCGCCACATGGCGGACAGAGAAACGCTGCGGGATGGTGACTGAACGGAGGCAAACTGATGCATTCTGAGAGGATCCTTTTCCAATCAGAATGCATTAGGGCAAAGTTAATCTGTTTTGGACCGCTGGTGAGAGCCCTGAACAGATCTCACAAACTGAAACCAAAACGCCAGTAGCCTTATTCTGCTTTCCATTCATGATTATGGGGTCATCTTACAGCACTTCAGAGATCTGCCTTACAGTCTATGTCCTGGAGAGGACTCTTATAGAAGAATATTGTGGGCTCCTCTGTGACCTGTGCAAAGGTCTCTGTGCAGGGAAGGGGAGGAGGCGAGCAGTCTTCATCTATTGTCAATGGTGTCCTCATAATAAAGGGGATGAAGTGATTTCTACAAAACAGAAGGTGTGGCTGTTATCAGGCTTTGTAGCCATAAAAAATTAAAAAATAAATAAATAAATAATCAGCCATTGTGCACTTGTGAATACTGCAAGATTTCAAGAAATTAAAAAAAAACAGCAGCACCCGACTTTAACATCGGACCAGTTCATGCTCAGATGCTCTCCTTTGCCCTGCGCCAAATCTGGAGTTCCGGAGACGTACCAGGCTCTCCATAGGGCTGCCAGATTGAGGCTTCCGCCCAGCAGTGAGCCCGGTGACGTCACCGAACACACTGCTTGGCGGAAGCCTCCGCCCAGCAGTGTGTTATTGTAAATAAAAGAGCCCTTGCCCTGCGCGATCCAGCGCAGGGCAAGGGAGCTCATCGGAGCATGAACTGCTCTAATGCCAACATCAGGGGGTCTGACTGGGTGAAATTATGGGTATGTCTGGGTTCAACTCTGAACCCGGACAACCCCTTTAATACAAGGCACTTACTAATGTATTGTGATTATCCATATTGCTTCCTTTGCTGGCTGGATTCATTTTTCCATCACACTATACACTGCTCATTTTCATAGTTACAACCACCCTGAAATCCTGTAGTGGTGGCCGTGCTTGCTCACTATAGGAAAAAGCCGCAGCTACTCTGGTGGTCGGGACCGTGGGAGCGCACATAGGCTGGTGCTTTTTCCCCTATAGTGTCCAAGCACGACCACTGCTGCTGGATTACAGGGTGGTCATAAGCAATGAAAACGAGCAGGGTATAATGAAGAAAAATGGATCAACCAGCAAAGGAGACAATATGGACAATCCCTATACATTAGTAGAGAGTATTAACTCTCTCTACATGATAAATGCAATTTGCTGAAGTGACAGAACCCCTTAAAGGGAACCTGTCACCAAGTTCTGACATATAAAACCGAATGTCCCTTAATACTTGTTTACCCTGATAGTTCCCAGCGATCGATCCATAATCTTCTCAAGACTAACCTGTCCTATTTTAATCGCCCTATAGCGCTTTTCCGCCCTTTTTGCTAATTAACCCAAAAGAGTCATATCTTACATGCTTGACCAGAGAAGAGTCATATTATCTCCGAGTAAAGCTCCTCAGCTCCTCCTAAGAAACGCGCCGACAGATAAAATCTTGCATGAGTTTCGTTGCTTTGAGTCAAGGTAGGCACGCCCCCTAACGTCCCCTCTTTTGTTACATTGACAGCCTGCAGCGTGGCCAGGATCGCATAAGTCTCGTGCATGCGCAGTGCGCTCCTTGGTAAGGCGCAATCCTGTCTCCGTCTGCCGCTGTTAGCAGAGTTTCAGCGGTGCACTGCGCATGCCCGAGACTTGTACCATCCCGGCCGCGCTGCAGGCTGTCAATCTAACAAAAGAGGGGACGGGTAGGGGGCGTGCTTACCTAGACTCGAAGAAAGGAAGCCTCGTTTGCATACGACCTGCGGGTGAATAAAAGTGGTTTTACAGCGATCATGCGCCTTCTTACACAAGATCATCGTTAGAAGCCGGATGTTAACAGCTTTAAGGTACTGCTGGCGGTTTATGATCCATTTTGGTGCCGACAGGTTCCCTTTAAAAGCTATTTTCGGACAATACTTTCACTTTAAATGTTTCACATTTCAGCACAAATAATGCAAACATCTGTTGCCAATTACCTACGCTGATTCAGCATTATAAGCCAAAAAAAGGGGGAAAAAGAAGTCTATATTCTTTATGCCAAGGTTATTAGGTCTAACAAAGACATCTTCTCTACGGTCTAAAACTTATAAAATATCAAACTGTTGGCAGGACCCACTGTAATGTCCAGATAAGCATTGCTGGGAGTATGCTGGAGCAATTTGAGCAACAGGAAACGCTGTGTGTAAAAGTATAACTTGCTAACTATAACCACAGCATGAAGTGCTAGGAGTAGCCGAACCCATTGCAGAAAAGGCCTACAAGCCTGCAGCACGATCATGCTGCCTACAATGTAATACAAGAGTTAGGGCTCATGCCCACCAACATAAGGGCTCTGTGCCCGTGCTGCTGACCGCAAATTGCGGTCCGCAATGCATGGGCGCAGACCATGGAGCAGCCGCATGCTGATCGCGGACCCATTCACTTGAATGGGGTCTGTATCCGACGGTCCGCACCACAAAAAAGTAGTGCATGTGCTACTTTTTTGCGGTGCGGAGGCACGGCCAGAAACACTACGGAAGCACTCTGTAGTGCTTCTGTGGGGTTCTGATCCGTGCCTCCGTCCAGCATATCCCAGATTGTGGACCCATTGAAGTGAATGGGTCCGCGATCCGTGATGCACCCGGCTGGTACCAGTGAACTGCGGACCCGCCGTATGCGGGGCGCAATATGATCAGTCGTGTGCATGAGCCCTTATTAGGTAAAAGACTGTCATCGATTGGAGATCTATCCTCTTTCGACTGTCTTGACCGCTCAGTGGTTACAAGCTGTTATTACTGGAACTGTACCAGTTATTGTGTAAGGTCATTCATTTGGCAGACACCAATCTAAAGGCGCTCATACACATTGGTCTATTGTCGGCCAAATCCGCTGAGAACGGCGGGTTCGGCCAACACTCCAACATGTGTGGGGCAAGCCGAACGTGTATGGGGAAGCCTGCAGAGACAGCTGTCAGCTTTTGAATGTGTATGAAGGCCTTTATACGTATGGCCAGCTCGCTAGTGTTGGCGAGATCTCTCTCCCGACCTCTCAATACACATAAAGGGGAGTAAGCTGCTGCCAGACACATACCGCAGTTGCTTATCCCAGAGAACAAAATGATTAGGCATGCTGAAACTCAACAGCCCAATCCCCATTTCCCCCAACACCTGGTCGTCTAAGGCTTCTATCACACTTGTGTTTTTGCTGTTTCCAGCAGAGTTCAGCAAAAACACTTCCGTTAATGATAATACAACCATCTGCGTCTGTTATGAACGGATCCGGTTGTATTATCTTTAACATATCCATGATGGAGCCGCCATGAACACCGTTGAAAGTCAACGGGGGATGGATCAGTTTTCTATTGTGTCCTAAAAAACAGATCTGGCACCATTAACTTGCATTGTGGGTCATGTTGGACCCGTCTCGCTTCGCATCCCATGATGGAAAGAAAACCGCAGTTTGCTCTCCGGTAAGAGAACGCAACCGAACAGAACGGAATGCATTCTGGAGCGTCCTTCAGTTCAGTTTTGTTCCCATTGACAATGAATGTGGACAAAACTGAAGCGTTTTTCTCCGGTATTGAGATCCTCTGCCGGAAAAGTTAAACGCAAGTGTGAAAGAAGCCTTATCTTACCAAAATCAGCAAATTTTAAAAACATTAATTTAACGGGTATGGCCAGCTTACAAAATAGGCAATTGTCCTTTCTTAGGCTACTTTCACACTAGCGTTCGATCGGATCCGTTCTGAACGGATCCGATCATATTAATGCAGACGGAGGCTCCGTTCAGTACGGATCCGTCTGTATTAATAACTTAGAAAAATTTCTAAGTGCGAAAGTAGCCTGAGCGGATCCGTTCAGACTTTCAATGTAAAGTCAATGGGGGACGGATCCGCTTGAAGATTGAGCCATATGGTGTCATCTTCAAGCGGATCCGTTCCCATTGACTTACATTGTAAGTCTGGACGGATCTGCACGCCTCCGCACGGCCAGGCGGACAGCTGAACGCTGCAAGCAGCGTTCAGCTGTCCGCGCGGAGGCGAGCGGAGCAGAGGCTGAACGCCGCCAGACTGATGCAGTCTGAGCGGATCCGCATCCATTCAGACTGCATCAGGGCTGGACGGAGGCGTTCGGGTCCGCTCGTGAGCTCCTTCAAACGGAGCTCACGAGCGGACCGACGAACGCTAGTGTGAAAGTAGCCTTAGGTTGGTCATACATGTAAATGGGGAAGGGGGGGGGGGGGGGTGTCAGAGGGTCAGTAGGTATGGTGGTCTGTGGAAGGAGCAGCTATCTTAAGTATATGGTCAGCCTAATGCTCAGCACAATGCACTCGTTTGTCTTTCAGTGAAGATAAAATCAGTACACATCTGGTTATCAACAAAAATTCTTTAGAAAACACAGCCTCGGAGTCTGCAAAGATAGGATTTAAAGGGGATGGCAGTTTATATTACTAGCTGCACATGTGCTGGTAACATGCATGCAGCTAGTAATTATATTATAGCTTAATATGAATAATCCAAGATTACACGCAGGTCTCGTGACCCGAGTGCCGGAACATGGTCGCTAATGGACAGAATCCTCCATTCATTTACAATGGGGCCTGACAGGGGAACTAGCATGTGACCAGAGGGCGAAGGGGGCGAGGGACTCAATTAGAGCATCTCTCACTACACTGATATTACACAAGTATGACAGTTCCAACCTACTAAGGCCTCATGCACGCGGCTGTTTAGGTCCGCATCCGAGCCGCTGTTTTGGCAAAAGATGCGGACAGCCCGTGTGCTACGGATAAATCGGCCAGCACTCGCTTGATGCACGCCGCACGGGACAGGACCAATTCCACGTTCAATAAAGTGAAGAATCCCAGCAGACGTGACTTTATGCTCATTAGGAATTTATTGCAAAGTAACAATATGTCCCGTGTGCAGTCCACATCCGTGGCTCCGTTCCGCGGCCCCACAAAAAAAAAAAATATAACATGTCCTATTCTTGCCCGCGCTTTGCGGACAAGAATAGGCATTTATATTGCCGGCACCAGTTCCGTTCTGCAAATTGCGGAAAGCAAAACGTGCAGCTTCAGTTTTTTGCGGACCGCAAAAAACGGAACGGTCGTGTGCATGAGGCCTAAACCAGGGATCAGCAACCTTCGGCACTCCAACTGTTGTGAAACTACAACTCCCAGCATGATCCTTTCACTTCTGTGGGAGTTCAGAGAACAGCCAAGCAAGTGAACATGATGGGAGATGTAGTTTCACAACACCTGGAGTGCCGAAGGTTCCTGACCCCTGCACTATACTATATAATAGATGACATCTTCCCCCCCACAGCAGCAGTAAACTGACAATAGGTTCTCTATCTGTATAGGAGTTCTTATCTCTGCGCTGTTACAGGAGGACAATATTTTATAAATTTTCAATGGTATTGTACTGCCGAACACAGCCAAAAATTCTAAAAATATAAAAGTTTTCTATAAATAAAAATCCCCCTTTCTGATGAAAGTGTCACTTAAAAGGTGTAAGGGACTGTCCAGGATGTTTTGTATAAATGCTTGTTCCTGAGTAGGGATGAGCGAAGCGAGATCCGCCTCTGTACAGCATTAAAATGTACGGCCTCCAAAGAGGCGAAGTCAGTTATTCCCGAAGTGAATAACCATCCACTCCGGCGTCCAGAGCCTGGATGCCGGAGTGGATGGCAGCATGAAGCTTCAGCTCCTCCACACTAGAAAGCCAGCAATAGAAAGCCAGAAAAGAAGCATCACCTGATAGAAAATGGTCAAATACGGCAGAGATAGAGGCACTGACCCCTCGGACACCCCAAGATCACATAAGGGGCAACAGGAAATGAAACTTAAAAACCATTTTAAAACTTGGATCTGAACTCGGCTTCAGTTACGAGGTACCAGTCGGAACCAAAGCAGAATTCGGATCCAAGTTTTAAAATGTTTTTTTAGTTTAAAAATCAAACAAACATTCACTTCAGGAATAGACTTCGTCTCGTCGGAGGCCATACATTTTAATACTGTACGGAGACAGATCTCCGTACAGCATAAAACCAGCGTTTTGAGTGAAGAGACTTCGGATCTAGGATCCTAAGTTCGCTTCGCTCATGACTATTCCTGAATATTGTCCCGTGTAAAGGTGCCACCTTTACCCAGTACAGATGCTAGGTCACTGGGTGAAGGCGTCCAAAACTATCGTTCATGGCCAGCAGATTGTCCTGTGTAAACAGGGATCTGCTGCCCAGAATTTTTTTTTCTGTATGAGGCTGAGCGACGGCTGTAGCCATCACTTGTGATTGCTGCATGTAAATCCAACTATCACCTCTGCAAATGAGAAGGCAATTATTGGGAACAGTTGGGGAAAAATTTATCAAACTGGTGTATAGGAAAACTGGCAAATCAGATTTCACCTTTCATTCTCACATTACAGTTTCGTTTTCCGTTCTCCTGATCTGTCAATACAAAAATAAATAAAAAATCTTTTATTTTGAGCCCCCCAGTATTGCTTATTTTGCGTCCGTTTTAGCCATTTTCATCCGAGGTCGGTTATTTTAGACTATCTAAAATAATGGTTCTCAGACGGAAATGGCTAAAACGGATGCAAAACAAGCATAACGGATGGTCAAAATAAAGTATGTGTTTTTTATTTTGTTTTCTGTGAATCTACCCTTGGCCAGTCCTCCTTGACACCAGTTCTGATGAATCTAACCCATGGTTCTTCCCTGAGAACTGCCTGAATAGTCAGAGTAAAAGGACCTTAAGCCCCTCACCATATAGAGGACCAGCGGCAGGCATTTGTAGATGCCAAAATCTGACCCCCCACTCTGATCTGCGACAGCTGCCGAGGATGAGGAGAACAAGGGAGACAATTCATAGAACTAATTAAATGAATGACCAACTGGCAGGTTCCACTGGGCATTGCTGATCCTCACAACGTCCAATGTTCTTTAATTTGGTAAAACGACATAAATCAGTAAAATGTTAAACCTTCCAGACTCTGTTTCTGTTGGATCATAGGAACACAAAGAGCAAACTGTTTCCATAAAGTGAAATGTGGACAAAAAACAAAAAAAAAGAAAAAGAAAAGACTGGAGACCTGAATGTGAAGTGCTTAGAAAATCCCACAAAGAGTCTCACAATGGCCTGGATGAAAACACTTCTGTGCTTCGCACATGGGAGATCTCCGCACTCAGCTGTGTTTACTCAGGGAGAGAAACCTAGACAAATAGGAGGCGGCTGCCAGGCCCCTGACGGTGGCATTGTGTGATCCAGTTACAAATCAGTGGCCCCACGACTTCCCCCTCACTCCAGTAAAAGCTAATTAACCTCCATTTCATTCATTGTCAGTTTCACAACAGTCTTGATAGTAATTTGATAGCAGTCACCCTTCAATATGGATTTTTTAAAACGTAAATCTGCCCAGACGCCCTCAATATATACGATTTATTACACCTACGTACGACGTCCGTGTCCCATATAATAGCTTAAGGGTCCATTCACACGTCCGTTGTTTGTTTCCTGATCTGTTCCGTTTTTTGCTGAACAGATCTGGACCCATTCATTTTCAATAGGTCCTGAAAAAAAAACGGACAGCACAATGTAAGATTTTTTTTTCAGGACCCATTAAAAATGAATGGGTCCAGATCTGTTCAGCAAAAAACTGAACAGATCAGGAAAGAAACAACGGACGTGTGAATGGACCCTAAAGGGCATCTGTCAGCAGATTTGTACCTATGACACTGGCTGACCTGTTAGGCTACTTTCACACTAGCGTTCGATCGGATCCATTCCATATTAATGCAGACGGTGGCTCCGTTCAGAACGGATCCGTCTGCATTATAACTTAGAAAAATTCTAAGTGCGAAAGTAGCCTGAGCGGATCCGTTCAGACTTTACATTGAAAGTCAATGGGGGACGGATCCGCTTGAAGATTGAGCCATATGGTGTCATCTTCAAGCGAATCCGTCCCCATTGACTTACATTATAAGTCGGAACGGATCCGCTCGCCTCCGCACGGCCAGGCGGACACCCGCACACTGCTTGCAGCGTTCAGGTGTCCGCTCACGGAGCGGAGGCTGAGCGCTGGCAGACGGATGCATTCTCAGTGGATCCGCCTCCACTGAGAATGCATTAGGGCCAGACTGCTGCGTTCAGGGCCGCTTGTGAGCCCCTTCAAACGGAGCTCACGAGCGGACACCTGAACGCAGGTGTGAAAGGAGCCTTACATGTGCACTCGGCAGCTGAAGGCATCGGTGTTGGTCCCGTGTTCATATGTGTCCTCATTGCTAAGAACAATTATGTTTTTATATATGTGAATGAGCCTCTAGGAGCAACGTGGGCGTTGCAGTTACACCCTCTGCTCTCTGATTGACCAAAGCCAGGCAGTTAAAACGTGATCACTCCTGGCCCTGTCAATAAGGGCAGAGGGTGTGGCAGTTGCAGAGAGCAGAGCCGCTAGGTGTAATGGCAATACCCCCATTGCTCCTAGAGGCTCATTTGCATATATTAAAACTTCATTTTATATACTAACATGGGACCAACACAGATGTCTTCAGCTGCCAAGTGCATATTTAACAGGTCAGCCAGTGTCATAGGTACAAATCTGATGACAGGTGTCCTTTAAATGTCTCATTCAGAACTTGGAGAAATCCATAGACTTTCTGCCAAAACAAGAAAGTTTTCTCTATTCCCCCTTATATAGGACATAATGCTTAGGTACCTCCACAGCTATATCAGCCTACCACTGTAAACCAACGTCAATTGGACTATCCACCAGTCAGATAAAGTTTCCCGTTATTGGAGGGACATAAGGAGAAGAAAACACCTTTAAAAGGTGTTTTCTTAGAAATTATCAACCCCTTTTTGCATGTGAATGCATGTTCCAGGAGTGTGAGGAGTAGGCTCACAAGCCGAGACAGCTCTATACATAGAGAGTGCTGGCTGTGTTATACAGTTGACTCCCAACTGTAGTTACCGAAATCGGCGATAACTCCGATCCTAGCACCTCAGATGCTGCAGTTAATAGTGACTGCAGGATCTTTACAATTAGGCCTCATGCACAGAACGGCACGGACAGCCATTGATATAACTGCCTATTTTTCTCTGCAAAACGGACAAGAATAGGACAGGTTAAATTTTTTTTGCGGACCACGGAATGGAGCAACAGATGCGGACAGCACACTGAGTGCTGTCCGCATCTTTTGCGGCCCCATTGAAGTGAATGGGTCTGCATCCAAGCCGCAAAAACTGCAGCTCGGATGCAGACCAAAACAGTGGCGTGCATGAGGCTTTAGACCAGGCATGTCCAAACTGCGGCCCTCCAGCTGTTGCAAAACTACAACTCCCAGCATGCCCTAATAGCTGTAAGCTATCCAGGCATGCTGGGAGTTGTAGTTTTGCAACAGCTGGAGGGCCGCAGTTTGGACATGCCTGCTTTAGACAGAGAGCTGGAGCTGTTTCTGCTCTTTAATATGTCCCCACCACCAATGAGGCAATAATAGAGTGGTTGACAAGGAAGCCGGGGACCCAAGGTCTGCCATGTTGAGACTCCTATCTCCGTGGACAGCATGAGGGTTAAGCTTACGATTCTGATAATGTCCGCAGTGATCAGACAGCATCGGTGGAAAGAATACTATTCCCTCTGGAGTGAAAACTCATGTTAGTCGCCCCCCTGACAAAGCAGCAGTGGATTCAGGTATTTGGGGATAGTACTATCGGGGCCATGAACTTGGAATGGTGGTGTGCTAGGAGAAAAAAAAAAGAATGAGTATACAAATGGCCGGTTACAACAAGGCTGCATGCTCAGCGTTTTTCGGGAATCCCATATAAGTGAATTGAGAAAGCTGCGCATGCGCGACCACCTCTTCTTTCACAGTGGCCACCTTACAAGTTGAGATACCCATTCTGGAGACATATGCAGCTCCCTGATGTGGATATGCCATAAATATCTAGGATAGGAATACCCTTTAAAAGGGTGCAAAAGTGAAGTACAATTTAGCCACCGATAACATGTAAAATGGCGGAGAATGTAGTGTCAACAACATGTGAGCAGCATAAACCGCAGAAGCCTCTCCAATTATGTCACTAGAAGGAGAAAATGAGTTGGAAGACAAGGCAGCTGCCTGTTGTATGTCTCTTCACAGCTACATGATGCCAGATCCTGCTCCTGTGTGGATTTAATCTCATTAGGCCGTGCCATGGGGTAATCCGTGTAGGACGAGATATGGATTTCCATAGGCATGCAGCTAAAATAGAGCTAAACTGCTATTGTTTAAACACGTCTGTCAACAGCTCCAGCCCCAACCAAATCTCATTTCCTCCCTGTCCTCTGGCTTCCCTCAGCCCCGGTGGCACCTGTCTGCTGATCAAACAGGCCTCTGTACCACTCATCAAAACGAGAGCACGGCCACATTAGACTCTGTTAGAGTCCTGATAAAAACACTCTGCGCTGCTGTGATTACTTATCGGGTTACTCGGTTCAGGTCATACAAACTAATAAGAAAGCAGCAAAAAAATAAAATAAAAAATTCTATATGCTATAGACACAGATATGATAGACACGCAATCGATAGACAGACAGACACGCAATCGATAGACAGACAGACACGCAATCGATAGACAGACAGACACGCAATCGATAGACAGACAGACACGCAATCGATAGACAGACAGACACGCAATCGATAGACAGACAGACACGCAATCGATAGACAGACAGACACGCAATCGATAGACAGACAGACACGCAATCGATAGACAGACAGACACGCAATCGATAGACAGACAGACACGCAATCGATAGACAGACAGACACGCAATCGATAGACAGACAGACACGCAATCGATAGACAGACAGACACGCAATCGATAGACAGACAGACACGCAATCGATAGACAGACAGACACGCAATCGATAGACAGACAGACACGCAATCGATAGACAGACAGACACGCAATCGATAGACAGACAGACACGCAATCGATAGATAGACACGCAATAGACAGACAGATATGCGATAGATGCTAAAGGAAAATGTCAAATGACAGATGACTGTGGCAATAAAGCTTCACATATCGTGTAAAAGAAGCCATGTTGCCCTGACCTTAAATATATATTTCATGCAAGCTATTTTCTGCTGTCCAACTGTTCCACAACTACAACCCCTATCAGGTTTGGCCATGGTATGATTGGAGCTGGAGAGCCACATGTTGGGAAACATGGCGTAAACCTGCTGTGAGTCACCCATTACAGTCAGGCTGGAAGCAACCTGACAGGAGATTACCGGCTGCAAATATTGACAAGTTCCTGACACGTAGCAACCGTTGCCATGCAATAACCAAGGTGACCTTTGAGGTACAACAGGTAATACTCCAGCTCATAGAAAGTAACCTTTACCTCCAAGCAGGTAACGATACTGCACATACCGTATGCTCCGCAATATTTTCACCTGTCAAATACCGAAGACCCCTCCCCCCATCAAGACAAAAATGTATATTTGGAAAAGATTGAGAGAAATCCACTGGAAAAAAAGTGTCAAATGACACTTAACCGAGGAGCCATGGGTTGGAGACTTCTAATCTAGATGTAACAGAGCCGTTTCACTTTTATGCACACTGGGTGTTGTAGTTTCACCTGCTGGGATTTGTAGTAAATGGAGTAAAAATGAAACAATTAAAAGTGTGCCAAGCGATTTAAAGTAGATTTTGAAATTTGAGAATTGATGATCATTTCCACCTAAGGACTTGAAATTCCTTCTGCAGCATGGTAACTACTCCTTATCCTAAGGCTCCATTCACACGTCCGTATGTGTTTTGCGGATCCGCAAAACACAGACACCGGCAATGTGCGTTCCACATTTTGCAGACGACACATCGCCGGCACTCTCATAGAAAATGCCTTTTCTTGTCTGCAGTTGCGGACAAGAATAGGACATGTTCTATTTTTTTGCGGATCCAGGAGTACGGATCCGCAAATGCGGATGTGGACAGCACATTATGGCCCCATTGAAAATGAATGGGTCCGTACCTGTTCCGCAAAATTGCGGTTTTAACGGATCCGGACCCATTTTGTCGACGTGTGAATGGACCCTAAGGGCGCATTCAGACGACTGCACCGTGTTTCGCAGTCCGCAAATTGTATATCCGCAAAACACAGATGCCACCTGTGTGCCTTCTGAAATTCGCAGAATGGAACGGGCGGTCCATTATAGAAATCAGTATTCTTGGACAAGAATAGGACATGCTCTATACTTTTTGCTGGGCCGCGGAACAGAACAACAGATGGGTCCGCATCCGTTCTGCAAAATTGCGGAACGGATGCGGACCCATTCATACGGATGTGTGAATGAGCCCTTATGGGCTACTCAGAGTTAAAAAAATTTTTTTTATAAAATGTAACTGGGTATTATTTTCAGGTCTTGTTCTCCTTGTGATACAATATACAATATACCTACTGATCACGTACCTGCTATTCCTTGAAGCAGCCCGCACACATTGAATATACTTTTTTTCATGACGCTCTGTACACACATTGTAAAGACCGAGACAAAGGCTACGATACAGAGGATGGATATCCCCACGGCAAGGAATATAGCCGTAGCCTGCCAGAAACCACTTGCTATCTCGCTAAAATGCTCTGCGTAAGGACCACAAAGGGCGTCTCTCCTGAAGTACTGCACTTTAGGCACTCTGATACAACGTCCATAGATGCCCAGCGTTGGACGATAATGCTCATGGTGACCGCCAGTCCTGTTATCGATATCCGTGCTTTTCGCTTTGCCAATCAGCCAGTCTTCACTCATAAAAGCTATAAGTTCTCCAAAAGCCACGACGATACTCAGGACGGTCCACAGCATGGAACGGCATGTTACTATGACATGACACATGGTGCAGACCACCGAATGCCCACAACCAGTGCTAAACCAGAGTTTAAAGCCCAGAAGAAAAATTGGGCAAAAAAAAGATGAGAAATCCGTGTTCTTCAGACTTTTATTCCAGTGGTTTTGTAATCAATGAAGCAGCTCACTCCTCATCCGTCCTGTGCTTCAGAAATCCTCTGGTCTAACATTCATAGTGAAACATGATGCTTTAAGGTTCCAAGGGAGCTCCCAGGCTCAGCCCACCGGGGTGACATCACAAATCTACGGAGAAAGGCAGAGATACAATGAGGATTGATGACAGCTTCACAGGCGTAATCACTGCTGCGATCCGTCAAAGTCAACACTGGAGACTTTACGGTGGATAAGCCTATACCATGGAGGTGAAGTCTACCACAGTCTAGTCTCAATGTTAATACAAGAAGATATCGCCTAACCTTGATTAGATCTTTCACACTGAGAATACAAACGACTCCACCTTATAATCTTTGAACCCTGAGAAGTCAGTGGGAATGTCCTTCAGCCAGCTTGCAGGAAATTTAAGTCTATTACTTTCCAGTAACCACATTTTTGTAAAAAGCTTCTGGAGCCAATACGCCTTAGGCTACTTTCATACCTACGGCAAGTAGATCTGGCCGTCTGATCCGGCGTAGAATGCCAGGAAATCAGCCGGACACAAACCATAGCATGCATTGCTTTGTGTCCGTCTGGTTCACCGCATTTTTGCCGGAATGCAGGCGGATCTCCGGTGGACCCCATTATACTTAATGGGGAAAGTGGACATTCCGTTTGTATCCAGCAGTGCCGTTCTCTGCTGGAATACACGCCCCGCAGGTGTGAAACTAGCCTTAAAGGGGTTGTCTCATGTCAGACAAGGGGGGCATATCGCTAGGATATGCCCTCGTCGTCTTATTGGTGCAGGTCCCACCACTGGGACCCGCATCTATAATCGAGAACGGAACCCCAAAAGTGGCTCGGCTATTTCCGCCGGGCCCATAGAAGTGCATGGGAGTGGTGGCTGGTCATGAACGGTGTGCTACCATTCACTTCTATAGGGAGAGCGCTTGGTGGTGGCCGGACCGGAGTTCTCCAGCCATCACTTTGCAGGGCTCCGTTCCCGAAATACAGGTGCCTGTCCCATATGCCCCCATTGTATGAGATGGGATAACCCCTTTAAATATATTAGGCGTTTCATATTACTTAACATTTTGATTTTGGGGAGGTCTTTAAAATGGCTGTAACACTGTCACACTCCTCATGTGACCCTCAAAACTTTGTGGTGTGTCCTAGTGTAAAACACGCCATTTGAGTTAGGCCAAGTTCACATCTCTGTTCGGCCGGAAAGGGCAGGCTGTTCTGGCCGAAAAGCCGGAATTTCACCAGAAATCGTTCAGATCACTGCCCCCATTATAGCCCAAAAGGTTCCAGTGACGTAAAATCCAACACTGATGTGAACTCAGGCAGGGTATTTTCAGCTGGAACTACCTGCTGTATACGGCCAAACTGAGATGTGAACATAGCCTAAGGCTACTTTCACACTAGCGTTCGTCGGTCCGCTCGTGAGCTCCGTTTGAAGGAGCTCACGAGCGGACCCGAACGCAGCCGTCCAGCCCTGATGCAGTCTGAATGGATGCGGATCCGCTCAGACTGCATCAGTCTGGCGGCGTTCAGCCTCCGCTCGCCTCCGCACGGACAGGCGGACAGCTGAACGCTGCTTGCAGCGTTCAGCTGTCCGCCTGGCTGTGCGGATCCGTTCAGACTTACAATGTAAGTCAATGGGAACGGATCCGCTTGAAGAGGTCACCATATGGCTCAATCTTCAAGCGGATCCGTCCCCCATTGACTTTACATTGAAAGTCTGAACGGATCCGCTCAGGCTACTTTTCACACTTAGAATTTTTTCTAAGTTATTAATGCAGACGGATCCGTACTGAACGGAGCCTCCGTCTGCATTAATATGATCGGATCCGTTCAGAACGGATCCGATCGAACGCTAGTGTGAAAGTAGCCTTACCTGACTGAGTAAGCTACACACAGTGACTTGTTAATATACCAAAGACTGTAGCATAGGCTACTTTCACACTAGTGCTTTTACTGGATCCAGCAGGGCTCAGCAAAAACGCTTCTGTTACTGATAATACAACCATCTGCATACGTTATGAACGGATCCGGTTGTATTATCTTTAACATTGCCAAGACGGATCAGTCATGAACTCTATTGAAAGTCAATGGAGGACGGATCCGTTTTTTATTGTGTCACACTGACTTTGAAACCGTATTTTAGTGATCTGGATGAATTAAAACTTAGCTTTTATTCTAGCTCATATAAGATAAATGAGATTTTGTTCCTCAAAATGAAAGTAAAGGGGTAGGTAATCGTAGATTGCTCACAGTGTCCCACGATATAACGGGACTTGTACTGAGGGCAATACTGAAATGTCCACAAGGACAAAATATGGACTGACTGATGTATTCCAAACGTGATGTTTCAAGGTCTAGACAATTAGGGTGGTACACATCAGTGTTCAGGCCACAGGTGGTCAGGTTTGGTGCGCACAGGCGCCAATATCTGACACGTCAAAGTGGACATATAACAGGTATTAAACAACAAAAAATCTATATGCACAACGACAACGACGTCGACGAACTCTGTCCTGCATTGGAACAGTGGCCATCCCTTCTCCCAAAAAAGAGGGATCCCAAAGAGTCAGTATTTGCGCCTCAGACGCAACTGTTCCAGCAGGTCAGAGTTCGTCGACCAGGCTAAGGCCTTACAGAATCGGTTTTTAGACAGGGGATATCCCAATAAGGTCCTTAAACAAGCTTATCAAACTGCACTAACAGCAAGTCGCCCCGACCTCCTAGTACCTAAAATCAGGAGGAAGGAGACGGAAAAGAAGATCCGCCTTATTGCGACCTATGATTATGCGTCAGGGCAAATTAGGGATGTCCTCCGAAAACACTGGCCTGTCCTATTGATGGACCCCCGAGATCAATAAGGTCATTTTTAATTACCCACAAATCACTTTCAGGAGAGGGAGTAGTCTAAAAGACATGCTGGTGCACAGCCACTACACCCCGGCGACTCAAGCAGCGACGTGGCTGGATCGCAAGATCAACGGCTGCTATAGGTGTAGTGGCTGTGTAGCTTGCAAAATTCTACAGAGTAGTAAGACCTTCTATAGCTCAAATTTAGAAAAGTCCTTTATTATCAAGGATTTTATCAATTGCCGCACACGCGGTGTTATATACAAAATTACATGCGTGTGCGGACTCGAATACATCGGTAAAACCAAGAGGGAGTTGCGTAGACGTCTAGGAGAACACCTGGGCGACATTGGGAACGAACGTGACACCCCAGTGGCCCGACATGTAAATGAACACCATGGTGGAGACTCATAACTGCATCCAAGCCATCGGAATTGATAAAATCCCCCCACCAATACGTGGCGGTGATTGGGACCGTCTCCTACTTCAAAGAGAAGCACGTTGGACCTTCCAACTGGACACGGTATCCCCCAACGGCTTGAATGAGTCCCTCCACTTTGGTTGTTTCCTTTAAGAATACCCCTTCAATCTGTTTTCTATACAGATTTAACTAGATATATATCTAAAACTGCCTCACCCTGCCTTACTAAACTTCGGCTGCATGGGAAACATGGGATGTAATACCCATTAACTGCTTGGTGTCACTGTTTGCTGACCACTGTTTTAAAAAATGCAATCAACAAGACCGCAATAAATATCACTAAATAATTCATGTTGTATACCCATATCAGGGTGTTTGAGTGAATCTGTTGGACACGTGTTCCGCTGCCCACAGATTCACTCCTATACGGAGCTTATATATCAATACGCCCGTGTATACGGACAAGAAAATACATATATCTATGCTTTGTCCGTATCTCTATACTTGCAGGTCTACACAGTGCGCCTGCACAACATATACTAATTTGTCTGGCGCCTGATGTATACTCTATCTTTCTAATTCTTTTGTATGTCGCTGATAGCAGCATCTGATTAACGACATATAAATAAAACAACAGTACCTTCTTTTTCTGCAGCCCCATTGTAAGAGTGAAGTCACCAGTATGATGGTCTGCTGGTATAATATAAATATAAACATTGACCTGTGGAGGCTGTATACTGGAATCCAATAATTATCCTTGTGCATTATGGCCTGGATATATTGTTTCATGCACTAATGCGATGATATTGGAAACATAATGTACGCGTACTATCGCGCATGCGCAGCGCACAATCGGCGTATGGGCATGACACGCAAAGTAAGGGCAAAACGTCATCACTGCCTGCCGCCGCACTAAGGGAAGGGCTGACGTCATCATGGCGTGCGACGTGCCGACACCTCGGCGCGAACCTTCAAAAGAGCGGACGCGTACACTTCCAGACCAGGTAAGACATATGCCTGCGGCACCAACCTGTGCACTCTAAGAGGACAAGGGGCGCTTTCATCTGTCCCCCTTCTCTATCTTTATTGCGGCTGTGCACCTATCTGTGCGCTCCACTTCTACACTGTGGCTGTACACTTATCTGTGCGCTCCACTTTAGTGACAGAAGGGAGGAAACTTCAATCTATCTGTCTCCTCTCCTTCATTCCTATTGCCGGTTGCACACCCACCTGTGCGCCTTACTCTATAGGAGAGTCACCATTTTTGGTGACTCTCTTTTTGTATTTTCCGGCCCTTAGAAACGATATCCCCTGATGAGGGGAGGGGCTCATTGCCCTACCCCAGAAACGTGCATGTAGGGATCCTTGTAGGGCCTTTTTAGGGACCACAATTCCAGGGTTAGGTTCCGGACGGGGGCCCAACTAGTGGGACACCCCGTGGCTAGTTTTGGAGGTTTATTGTAGGGCTGCGAGGGCCTTCTAGGGATAGAAAAGAAATATCATCGTCTTTATTCCCTCCAATACCCTCCAACTGCCGAAAAGGACCACCCTGCCTGATAAAGACATCAAGAACACAGGTGCCTGGAGTACATCAAACCTGTACGGTAGGACACCTGGTGGTGTGTCTTTTTTCTCAAGCGGTGCCGCCGTGCACCTATATGCTGTGGATGTGTGAGTGTGCAGTATGTAACACGGATATACGCATACATCCATGTCATTATTTGTGTTGTGTTTGTCGTTGTGCATATAGCTTTTTTGTGGTTTAATATTTGTTATATGTCCACTTTGACGTGTCAGATATTGGCGCCTGTGCGCACCAAACCTGACCACCTGTGGCCTGAACACTGATGTGTACCACCCTAATTGTCTAGACCTTGAAACATCACGTTTGGAATACATCAGTCAGTCCATATTTTGTCCTTGTGGACATTTCAGTATTGCCCTCAGTACAAGTCCCGTTATATCGTGGGACACTGTGAGCAATCTACGATTACCTACCCCTTTACTTTCATTTTGAGGAACAAAATCTCATTTATCTTATATGAGCTAGAATAAAAGCTAAGTTTTAATTCATCCAGATCACTAAAATACGGTTTCAAAGATTCATGTGAGTGATTATATGCAAATAATCCATATTTAAGTTTACTTTAAGTCACACTGACTTGCATTGTGGGTCATGCCGGATCCGTCTTGCTCCGCATCCCATGACGGAAAGAAAACCGAAGCATGCTGCGGTTTGCTCTCCGATATGAGAACACAATTAAACGGAACGGAATGCATTTTGGAGCATTTCCTTCTGTTCAGCTATGTTTTGTCCCCATTGACAATGAATGGGGACAAAACGGAAGCGTTTTTTTTCAGGTATTGAGACCCTATGACTGATCTCTATGATATACACAAGCAAGGACACCAGTCTTTACATTATTTTTGATGACAAGAATAGTGCCATTTGCAGATCTACTCTAGTCACCAAAACCATTTTACCTTAAAGGGGTAGTCCTCTCCAAAAAACAAACATTCTACAATTTTCAATCCGGCACCTGGATCTGAATACTTTTATAATTATAAATTTTTTTTTTTTTTTGCATAGTCACTGAATTGCTCAAAAAAACCTATACAACACCATCTGCTGTTCTTTTCCTTATTTCTCCACCCATCTCAGTAACATCGTTGAGGTGGTCACACATGCTCTGTTCCATCCGCCAACTGCCACCAACCATATCTTTTGTTAGAAGCCCAGACCGTTACAGGGTGAGGGCTGCAGCAGAAAGCATGAGGAGCATGATGAGAATCTAGCAGAGCCATGAATAGGGAGATCTCTGGATCCTTGAGGTACAGGGCTGGTTCTAGCTTGGTTAGAAATGGTCATGTACTATGTGATGTCCAATTTTCATTTTTTATATTAATCATGAGATAACCCTCAATGAAGTCTGACAGGGTTTGGCAGTATCTGGTCGAAAACCAATCCAGCATAGCTCTTATGAATGGAAGCCGAGACAAGTGTGAATACCGCCCAACACTACAACAGATATTAAAAACTGCAAGGTCATTTCCTTGATTTGACATCTGAACAGACAAGAGGAGACCTGATGCAAAAGCCTCTCGAATATTCTTCATTATAACGTGATGTATTGTTGGCAGAATAATCTTAAAATCATTCATAAATTATATGGAAAAGGCTACAAGGCCACACGGTATCTGCCTTCTGAGAAATTCTTCTTTTCAGCTTGACCGAAGACAATGACTCTTACAGGCGATTTGAATGGACATCTCTATTACGGTACTTTTCCTCACTGGTCATTGCCTCCACAGCAACCGGCGACGGTTAGTGTGAAGGTACACCGTGACTTATGTAGATTGCTATTTTCTGGGAAGTGGAGATGGAATCTGATGAATAACACACGCTTAGATCACACATTTCCCTTGCATTACTCTTCTGTGAATAAACTGAGCCAAGAACACGCTCCATGGCGGCTCTATAGACCAACAAGAACAATGTCAGATGGGTGCTACAAGAATCACCAGGGTGCTATTACTGCCATTTACAAGGAGAATGCAAAATATCTCTTCATCGTGTGCTGCACAGATACCACACGTGAGGGTCAAACGACCAACAAATGCTCGTACCGGGACGAGGCATTTGCGTTAGTGTCCTCTAAATTACATTTTCGATTACAATTACATGATGGCCAATATCAAAGTAGGGAAGGATCTGGCATGTTGGATTTTTACATGCCCAATCCTTTGTTTCGGCAAAACACAAGCCACTGCCAAAGGGGTCTGGCAGAGACTTAATTCCCTCTATCCCTCAAACGATGGGAGTGTTCCACCGACGGATATCTCATGTGTGAAAGGAATTCTCTGAGACCAGAAACCCCTGCTGAGATGTACGGGCAGGGTACAAAAGTTAAAACATCCAAAACTGTCATAAGCACTAGTTGTCCAGCACTACGATATCTTCTCCTCCACTCCCGAGCCTCACTAGACATCATCACTTGCAGGCAATCAATAGGCTCAGGCTCAGCACGTGGTTGCTGCCACGACCAAGGCCACCGACTGGTCAGCATCAGAAGATTTTGCCAATAATGCACACGGGGATAGCTGTCACCAGGTACTTACTTGAGAGTTTCCTATTTTATTTTAGAAATTCACACTTCTTGCAATAACCAATACGTCAGTATCCATTTTTTTCCAGTATTGTGGCGGCAGTGGTGGAGAGACAGTGGTGTTAGGGAAACTTTTTTTGAGGGGCGGGGGTGCTATACAAATAAGCTCATTAAAGTTAAACCAGAGGCAACCATTTGTAGACCGCACTTTTTCGGGCACTGTTCTTTCCCCTCAATAGTACAGGGAAGGGTACATACTGGCTGGATGAGATGCCTTAAAGAGGTATTCTCATCTGACACAATGGAGGCATATCACTAGGATATGCCCCCATTGTCTTATAGGTGCAGGTCCCACCGCTAGGACCTGCACCTAAATCGAGAACGGAGCAGGCAAAGTGATGGATGGCTGGAGGACTCTGGTCGGCCACCACCAAGTGCTTTCCCCATAGAATTGAATGGGAGCGTGCTGCGCATGACTAGCCACAGTTCCCATTCACTTTTATGGACCCGATGGAAATAGCTGAGCCAGCTCTCAGCTATTTTCGGTGGCACTATAGAAATTAATGGAGGGCGCTGTGCATGCCCCAGTGTGCCCACCACCACTTTCCAGGCTCCGTTCAGGAGATACAGGTGGGTCCCAACAGTGAGACTTAGGCTACTTTCACACTTGCGCTTGATCGGATCCGTTCTGAACGGATCTGATCATATTAATGCAGACGGAGGCTCCGTTCAGTACGGATCCGTCTGCATTAATAACTCTAAAAAATTTCGCAAGTGCGCAAGTAGCCTGCGCGGATCCGTTCAGACTTTCAATGTAAAGTCAATGGGGGACGGATCCGCTTGAAGATTGAGCCATATGGTGACATCTTCAAGCGGATCCGTTCCCATTGACTTACATTGTAAGTCTGAACGGATCCGCACGCCTCCGCACGGCCAGGCGGACACCCGAACGCTGCAAGCAGCGTTCAGCTGTCCGCCTGTCCGTGCGGAGGCGAGCGGAGCGGAGGCTGAACGCCGCCAGACTGATGCAGTCTGAGCGGATCCGCATCCATTCAGACTGCATCAGGGCTGGACGGAGGCGTTCGGGTCCGCTCGTGAGCTCCTTCAAACGGAGCTCACGAGCGGACCGACGAACGCTAGTGTGAAAGTAGCCTTATACCTATTAGACAATATCCTAGCAATATGCTCCCATCGTCTCAGGTGAGATAACCCCTTTAAGGGCCCCATACACATTAGGCAATTGTTGGCTGAACCTACCATTTTGCAGTACTGGCCGACAGTCTAATGTGTATGGAGGGCTCACAACTATCCCCTGACGTAAGCTGTTGGGAAGAAAATGATCAGGGGCTTTTAAAACCGATCCTTTAGTTCTCCCAGAAGATAAGTTACCGCCAGAGGTATCTGGTAGAGGTTTTTTTCTGTGTGCCCATTTAAAACACATCGCTCAGTATGTATATGGGGCCATACGAGTCTTTGGCCAACAGCTATTGAATGTGTATGCACTTGGAGGAAGGGGGTACTGCTTCTCACCAAAGAGACACAGGGGTGTATGGGGACTTACTGTATCCATCAGGAAAAAGCTCCATGAGAAAATGTATGAACGCTCAGTCCAGTTATATGCTGAAGAGTGGCGCTTAAAAGGGATGTTAAAACTCAACACAGAAAAACTCAACAAAAACCCTTTGTTGTAAAATGTTGACAATTAACAGGACTAGGAGCTTATCAGTCTCACTGAACCGAGAAGAGATAGCAGCAGATCCTTTACAGTAAACGCAGGGACAGATTGCTTGGACAGGGCACAGGAACAAAGTTTGTGTTTACTTTTCTGGGTGGGAATCTTCTGATAAGACTGCAATGCCAAACAGCTCTCCTATGACGTAAACGTGACATGCTAGATCCATGCCCAGCGCCCGACACCACAGACATGAAACGGATGAGCACATGTCAGGACTAGGTTACCATGCCCAAGGTTTCTATTACACGCTCAGCACAAATAAACAGCACCATGGATTGTAAGCATCTGCACGAATATAAAAATGGCAAGATAAACAACAAATGCTTGTGTAAAGAAATTATTGCAGTACACGCGCTCATTTGTCAAATGTTTATATTATGCAAAAATTATCCACAGAGGAAACTAAAAACATGTAACATTATAGACCAAGGCAAAATCTCTAGTTTCACACTAGCAGCAGCCTTCTCTGGCAGGCTGTTCTGGCGGGTGAACAGCCTGCCGGATCCGTGCTGCCGCTAGTGCACGTGTGCCATCGGAGGTCCACTCAGGCCCCATTGACTATATGTCATAGTTTTATTCAGGCCGCCTCTCGGCATGTTTGCCGTGCTGCCGCCGGAACTCCAGCCCGTCCCCATTATAGTCAATGAGGCCAGAGCAGACCTCCGGCGGCACTCGTGCACTAGCGGCAGCACGGATTTGGCAGGCTGTTAACCCACCAGAACAGCCTGCCGCTAGTGTGAAACTAGCCTAAAGCTTTTAGGCCCCTTTCACACAGGCGAGATTTCCGCGCGGGTGCAATGCATGAGGTGAACGCATTACACCCGTACTGAATCCGGACCCATTCATTTCTATGGGGCTGTGCACATGAGCGGTGATTTTCACGCATCACTTGCGCGTTGCATGAAAATTGCAGCACGCTCCTCTTTGTGCGTTTTTCACTTAACGCAGGCCCAATAGAAATTAATAGCAAGTGCGGATGCGGTGCGATTTTCACGCATGGTTGCTAGGTGACAATCGGGATGGGGACCCGATCATTATTATTTTCCCTTATAACATTGTTATAAGGGAAAATAATAGCATTCTGAATACAGAATGCATAGTACAATAGGGCTGGAGGGGTTAAAAAAAAAAAAAAAAAAATATATATATATATATTATATATAAATTTGTTCGCGCAGCCGGCATCTCTTCTGTCTTCATCTGTGAGGAAAAGGACCTACGCTCATCACATGGTTATTCACATGATCCATCACAATGGTGATGATCTTGTGATGAGCATAGTGACATCACCATTGTGATGGATCATGTGAATGACCATTTGATGATCGTAGGTCCTTTTTCTCACAGATGAAGACATGCCGGCTGCGCGAACGTGTGTGTGTGTGTGTGTGTGTGTGTGTGTGTGTGTGTGTCATATATATATATATATATATATATATATATATATATATATATATATATATATATATACACATATACACACACCCATACATACATACATACATACACTTTTGACCCCTCCAGCCCTATTGTACTATGCATTCTGTATTCAGAATGCTATTTTCCCTTATAACCATGTTATAAGGGAAAATAATACAATCTACACAGCCTTGAACCCAAACCTGAACTTCTGTTAAGAAGTTGGGGTCTGGGTACCACAGTAGTTTTTTTATCACGCGCGTGCAAAACACATTGCCCCCGCGTGATAAAAACTGAACGGAACGCAATCGCAGTCAAAACTGACTGCAATTGTGTACCTACTCGCGCGGGTTTGCCGCAATGCACCAGGACGCATCTGGACACGCCCGTGTGAAAGAGGCCTTAGACCTCTAGCACACAGCCGTGTGTCACCTTGGCCGTATTGCAGCCCGCATAAGGCGGGTCCGCAATACACGGGACACCGGCCGTGTGCATTCCACATCACAGAATGGGTCCGCAAATCCGGAGATACAGTGCGGAGGCGTGGATCAGAACCCCACGGAAGCACTATGTAGTGCTTTCATGGGGTTCCGTTCCATGCTTCCATTCCGCAAAAAGATAGAACTTGTCCCATCTTTTTGCGGAACGGGCAGATTGCGGTCCCCATTCAAGTGGGGTCGCGATCTGCATGCGGCTGGCCCACGGTCGGTGCCCGTGCACTGCGGACCGTAATTTGTGGTTTGCAAGAAGCCTTAAAACTAGGACCAGTCCCATCTCGTAACAGGTCTGTTTTAGTAACTACTTGTATTCATCCTGTAACAATACTAAAGCATGCTGTCATAAGCAAAATAGGCGCTTCCTCTATTATTACTAGAACGTCATAACTTGCCAGCAGTTTGCAATAAAGGTCCAACTGGATGTTACCAACTGGGCATGTGTCCCTCCACAGCCTGACACTATGCAATCAGTACCACAAGTGTAAGACTGTGCAGGAACACATTCCCCTGCTGGTAACACCCAGATGGAACTTTACTGCAAAGTGCTGGCAATTTATTCATAAATAAATATCAGAGGAATGTCAAAATAGTCATAAGAATAGATGCCATAGAATTGTTATCACATAGAAAATGCAAGAAAATACTAAAACAGTCATGTCAGGAGAGGTGACAGCTCATCTCTAAGGATCCCATACACAGAATGTTGACCAAACCCATTGTTTTGGTGGGGCAAACTAACAACCTAAAGTGTTATGCAGCTTTGGATTCGCCCCCAACAGATGATGCCCGAATTTCAATGCTTGGATCTCCTTCTCCTGGGAGAAAAGCTGCTCACAGAAGTGTTGGGCAGTAGCCCTCTTATGCTATTGAAAACAAATACTTTCTTGGCCAAAATGTACATGTATCGGGGGAGTCAAGAAAGATAGGTGTCAGGCGAAAGCTGTTCAAAGGTATGTGGGCATCTTTAGGCTCCAATGAAAATCTGTAACAAGGCTCCCATCAAACTAAAAACATTTTCTAATACTAGTCTCTTCATATGTGACATGTGACCTTTTGGGTCGCCTCCAGTTCCAGTGTCTGGTTGCAACCTCTGTAACCCCTAGTTAATCCCCTATAAAAGTCTTCTAAGGGGTCAGTAAAACTCACTTCTGATGTTCTTCAGCTTTGATGCTCAACATTCTTCCACAAGCCAATGTAAAGCCATTCATGAGATATCTGTTTAACTGTTGGCCGAGCCCTGGTTTGGCCGACAGCTATCTTTCCCGATCACCCCATACACATGAATGCTTGGTTCAGCTGCTGTCAGAGGCAGGGGGAGAGAACAAAAGGATTCTGCATGCTGAAATCCAATGTGTCCTACACTTCTCTCACACAACATCTGCCATCACAGGACAGACGGGAAGCCTCCTACACATTAGATCAGGGATGGCCAACTTGCGCCTCTCCAGCTGTTTTAAAACTACAACTCCCACCATTCCCTGCTGTAGGCAGTGTGGGCATGCTGGGAGTTGGAGTTTTGCAACAGCTGGAGAAACTCAGGTTGGCTATCCCTGCATCAGATGGTTGGTCAATCCTGGCAAAATAGTCTGGTTTGTCCGATACACATCTGAAGTGAAAGCTCTTAGGCCCCTTTCACACTTGCGTTGTTGTTTTCCGGTATTGAGGTCCGGCAGAGTTTGTTTGGTCCTCATGCATTCTAAATAGAAGAGATCTGTTCAGGATGCATCAGGATGTCTTACGTTCCATCAGCATTCCGTTTTGTGACCAGACACAAAACCTCTGCAGTCTGCAAGTGTGAAAGTAGCCTTAGGCCTCTTTCACACAGGCAAGTTTTCCGTGCGGGTGCAATGCGTGAGTTGAACACATTGCACCCGCACTGAATCAGTACCCATTCATTTCTATGGGGCTGTTCACATTAGCGTTTTTCACGCATCACTTCTGCGTTGCGTGAAAATCGCAGCATGTTCTATTTTGTGCGTTTTTCATACAACGTAGGCCCCATAGAAGTGAATGGTGCTGCGTGAAAATTGCAAGCAAGTGCGGATGCGGTGCGATTTTCATGCACGGTTGCTAGGAGACGATCGGGATGGGGACCCGATCTCTATTATTTTCCCTTATAAGGCTACTTTCACACTAGCGTTCGGGGCTCCGCTTGCGAGTTCCGTTTGAAGGCTCTCACAAGCGGCCCCGAACGGATCAGTCCAGCCCTAATGCATTCTGAGTGGATGCGGATCCGCTCAGAATGCATCAGTCTGGCACCGTTTGTCCTCCGCTCAGCAGGCGGACACCTGAATGCTGCTTGCAGCGTTCGGGTGTCCGCCTGGCCGTGCGGAGGCAAACGGATCCGTTTGAAGTTGACACAGTATGGCTCAATTTTCATGAACAATGCAAACGGTAATGTTCATGGTAATGCAAACGGATCCGTTCTGAACGGATCTGAGCGTTTGCATTATAGGTGCGGATCCGTCTGTGCAGATACCAGACGGATCCGCACCGAACGCAAGTGTGAAAGTAGCCCAACATGGTTATAAACGGAAAATAATAATAGCATTCTGAATACAGAATGCATAGTACAATAGCGCTGGAGGGGTTAATTTCTTGTAATTTTTTTTTTTAACTCGCCTTAATCCACTTGCTCACGCAGCCCGGCTTCTCTTCTGTGCTGTGTACAGGAAAAGGACCTGTGGCGACGTCACTCCGCTCATCACATGGTCCATCACATGATCTTTTACCACGGTGATGGATCATGTGACGGACCATGTGATGACCGGAGTGACATCACCACAGGTCCTTTTCCTGTACACAGCACAGAAGAGAAGCCGGGCTGCGTGAGTAAGTGGATTAAGTTGAGTTTGTATTTATTTTTTTAACCCCTCCAGCGCTATTGTACTATGCATTCTGTATTCAGAATGCTATTATTTTCCCTTATAACCATGTTATAAGGGAAAATCATACAATCTACAGAACACCGATCCCAAGCCCGAACTTCTGTGAAGAAGTTCGGGTTTGGGTACCAAACATGCCGATTTTTCTCACGAGAGTGCGAAATGCATTACAATGTTTTGCACTCGCGCAGAAAAATCGCACATGTCCCCGCACCTTTTCCTGCAACACCCATCTGAAAGAGGCCTTACTGTTCTCCCCATGTAATGGTCATCAGGTATAAAGCAATGTTCCTGGATTCATTTCACACTAGAGAAGCAGCATAAGCCAGGCTTTTATGAATAAGCGCCCTGCTCCCTGATGGAAAAGTATCTGCTGTGGCCCCAGTATGTGTTCAAAAGGAAACAAAATCACTGACATTTGGGAAACCACAAAATTCTGCTAACGAAGAGCAGGACGCACTGCCCGGACAAGTGGATCGAAGAGAGTCTGCTTCAGCTCAGCATGGGGGCTATGTTATATTACACACGTCAAAGACGCATGGGATTCCAGGAAAGCAACGTGATACCTCGAGACAGGATCCTTGCACATGATGCACTAAGAACACGTTAATACAATTTGTCATTGATTCTGAATACCTCATAAAGTGATTAAAGGGGCTTTCCAGGCTCCTAATATTGATGACTTATCCTCAGGATAGGTCAATAATAGCCGAACCTTGAGGATCCGACACCATGAACCCTCCACCAATCAGCTGTTCCCTGGAGTCTGCGCCGCTGGAACTAGAACTTTGAATGGAGCCGGGAGCAGAGCGCCATTCAAAAGTGTAGTGGCCATACTGGGTTACTGCAGCACAGCTGTGATTTAGGTGAATGTAAACTGAACTGCACTAAACGGTCACGACCACTTCTCTCTTCAATGTCCCAATATCCCATAAGAAAAATAAATTCCCACTGTCTGACATTTAACCCCTGCAGCATCCCCTAAGGGGCTCTTCACTACTATGATGTGTAATCAGTAATTGTTAGTGTTTTTTTTCTAGGGGGAATTTTTCCGGTCCATAGGATGAAATTATTTTACTGGTGGAGCTATCAAGCCATCATCAGAATCCGCTTCACTGCATTCACTGCTTCGCTTCGAGGTGGACTCCAATACAGCCCACCGGCCAATGCCACATGAACATAAGTTTGGCTTAAGCCCCTTAATTTTAACACTGTCAATGTCTACTTCCTCACTGACAAAATGGGATTCTCTAGATACAATAGCCTAAGGCATGTTCCATTCATTTCTATTAGTGTTCTGAGAAGAGCAGAGCAACAATGCATGCTGGGAGTTGTAGTTTCACAACAGCTGGAGGTTAGCCACCACTGGCCTAAGCTGAATTCTTTCCTCCAAGTATGCATCTTCCACCTGTAAGGGTACTTTCACATTTGCGTTGTTTGATTCCGGCAGGCAGTTCCGTTGCCTGAACTGACTGCCTGATCAGGCAAACTGCATGCAAACGGATGTCATTTTTTCAGACTGATCAGGATCCTGATCATTCAGAAAAACGCCTGATCAGTCAGAAAAATGCATTGCAATACCGGATCCGTTTTTCCGGTGTCATCAGGCAAAACGGATCTGTTTTTTTTCTTTCATTTTTAAAGGTCTGCGCATGCGCAGACCGGAAGGACGGATCCGGCATTCCGGTATTTTGAATGCCGGATCCGGCACTAATACATTCCTATGGAAAAAAATGCCGGATCCGGCATTCAGGCAAGTCTTCCGTTTTTTTCGCCGGAGATAAAACCGTAGCATGCTACGGTTTTCTCTTTTGCCTGATCAGTCAAAACGACTGAACTGAAGACATCCTGATGCATCCTGAACGGATTACTCTCCATTCAGAATGCATTGGAATATGCCTGATCAGTTATTTTCCGGTATAGAGCCCCTGTGACGGAACTCTATGCCGGAAAAGAAAAACTCAAGTGTGAAAGTAGCCTTAACTGAGTCCCTTGTTAGTCCTTAGGCTACCCTATTTGCCAAGATTATTTTTCAGAAAGGACAGAAAGGGGTCTTTGTTCACTTTAAAGGAGAGTTTATCCTATTTTCTTGGACACTGACCTGTAGTGACCTGACATTATTTTGGACAAGACAGAGCACAGAGTTCTCAAGAGTAGGGCCTCTTACAAGTCCATGTTTGTGATGATGTCCATGACAAGATGGTCAGTGTTTTATCCGGGTCCACCTTTGGTCTGTTTGTATTTTTTTTTGCCCTCCATGGGTCATCCGTTTCCCAAGTGCACTGTTCGGCCTTGACGCACATGACCATTAATGTTTTGCAGTCCACAAACTACGAATATTGGCTGTGTACACACCGGATCACAGTGTGAACCCATTGACTTCAATGGGTCCATGGTCCGCAAGTTGTGGTGTATAGGCCACGTCCTATTTTTTGCGGTGTGACCACACGGATGCGAAAGCACAAGGGAGGGCTTCTGTCTGAGGTTTTTACAGACCCATAGGCTTCAATGGGCACGTTTGGTCCACATCACATAATGCATGTCTCGGTTGTTTTCCCACTGACCCACAGTCATTGAAAAAAAACAGGATATGCGAATAAAACAATGGATACACGCGCTGTCCATGGAGAACACAGACAGCAAACGTCCGTGATTCACTGGTGTGTTAAAGAGGCCTAACGCTTTATGCACATGTCCATATTTTTCATCTGTGTGCTATGCGCATTTTTTGTGGATAGCACACTGAACCATTCATTTCTATGGGACCATGCACACATCCATTAAGGACCATGTCTTATTCTAGTCCGTACATGGGGGAAGAGCAGCCCTTTATATTGATGGGTGGGAGAAAAGTACACATGGAAAAGCAGGCGGAAACTATTTATAGTTCTCGGATCTGTTGTTTGTAGGCCGAAATACGGACATGAAGCCTTATAGACATTTTTATGACTTTTTCCCCCCGGTTATTTTTTTGTTGTGGTACACCAATGTCAAACAGTACCTGACAGTGTTATAACAGTATCTAACAATGTTCTATTATTTCTCTGCCTGAGAAAAAAAAATATCTAAACAACAAAAACAGATGATGCACAAAACACCCTCATGTTCAGAATTCTCAAAAACAACAGTTTATCCTTCTCAAAAAATTTGAGGAAATGTATCAAATCTGGTGCTAAAGAAAAAAGGAACAGAAGCCCATAGCATTGGGTTGCGTTTTTCATTTTCCAAAGGGGCTTTGATAATAATGAGAGAAGATCTGTTTGGTCGCCAAGGACAACTGCCCCACTTTTCCTTTTCAACAGGCTTTTGTAATCTCTAAAAATACAAAAATGTCAGTGGCTCACCAGCAAGTGTTACCGTGGAAATGGTGCTCTGTCCAAGGGCAACACCCCAACCCCGTAAATAGATACCGAACAACAAATAGAAGGAAGGTTGGAGGACACTCAAAATATCAGGAGATCAAGAGAAGTTTTGGTGCGTTATACAACTATATTTATTATAATAAAAATCTATATTAAAAATGACCCTATTATAGTTGCTAAAAACTGAAGAGTAAATGTATATAAATAAACCAGAAACAAATGTTGATATAACACAGTAGACTGCGGTCTCCGTATGGTTGTTCCTTATTTTATGGGTACTTTCACACTAGCATTTTTCTTTTTTCCGGCATAGAGTTCCGTCATAGGGGCTTAATACCGGAAAAGAACTGATCAGTTTTATCCCCATGCATTCTGAATGGAGAGCAATCAGTTCAGGAGGCATCAGGGAGTCTTTAGTTCAGTCTTTTTGACTGTTCAGGACGGAGATAATACCGTAGCATGCTGCGGTTTTATCTCCGGCCCAAAAAAACGAACACTTCCATGAATCCCTGGCATTTTTTTCTATAGGATGTATTGGTGCCGGATCCAGCATTCAAAATACCGCAAGCGCAGACCGGTAACATATATATATATATATATATATATATATATATATATATATATATATATATATATATATAACGGATCCGTTTCTCCGGATGACAAATGGAGAGACGGATCAGTTTTTGCAATGCATTTGTAAGACTGATCCGCATCAGGATACAAATGCTTTCCATTTGCATGCAGATTGCTGGATCCGGCAGGCAGTTATGGCGACGGAACTGCCGCATTAAGACAGTATATCCCTTTATCTGATTGATTAAACAAGGGCTACGTTACCCTCTGCTGAACGTGGAGAGATGATGCCGGCTCTTAGATATCTCACAGGTAGCCGTACCGAGAAGTTGCGCTCCGGTCGGTGTCCCACGTATGCGAGAATCGCCGTCCCCTCCTTTGCTGCGCTCTCTGTTAAATTATCTCATCTTATTAATTGATATACTTTGGAAAATAAACACAAATAAGCTTTACAATAAGCCTACATACTGTAGATCACTAATAAGACCAAAAGGTTCTCCAAGTGGCAGCCCTCCAAATACTTTTCTTGTAAGTCTCTAAAGTAGCATGTGAAGAAAGTATTTATTGATTTGACCAGACTGACTCATTCCAGGCCCTGACTACGGGAAACGTCAGTGACGCAGCAGCTCAACAAGAGCAAATATGAGAAGAAAGACAGTAAGAAGTTCATACATCTTCATTGAGTCTAGGCTTCTTCTTGGTTGACTTTCTTTGAATCATATATACGCTTCGCTTTACCTCAGAGAGAATCATTGTTGTAGACACAGAAGATGAGAGCCTACTCTTGTCTTTCTAACAATAGACCATCTATGACGGATGTGTTCCTAGATAGAAGACAGCTTCTGTAATTACCACTTCATTCATGACTCCATTCGAAATGAAGACCAAAAGAAAAGGTGGATTACCAAAACAATAGGCCTTCAGAGCAAGACAATTCTCACTCACTCATGGGCATAAAATACAAGACATTACATAAAAATCTCAAGGTGCTCAGTTAAAAATAACTGAACCCATGAAATAAGAATTGTCAGCACAAGACCGCCGTCATCTACACAGCTCAGAAATGGTTCTAGGAGAAAATGTCTCCATATAGATGGAGTCCAATGGAGCATACCACTTTTTTTGTTGAATCATACATAATCCTTCAGAAAAAAATCCATATGTCTCCATGGTATACTTAAGGCTCCATGCACCTGTATGGAAGCAGTAGTAAGGACGCAATACAGCCATGTGTATGAGGCCTTGTGCAAATCTCTTCTGTAGCATTGGCTTAGCCTAGCCATAAAGTAACTCAGGGTAAACAATTGCTCAGTCAACAGCCATCCCATACACATCAGCGTTCAGATGAGTCAGGAGGCTCACATTGGATGGTTGGAAAAATCCAACGAAGTTAGAAGACCTTGCCAACATAGATCTAAGGTGTATGGGCATCTTTCACTTACGTGTAGGTAATTTTTCATATAGCTTTATGTATAGAAAAATCAACCCTGAATTAGTGCAGTGTTTCCCAACCAGTGTGCCTCCAGCTGGTTGTGCAGGCATGCTGGGAGTTGTAGTTTTGCAACAGGTGGAGGCACACTGGTGGGAAACACTGGATTAGTGAATAGACAGAGTTATGCCAGATGTCCTCATAATAGTCACACACAAAAGAGCCTTCACAGCTAAAGAGTTGTCGAAATTTATATCCGCCTCCATCTCTCTGACAATCTAATCACCCTTCCTAGCATTTGCCCTTTTAGGATTTCCTGGGTTCTATGCACATGGCTGTATTACGGCTCTGCTGTATATTTAGGGACCAGGATGGCACTGGGTCCCATCCTTTTAGATCAGTAAAGTGTTTTTAGGAGATTGGTTCAGGAAAGATTTTCCTGATCTCATGAGATCTAATTCCATGCTTACTGCAAAATATAAGGCTCAATAATGGAGCAGTAATAAGGCCTTGTGCATAAATCCTTAGATCCACGTCATAGCTTTGATTTCGTTTTTATAAATGTTATTTTTAGTGAGGGAGAAACAGAACTGAAACGTTGGTTACTTTATAAATACTATGTACACTTTCTGCAGTGATGCCAAGTATTATAGTCTACAGTTACATTCACATTCTCCAAGTCTCTGCTGGAGACAGGCTTGTTAAACAGATAAAAGTATGATTTGCAGGTTCAGACTACACAGGGTTCATTTGTTGTCCGTTACCATGGAGACACATCGGTTTGCCAAGAGCTGCAGAAACAAAAAATTATAGCTAATCGTTGCACAGGTTGATCAGTCGCTGCATCCTGAGCACCGAGTCACTGGGCTATGGGAGTTACAATAGTGGTGCTCCAAAGTTTCTGGCCAGCACCTTGGTGCTTGGAACAGCCAATTTGCAGAGCTATATCTTAGGAACACTTCTAAGTACATCGATAACTAAGGTATCATTTTAATCAGCATGATCAACCCTACCATACAATATGCCCAATTTAATAGGGTTGATCTTGCTGACAGATGCTCTTTAAAGGGGAACTTGCCCATGCCTGATGCCAATTTATTTAAGGGGTCCAAAACACAGTAACTAGACCCCTTTAGTTTTGTACAGCACTTAACGTATTCTAACATGACGCAAAGTAAAAAGGAACAAGGTCACTAAATCATTATTTTCAGATTTCATAAACTAAAACACACACACCCTATACAGTGCAAACATATTTGCACTGCTTCCAGTTAAAAAAGCAAGATTTATGACCATAGCTCCAAGGGGAAAGAGCTACCGAATAGTATACCAGCTAATAATAAAAGCTGCTTTATATCATGACCTTCTAACCAGCAAATTACAAACAATGTTCTGCCAACTGAAGAACAAGAAAATCAAAGTACATAATAAATCAGAACCGTTTCCCACATTGTCAGCAAACAGGGCCGGGAGGAGCCATAGAGAACTAACCTGAACTCAAATTCCACATATATGATGCAGCTGAAAACGTATTAACCACAACTCACCGAAGGATTTATAGTGATAAGAAGCTTTCGAGGTCAGGGAACCAGAGGAATTTAATCTGGGCATACACGATTGTTCTGTATGAGACAACCAATAGCTTTTTTTAAACCATTTTAGTTATATGTCTATGAAACAAGGAAATTAGGAATGGAAGGCTAAAAGTCAATAGGGTTTGGATATGACAGACCATAAACGTATAATCAGTCTGAACCCTGGGACCAACAACAGAACGAAGATGCCCCCTCCCCCCCAACAAGACATAGCACTGTACATTCAAATCAATGGGACTGAGCTGCAGTACCAGGCACGGCCACATGGGTATGTATGTAGCTTTATGACATTTTATTGGGCACACTGCATTTTAGAAGGCGATAGAAAGTTTAATCATCCTTAAGCATGTAATTAGGTTCTATCGCAAACCAATCCTGTTGCATTTAGAAAACATTGCCTACATCTAGTACATCTAGGAAAAAAAGTCAGTTTAGATTGACATATTGTTTCATGAAGCCTTTCTATCCCATGGTGTGTACCTACCACTGCAACAGGCAAAGGAGTTATGGTGCCCAGCAGCCAAGTGAGCCCACGTCCACTGAAAAGGAGCCTACGAAGTAAGGAACAGTAGGTGACTGGTGTAGATAACGCTGGGAGAAATATTTGCATATGGAGGAAGAGACTGAGGAATGGAGGATTGGACACCGGGAAAAATGAAGACCATAATAACCATAAGGCTACATTCACACAACTATATTTTCAGATTGTACCCAGTCCACATTTTTTTGCGGATTGCATGCAGACCCATTCATTTCTACGATCATTTACGTGCTGCCTGCATCCGCGCTGCCGTTCGGAGAATTACAGAACATGTCCTATTTTATTTTTGTCCATTGTTCATTTTTAAATACCCAACACATAAATTGCATTTGTGGAGGGGAATATGATTAACCTGTTACAGCAGACACATGCCACCGAGTCAGAATGTCTTAACCAGGAGGCAGAGAGCGGTGGGGGATCATTGAGGGGAATACTGCATTTTTATGTCTGCATTGCACCCTCAGTACTACAGAAAATACTAAACATTATTATGACCACTTACTACTTTTGATGTCGACAATGTGTAGCTCTTGAAAGAAGTCATGTGTTGAGAGTTGGCTTGGTGGGTATATAAGGTGCGACAGGCTGTCTGCACACATATCCCTCATTACAGTCATGGGTAAAAGGGGCAATTTATCAAAGTTCTAAAAATGGAACTATTGGCTTTTGGGCGAAGTGTGGCAGTATTTCTGAAACACTAAAGTTTTTCTTGAGTGGATTAATGGCATCACTGCGAATAAGAGACGTTGGAATTGAGGAGCATCGCGTGCCATTGAGGTGAGAATCAGCTGCAAAGGTGCGCAAGGACGGAACAACTTTTTCAGTGGAGCAGCTCACCACCAAGATTAACCATCGAACCCTATTGCGTATGGGGCTCGCAAGCAGACACTGCACCACTGCTCACAAAGTTGCATTAACAGAAAAGGCTTACATTTTTCGTTGCAGTATCAGAATTAGACCTCCTCTGATTGGCAAATGGTTGTCTTCGCCGATGAGTAAAATTTTCTGCTTTATCGAACCGAGGGACATTGGCGTGTCAAGCAAGAAATATCAGATAAACACCCTGCAAACACTGCTGGAAGAACATAATCTGGTGGAGGCAGCGTTATGGTCTGAGGAATGTTTTTGTGGTATTCTCCAGGACGACTCATTCATGTGGAAGGCACTCTCAACGATCTTGGTATGAATCTATTTTTGCAGATCACGTACACCCATACAAGCAGATTGTCTTCCCTAGGGGGGGGATGGGATCTTCCAGCAAGACAATGTGATGTTATATGGCTAGAAATGTCTAACATTGGTTTGAAGAGCGTGACAAATGCTTCCAAGCACTACCCTGGCCCCTCAAGTCCCCAGACAAACCTAATTCAGAATTTGTAGGACCACCTCGAAACTTCATGTGGGCTCTATGGATCCTCCTCCATGCACCCTCCAGATACCTGTGACAGCCTTCCAGGACCTTATTAAGTCACTCCCAGCTAGTCTAGCTGCTGTCCTTGATGCATACTTATTAGCTGGTTGTCATAAAGATGACTGTATTTCATAATAGAAAACCCCTTCAACTAAAAGGAAGCACCTATACGCATGGAGACGTTGAGAGAAATCACCGAAATGTACTCTCTTGACTCGAGTAAAGATTTCTGAGCTTAAAAGAAATTAATCTTCATCACCAAATTTCAGCTCATTTTCATTTCATAAGTGAATTTTATTTAGGAAACGCATAGAATTAAAGTTATGTCAGTCTCAGAAACTTAACAAGTAGCTGTAAAACATTTTGGCTTCATGACGAAGGGGGAGGAGTGGAGGAGGCTGGCATGGTGTAATGGTTGAGGAATTCACAAGCTTGGAAAACCCTGCAAACTAACCTGAGAACTTTCAGAAGGTCAGGACCTGGCATGAATAGATCCTTTTTTCTGTCTACCCTTCATAAACCAAGACTCATTAAGGGTTACTCTTTAACCTCCCTAATCCTCCAAACTTATTGTCATGGGTAGGTTTCAAAGTCAAGATCTTCTCATTTTAATGGAAGGTCTTTGAACATGCAACCACTTAAAAGTTGACTCTACAACTTGCGGGCCTGTAAAAAGTGGACCTGGAATGTCATTCTGTAGGTCTCATTGAGAAAGATATACTTTTAGCTGGCCGAAAAATTTCCTAAGATGCTTTATTTAAGGTAGTGGTGGGATGAATAAACCATTTCTCTGTATCCTTCAACTACCTGCTGATGGCAGGGACCTGAAACATCTTTACCTGATGAAAGTTAACATATGTAACTAAATGTAAGAACCTAACACATACATTTATTTAAAAAGGACAAATCATTAGAGGTTATGGTGAAGTATGTTGGCTGGACCGGCAAGCCATATGTATGACAGTGTCCTGATACTCCCCCCTGAGGGAGAAGAGAAGGTCAGGGATGCTGGATTTTAACATGGCGGTTGAAATGTTCTCAGGGGAGGTATGCTACTGCCATGTCTTTTGCCAACGTATTCTGGGGGCCTCGGCTTCTTTAAAGTTTGGGTAAGACTGAGTTGACCAAAGAATGTTTGGACAAACTATGGGTGGTGCCGACTTTGAACAAGATCCTAGGTAAAGCCAAATTATGACTGGAAGACATATAGACCACCTTCAAGAGCACAGGGTCAAGAAAAGACTGAGCTAGGCTTTGCTATCAATATAATGCCTCTTGCACACAAACTTTTTTTTTCCCATTCACGTTCCATTTTTATGGTCCGTATACGGAACCATTCATTTCAATGGGTCCGCCAAAAAAACGGAATGTACTCCGTATGCATTCCGTTTTCGTATTTCCATTCAAAGATAGAACATGTCCAATTATTGCCCGCAAATTACGTTCCGTGGCTCTATTTAAGTCAATGGGGCTGTATAAAAAAATTAAATAAAATAATGAACGGATACGGAATGTCTTCCATATCTGTTCGGTTTTTGCAGAACAGTCTATTGAAAATGTTATGCCAAGCCCAATTTCTCTATGTAATTACTGTATACGCCATGCTTCCGTTTACGATCTGCAAAAAACAGAAAACAAACCGAACGGAAACACTACTGAAACAAAAAAAAATGGAAAAACAGATCCGTTTAAAACGGACCGCAAAACACTGAAAAAGCCATACAGTCGTGTGCAGGAGGCCTAAAATAGATGGCCATACCACCAGTTGCTAAGAAGCCTGTCAGATTGTGTCTTGAGAATTCCTCATGGATAAATACCAGTTATAATGGTTTAGTGAAAAATTACCTGATTTAAGCAACCCCTCAATATACGACAGGCTGGAGTTCTCTGGGTTAGACAAACACTGATCAAAAATATTTGTAAGACATTTTGTTGACAACTGCTTTGTTTTTTGTTTTGCTTTTTGGTTAAAGGCGCATTTAATTCCCGATAACTTTCTGCTCGTCAGAAGAGGTGAAGAACCGCATTAACATGCAGCGATCATTTCCAACTGTATGTGGATGAGCAATTGTTTCTGGTCGGCAGATTGCTGTAGGCACAACATGATCGGCTGCCTGGAAACGATAATTGAGATCCGCACCAAATATGACTTCACCCAATGAATGAGCATTTTGCCCATTCAACAGATTATCAACGGCACGGGCGATTATCGGGAGTGAGCTTTTGCACGATCGTTTGACTCCAATAATCAGCAAAAAAAAAATGGGCTGTATAATGAGCCTTGCTGGCCAATCTAAGGACAGCAGAAGTGTCTTGGTCTACCAATCCCACAGTAGGCATCAGGCAGAGTTAACTCACCTTCTCTTGATCGCGTAGTTCCCGGTCTCTTTACTTCTTTAATGATGAGCTGTGGGCTAAATGACCTGTGGTGACGTCAGATCACATGCTCCATTACCACGGTGATGGACCATGTGATCTGACGTCACCACAGGTCATTTAGCCCACAGCTCATCATTAAAGAAGTAAAGAGACCGGGAACTACTCGATTAAGAGGAGAAGGTGAGTTAACTTTTTTTTATTTTTTTTAACCACTCCAGCACTATTATACTATGCATTCTGTATTCAGAATGCTATTTTCCCTTATAACCATGTTATAAGGGAAAATAATACAATCTACAGAACACCGATCCCAAGCCCGAACTTCTGTGAAGAAGTTCGGGTACCAAACATGCACGATTTTTCTCACGCGAGTGCAAAATACATTACAATGTTTCCCGCAACGCACCCGCCTCTTATCCGGGCCAAAAATAAGACGCCCGTTTGAAAGAGGCCTAAGACTTTTGTAATTTTTTTTATTTTATTTTTTAACCGGACGGTCGCTTTAAACTGCAATGAGTTTGATGTTTTGGCACCAAATATACAAAGTCCAAATCTAGTCTGCTCTCCAGCTAGAACATAGAATGTTATAATGCGTAAGACGACAGGAGACCAGACTTATGCAAGATCCAAACAACAGTTACTTTTATATTGTACATAGTCTCCAGACCCTGTCAGAACTCCAAGGCTTAATTACACATTATAACATTGAGTCCAGCAGCTGGAACTCCAACCAAGACCCATCAACTCTAAACTGAGAGGTAGCTGCTATACAGAATGATTTCAATGGAGAGTGACCAGCAAGCACTTTTCCTGGCTCAGCTAATTACAATCACAATAGGGATATGGTGCCTCAATGCTAGCAGTCCATAAGATGGTTAGCAATTACCTGGTAACCTCCGGTGAGCCACTGAGATCCATCATGTGAGGTGCAGATCTTCTATATGACACGGTGATATATACATTGATGACTGCTGTAGGAAAATGACAATGTGACCTGAACTTGAGAACTTCATGCTGGATATTTTTCTGCCTCGCTGAATCACAGACTATTACTAAATACTAACAACGGCCAAGCAATAAAGTCATAACTGAACTGTACGCCTGTAGGGAAATGATCAGTCAGACAAGCTGGAGGATTACTCCATGCTATCCTAAGGGGACAATCATGACTCAGTGCTCGGCTAACAAACTGCAGACATCTCTCAATCTCTCCGATAAGAATAAGCAGACCAATGACTGCAGCTCACGCGGCTTAATACAATGAGGTCTTCTTTCGTGATGTAATATGATTACTTTGGCAGAACATGGACATTGAATATACTGTACAGACAGTATCAGGAAAAAGAAACATGCACTCAGAGCAGTAACCTCTGTTGAGTTCTTCATGAGTTACTAAAGAATCATAACTGATGTGAAGCTAGTATAGATATTGCATGGGCAGACTGGAGTTGAAGGTATAGGCATGAACGATCAATGTGTTACACACAAAGTTTCCCATAGTGAATATCCATCTGAAAATTATCAAAAGTTGTTATTTCTAACCTAAAGCCTATTCTCTGACAATCCCATAAGACGCTCATTTACGTCAGCTCTAGTACACACGTTGTAAAAGCCCAACAACTTTGGCTAACAAGCGTGTCAGTCTCTCTGCATTTGCTACCAGTGAGAAAGGATTGGTTAAGCAGACATCTGATGTGTATGGTTGGCTCAATGCAGAGATGAGAAAGTTCAAAATGGCCGACCCATGTTCTTTAGTTATTGGCCATTCGACAACCAACCAAAAATGATCATGGATTTAGTCCCCCCCCCCCCCCCCCCCTTTGCTTCATGCTACATCTGGTAATGCCTAAATGTGTATGGTTGTAATGCCAATGGTATCCGTTGATAATATAGCTGGAGGGCGCATCATCCATCCTTCAGCTGTCTGAAACCTCATGTCGTCTGGAATCATATTTATATTAGTCATCAAGATCAAGGCAAGTGCCCACAGCCTGCCCCCTAAGACAGAAGACTCATATTTACCTGCTCTGGTCCATCTTCTGGTTCCCGCACTGTTTTCTGCCGGCGGTGCATGGCCGTGATCACATGCACTGCCAGATGTAAACAGTGCGGGAACCGGAAGATTGAGACAGGAGGGCAGTGTGGAGGATCGGAGTGGCGGGGAGCAGGCAAGTATGAATCTTCTCTTTCAGGGGGCAGGCTGCGGGCACTTTTTAAAGGAGTTTTCCAGTAATGTTTTAGCTGCCCAAACTGTGGGTAACTGAAACTCATGACAGAGACCATGACTGAATTGTTGTAAAATTATGGCCTGGTGCAGATTATTTAAAATTAACCGCATTAGGGCTCATGTGCAAGACCGTTGCCTGTTTTGCGGATCTGCAAAACATGGATACCAGCCGTGTGCATTCCGTATTTTGTGGAACGGAACGTCTGGCCCATAATATAACTGTTCCATCGTTGTCCATAATACAGACAATAATAAGAGATGTTCTATTTTTATTTTTTTGCAGAAAGGAAATGGAATAAAGTCAATAGATCCACATACTGGCTGAAAAAAAAAAAAAAAAAAAACTAACAAACTGAAATGAAAAAAAAAAAATGTGTTCATGTGCATGAGCCCTTATTGAGGGTGTAGTCCTCACAATGGTCCTGGATATTCATGAGCCGCAGCCCACCATTACGGATTGTCACCTTGCTGCTCCCATTGAAGTGAATGAAAGCAGCACTGCAGTAACCAGCTCCGTCCACTGCACGGAGGCCATCAATATAAAGGTAGTGGGAAAACCCTTTAAACCGATGAGCATTCCAGTAAACAGATACCTGTACTGATATTCTAGGCCGAACATTAAGACAAAGAACATGCCACCCCCTAAAGACACTGTAGAAACACATTGCTAGAGTCTCTTGTACTCAGGCAGACAGAGTAAATCACAGTCACATACTAAAGCTAAGGAGGTAAATCACCAGGTCCTGGGTGTAACAGGATGAGTCACCATGGCTGGTGAGAACATCTGCTGCTACGTGAGGAGGTCTGCTGCTCTAGTTTCTTGTCAAGTAGAAAAAGCAGGAAGATTGCCGTCCGTTTCTTGCATTTGATATACAGTAGGTTTCAGGCCAGGTTCACACAAGGTATCTTTGTTACTTTTTTTTTTCCATGTGGACATTTTGCAAATAAGTTAAAGGGGTTATGCGGGAATATAAGATTGGTGGGCGTCTGACTCCAGGGACCACCTCCAATCAGCTGTTTGAGGAGGCCATCAAGGTCAAGTAGGCGCAGGTCTCAGAAGTAAAAATCATACTTATCTCAAGAACAGGGCCCCTGCAGTGAAGGGAGAGCAGCTGCGCATGCGCGGCCACCCTCCTTGACCGCTACAGGAGTTCCAAAAATATCTGAGCACTGGCTTTCCCATAGCAAGGAATGGAGAGGTGGCTGCTCTGGCGTGGTCTACTTTGCATTCACCACTTTTGGGGCTTTGCATGCTTGCTCAGCTATTTTTGAACATCCCACAGCAATGAACAGACAGCAGGCCACGCATGTACTGAATGCACTCAGAACGGAGGCCCCCAGGTCTCAGAGGTAGCACCCGCACCTATCTAACTGAGATGGCATACATCCAGGATAAGCTAACAATGTCTCAGATGAGAATACCCCCTTTAAACTACTCAATTTTTATGTTTCTATTGTCAATGCACTGAATATTGCATCAAAAACTACTCATTCAAATGTAGAAGTGCCAAGACTGCTTTTTAACACAGTATATAATTGTGGGTCGTCTATGGTTATTCATTTGGCTGCATTTTAACCAGAGTATAGACAGTATAGAGACCTGTCCGATTAAACGGCCCAGGAGGAATAACAGAGGAATGCCATGATCCAGAGTTTCTCCAGAATTCTTATTCAATAGAGAATAAAATTGGCTAAAATAGACGGTGAAGCTGAGGGTCCTCCAATGGCCACGTCACACGTTTAGCTGGTCTACATCTGCAGTTCTAGTGTACTTTCTAAATATATTCATTTGATGCATTGCACGTCTCCAAGTGAACCCAGCCATGAGGTTCAGCTAGAACGCTTACACAGATGTAGCTGCCACGGAAGCAGAGTCATATATTACACATATATAGAGGGGTCTTGGTTCTGTAAGCAGGAAACTTACCCTGGGCTCAGGACTAGGAAGGAGTCTTCCATTTTTCCAGCATATGATGAGATTCTTCTGTCTGGCCAATAAAGACTCACAAAAGTTCCAAAACCAAACAAGAAGCAGCTGCAGCTAATTACGCCGTCTTGGTTTCCTCCGTTTATCTGAGAAAATTGCATGGCGACAAATGTTCTTCCACATGTGTTGGCATTAATGAAGAAAGAATTTAAAGAGCACCTGTCACCTTTCTGCATACAGTGGAATACGTTTATCATTTATACCATTTAAAATATTAGGAACAAATCCTAGCATCTTACAACAGTAAGAGGTTTAAGGCTACTTTCACACTAGCGGCACAGACCTCCGGCAGGCTGTTCCGTCAGGTGAACAGCCTGTCGGATCAGTCATGCCGCTAGTTCACGTGTGCCCCCGGACTGCCGTTCCGTCCCCATTGACTATAATGGGGGCTGGGGCGGAGTTCCGGTGGAGGCATGGCGAGAGGCTGCCGTAGTAAAACTACGACATGTCCGACATTAATTCCGGCAGCCTCTCTCTGTGTCCCCGCACCGCTCCAATTATAGTCAATGGGGACGGAGCGGCAGTCCGGGGGTACATGGTCACTAGCGGCAGGATGGATCCGGCAGGCTGTTCACCCGACGGAACAGCCTGCCGGAAGTCCGTGCCGCTAGTGTGAAAGTAGCCTAAGCTACCTAGTGTTATTCCCGTCTGTACTGACAGAAAGAGCACTAGAGAAGAAGCCGGGTAGGAAACGGCAAAATCTACAGACCCCGCCATGTTTTAATAGCCCTAAGGAAAAAGGGATTTTACTTTACTGTAAGCAAGGTCTTAATGGTAACCATGGCACACAACTGCAGGTGCCGATTACTAGCTTAATGGGGCTGAGCTGCGCCCACACCACGTGACCAATGGTCGTGACATCACTGGCCTACAGTAAGCAGCGAGAAGGTCTCTGTGTCTTCTCAAACAGCTGATCAGCAGGTGTCGGAGCCCCACCGTTCAGATGCTACAGAGGATAGGTCATCAGTTAGAAATGGTCGGATAACTCCTTTAAAAAGGTGGTATTTCCGTCATAAGCAATTATCACAATCCACTAGATGCACTTTTGACTTTGGCACTCTAAAGCCTCATTCACACGTCCGTTTTTCACAGACGTGTGCCGAATGTGTTCTCCGCAGACAGCACACGTCCCCATTCCTTCTAATGTGTGTATTCAGACATCAGTGTTTTAGCACGGTCCGTGGGTCTGTGTTCTTAGCACGGATGCATGCTCTATTGTGTCTGTGTTTATGGATCCATTACGTCCATTAAAGTCTATGGGTCTGTAAAAACCATGGATGCAACACGGATACCATCCGTGTTTCACGGACCATTAGGGAGAGTTGCTTTGAAAATAAATTTTTCAGCTGTGCAGTGTCAGTGAAACACAGATGGCACAGGGACAGCAAAAAAACTGACACACGGATGCATCGCTGACCACCTTCTCACGGATTTGAGCACAGACATGGGCGTGTGAATGAGGCTTTAGGGTCCATTCACACGTCCGTTGTTTCTTTCCTGATCTGTTCCGTTTTTTACTGAACAGATCTGGACCCATTCATTTTCAATGGGTCCTGAAAAAAAATCTGACATTGTGCTGTCCGTTTTTTTTCAGGACCCATTGAAAATGAATGGGTCCAGATCTGGTCCAGATCTGTTCAGCAAAAAACGGAACAGATCAGGAAACAAACAACGGACGTGTGAATGGACCCTAACACTCATGCTCGTCACCAGAGGGAGAGACAGATCAGACAGATACGTGACGGCAATGGAGCTTTTCCCTGGGTGTGTCCTGTGACACCCTTTTTATTTACCATAAAGACTGGGGGCACACCCCCTTATATAATTAAGGCCCTATTATGCTGTACGATTTTGGACCAATTATCAGGGAAATTGCCTCATATAATCAAGCAGCTTATCAGTCGATTGGCATCGCTCATCAAGTTGAACGATGCCCGATAACTGGCAGGACACAGCCCCGTGTAATCCGTGCTGCCAATCATCTAGGGACGAGAATGAGGGAGGAACAACTGCAGCGATGGTTCATCTCCCATTTAAAGTTTGCATCGGGCCGGTGGCTGATTATCATCCATCAGCGATCGCACTGCCTGTAGATTGGAGCAGTGACAGAAAAGACGTATAGTAGCCCAAAACGTTTTGGCGACAAAAAAGTAACAGACATTTAATCATGAAGACTTAAAATTAGGTATGGTCAATAATTAAGTAGCAGAATTCATGTTCATTAACCACTTAATTTCTTCCTGGGCAGCCAGAAAGAATGCCATTCTGGATTACCCCTTTAAGGCTACTTTCACACTAGCGTTCGATCGGCTCCGTTCAGAACGGATCCGTCTGCATTATTACTTAGAAAAATTTTCTAAGTGTGAAAGCAGCCTGAGCGGATCCGTTCAGACTTTACATTGAAAGTCAATGGGGGACGGATCCGCTTGAAGATTGAGCCATATGGTGTCATCTTCAAGCGGATCCGTCCCCATTGACTTCCATTATAAGTCGGAACGGATCCGCTCGCCTCCGCATGGCCAGGCGGACACCCGAACGCTGCTTGCAGCGTTCAGGTGTCCGCTCACTGAGCGGAGCGGAGGCTGAGCGCTGGCAGGCGGATGCATTCTCAGTGGATCCGCCTCCACTGAGAATGCATTAGGGCCAGACGGCTGCGTTCAGGGCCGCTTGTGAGCCCCTTCAAACGGAGCTCACGAGCGGACACCTGAACGCAGGTGTGAAAGAAGCCTTAGGATAAAGTGTCATATTTTAAGATTTTGGTTAGGCAGAAAACGTACATGACACAACAGGAACACCGACTTGGATGGAATGCTTGAAGGATATGGTTTGGTCACATAAAACAATACCAATAAGAGCACAAACACACGCGGTTGCGTTACTTGTGGCTTTCATTTCAAATGGTCTTTAACCAATGGCCAAAATAAACAGAACAGGAACCGACCCATTTGAGCATTCACCGTGTCCACTCCGACAGGAACTCTACAATTAAACAGTCACAAAACCCCTTATTTATATTGGAGAAATCTGCCTGGACAAACAAGCGTCTTCAAAAGACAAATAAGAGCCAAAAGCCAGACGCTGAGGGGCCAGAAAGGCATAACTGATAATATGGCTCTGGCTGCACTGTAAACTGACAGCAAAGTTATAACATTGTTACCATCTGATCACCGAAAGGTGGTGACTGTCCTGTGCTTCGGCAGCTTGAACATGGTGCGGATAACTGGACAGACGGAGCTATGATGCCATCATATAGTCTTTGCTTATATAGTCTCCAATGGGCAAGCTAGACGGCCATAGACACATAATAGTAGCCAGTGGAATGTGTGTGCTAGATCGCAGCGGGTTTGAATCTGCATTTTACTACACATCCTGCTTTTGGCCCTTTTCTCTTTATAAGGCTAGTTTCACGTACGTGGCAAAACCATGCTGTGCACCTCAAGACCCGTTGACTATAGTGGGATCCAGCCGCTTTCCTGCATGAGCATTGGGCATCAGCCGGACAAAAAACCATGCATGCACTAGTTTTTGTTCAGCCGAAACCCGGCGCACATGCCGGAAAATGACCGAATCCCATTATAGTCCGTAAGGTCTGGCGGTTCACGGCAGTATCTGGCTAGGCTGGATGCACTGAACCTCTGCCGGAACAGCCTGACGGATAGTTTTGTTGCATGTGTGAAACTAGCCTAAGGCTGGATTCACATGAGCGAGTTCAACGCATTGAACTCGCAGCATGTGTCTGCGGAAGCTCCCGTACTGTCCTCTCTAGCACTGGTGGGGTCGCATTGCATCACGCTGTCAGTCTTATATAATACATCCCAGACCTCTAAGGGTTACATAGCATCATAAATCAATATAATGCTACGCGACCCAGTTAGTGCTAGGGAGGTCAGAACGAGAGCTTCCACAGACACATGCAGCAAGTTCAATGCGTTGAACTTGCTCCTGTGAAACCAGCCTAACTCCTACAATCCGCTTGGACATATTTTCTACAATATGATGACTGGAGTGAGCCAAGTAGTCATTGATTGTTCTTGGCAGAGCACCTCACCATCTATAATTTACTAGATTTTCATCTTGTCTCATGCTACAGTGTATACTCCGCATTGGTGAGCGGGCGTGGAATTGGTCAAAAGACCACTGGTAATTTTCCTGGTGAAAATATGCAGATGCAGATTTGGGTGCGCATTTAAGATTAGCATGCAGATCTCGCTCTCAATTCTAATGCAGATTTCTGTGCAGTTTTCATCCACACTGAAATATATGAGATATTATATACTCTGCAGAATGTTATTGCACAGCAGAACACGGGGCAAGGATCAACACTTTTCAACCCCATGGGATAACTAGGGAGAAGTCTGTATTCTGCATACACGTGGTAGATTTTTCTACCACGTGTGAAGGCAGTTGCTCATTTATCAGTGGCACATTTTTAGAGGGCATTCATCGAGAACTAGCATTTGTATGGACATTTGTTCCCGATAATTGGCCCATGCAAAGGGGCCTTAATAAAGTGAGAGGTTCAAATTTTCTAAGATGTGACGAGTATCTCTAAAGTTGTGTTAACAAGGTGCCATAATTGACACAAATGTATCATGTAATAACACTTGTAGTGTAGCACATATGTGGTGTAACTGTGGTGGACATGGTCTCTTCAACAAGTGGAACAAATGCATTCTGAATGGAAAGCAATCCATTCAGTATGTATCAGAATGTCTTCAGTTCAGTCCCTTTTATGGTATTTGGCCAGAGAAAATACTGCAGCATGCTGCGGTATTCTCTCCGGCCAAAATTCCGGAACACTTTCAGGATTCGGCATTAATTTCCATTGAAATGTATTAATGTCAGATCCGGTACAAGTGTTACAGAAAAACTTATTCGGTTTCCCGGTCCGCGCATACCTTTAAGTCTGTGAAAAACATAAATACCGGATACGTTTTTCCGGATGACACCGGAGAGACGAATCCGGAAACAAATGATATCCGTTTGCATACGGATTTTGCGGCAACGAAACTGCCTGCCGGATTCTTCTAACGCTAGTGTGAAAGTACCCTAAGAAGGAAAGGGGCATGGCCTAAAGGTGCCCCGTCCAAAAAAATTATTATAAAAATGCACTGAAAATGTGGTGCATTTTTGTAGTAAAACTAGTCTAACCTCTAGGTGGTGTAGACTTAGACTAGACAAATCATTCTGGTGCACGGACAAGTTTTTGGCGAAAGGACAGAATTCTAGCATAAATCTGGCGCAGGATTTACTCTACTCCAAATTAACAAAAGTCAATGCCCCAGAATAGTAAACTTGTCTAATATTAAGACTGTCTCAGAATTTGCAGAGTGCGACACTATTAGTAAATCTGCCCCAATGGCCTCAAAACGTACGGAGGAAATTGTCAAAGGCTATACACCTGACTGGTGAAACAAAAATCTATAAGTTGATGCTGACTAAATCTAGGTTAGTGGGGACAACCACAAGATGGACCAAATGTAATAAAAGACATGCTCTATTTAATAAATTTGTCAGATTTCTTCTTGTTTAAGATTATAACCAGCGTTTCAATACAGAGGGATTAATAAATCTCGCCTATAGACCCCGGCCATGTGTTGATCGTTCTATGCCATTTGGCCAACCTAGTTTGAGTCTCCTCTAGCACCTTTAGTGGTTAAAGGGACACTTCAGACAGAAAGGGGTATTTTTCTAAAAACTCAATATTCATAGTAAAAACTTTTTCAATATATAATATATATATTAAAATAAAATAAACTGACAGTAAACTGTCAGTTTACTGTTGCTGTGAAGGGAAGATGTCATCTGCTAGTACAATAGTAGATTAGTAGAACTGGGATAACAGTATGACAGCTCTACTGTTCTCTTGATAAAGATGTCCACAGAAGAGCATGGCACTAATCAGTGTAATGTGTGGTGCTCTAAATTGAGTCATTCATCCCTGGTCCAAACAAGAGAGCCACGACAGGAAGCAGAATAAATGGAGTGACTGCAACAAATTATATCCAGAAAACCATCCACTAGTTTGTTTTCTTTAAATATAAAATTACATTGAATAGTCACATATAGGCTAATATGCTAAAAAATAAACATTTGATGGCAGTGTCCTGTTAAGCCACCATCTCTAGCAGACTACAGGAGCAGCAATCCAGAGAGTACATACCATACAGGTGGTTCCACGTGGCTGCTAATGCTCCGTCTCTAGAAAGGGGGAATGGTTGGTCCTTCGCATTACTGGTTGGGAGAACCTGTGGAGGACTATTCTTTATTTAGGAACTGCATTGTTAGCGAACAAAAAGATGGAGTAGAGGCCAAAAGGGCGGAGCAGGTAATGTATGAATTTGGTGACCCAACTTGATTTCTACTACAATAATATTGGGATGTTAAAGACAGATCTTCTCTACATCTGCATCTTATTGTATCTTGGAGAAGGTCCAGTTTTGTGTATGAGGGATGCTCCTCTTATATCATGTCTGGAAAACATGTTATAAAGAAATGCGCCATTAAACATTTACAGTTAGAACACAGCACAACCACACAAAAATTACTAAGGTCATAACCCTTCCAGCAAAGGGATTTCATACAAAGTTCTTGCTTCCCGAGCAGCAGACACAATAACTGCAAACAAAGCCCATGACTCAGTCAGCTCATTGACTTCTCTCCAAGAACCTCATCAATGCGCTCGTCCAGCACACCGGAGAGGAAACCATATCTTATCAGACTGACATTTATGGTGACTACACAAAACCGTTACTTCATCAATTAGATCACTAATGCACTTGTACAAGAACATTCCCTGGTCCCAATTTTAGTATTCTTCAAGGATGAACAGCTTAGGCTACTTTCACACTGGCGTTTTGGCTTTCCGTTTGGGAGATCCGTTCAGGGCTCTCACCAGCGGTCCAAAACAGATCAGTTTTGCCCTAATGCATTCTGAATGGATAAGGATCCGCTCAGAATGCATCAGTTTTCTTCAGTTTCTCTCCAATCCGCTTTGGAGGTGGACACCAAAAAGCTGCTTGCAAAACGGATCCGTGCTGGCACACAATGTAAGTCAATGGGAACGGATCCGTTTTCTATGACACAATCTGGCACAATAGAAAACGGAACCATCCCCCATTTACTTTCAATGCTGTTCAAGACGGATCCGTCTTTGCTATGTTAAAGATAATACAAACGGATCCGTTCTGAACGGATGCAGACGGTTGTATTATCTGAACGGATCAGTCTGTGCAGATCCATGACGGATCCGCACCAAACGCGAGTGTGAAAGTATGCTAACTCTAGATGAAGCTCCAGCATTTCCTAACGTTCAAAACCTCTATTTTACCGTTTTAGCTATGTTTAGCCCCTAACAGTACCAGCCAGGAAGAGGTTTTATAGATGGGTCATAAAACATTGATGGGGATGAAGGCACTTTGAAGGCACTTTGAACTCTGAAAGACCATGCATGTTCTTCCATTGTCAACTGGACTTAAATCGAATGCGACATCAGAAAATGACCTACGGTATTTATTTTAATCATGTTTTTGTTAAACCTATTTTGAAAGAATTTTTGGTGATGTAGTTTTTAATTTTCCATGTCACTATCTATAAACTAAATTCAGTATATTGGGCAGACTAGATGGGCCAAATGGTTCTCATCTGCCGACACATTCTATGTGTCTATCTCCTAGCAACCATGCATGAAAATCGCATTGCATCTGCACCAACTTGCGGATGCTATGCGATTTTGAAGCCTGCGTTGCGTGAAAAATGCAGAATATGGAACATGCTGCGATTTTTACGCAACACACAAATGATGCGTGAAAAATCAGCGCTCATCTGCACAGCCCCATTGAAGTGAATGGGTCCGGACTCAGTGCGGGTGCAATGCGTTCACCTTGCGCATTTCACCTGGGTGAGAATGCCGCGCAGGTACAATGGGCCTAAGAGTCCAAGCACCGACATAACATGAATGGCAGTGTTTCTGTCAGTTATTTTTCACTGACCATTGGTAGGAGAAGCATACAGAAGCTCGACTTACAACTGAACAAAGCCTACAGTTTTACTCAGAATAACAAAATAAAAATAGAAAAATAAATGATAATCAGAGCAGAGATGCGTCATTAACACTGGCGCCAGAAGCTCCATTGAAACAACGAAGAGTAATGAAGGACCTGTCCAGATGCAACAGAAATGCAACCCAACAATGTAATAATAAACTCGCTCCTTAATAGGGATAACCTCACCCTAGGAATGCAGACATGGATTCGTTAGTAACATTTAATTGTTTTGGATTAGGAGATTTCCATCTTGCAACAATAACCATTTATCAGTCACACGATCCTCGGGCCAATCAAAATATTTATGCTCTGGATAAGGAAGGCCTCGTAGGAATAGGGAGACATCAGGGATTTTTTCCTATATTTAGTTGGAATGTAGACTGAAGATCCAGGTATCTTTATTACTAAAGCGATGTCATCTAGGAAATAAGATGAATCCAAACTGGCCAAGAGCATAATCGGTGACCTGTGTCTTTTTACTATGCCAATCGCCGGTCTCATGTGTTCCTCCAGTGCATACATGTAGAGGTTTATTGTTCAGTATGATGAGAATTCATCACTCGTATTATGGGTGTGAAAGGTTTAAAGGCATTGTTCAGGCACAAGTATAGAGGTGAGGAGGACCCACACCAACTTTTATAGGAGGTCTTCTTCTGGAGCTCGTTCACATCTCCAAACGCCTACCCAGTTGAGATAGGAAGACTTGGTCCTTTTATTTTTGCTCCCTATCCCCTGTCCATGATCCTTGAATTGATTCCAAGAACTTTTGTTTGCAGGCATCATGGCATCCATGGAAAGGCGATGCCTGGACAGGTTCTCACTAACCATTGGGCCACCTGCACACATTGCAGAATACATGCAGTTTTTCCACGCAGATTCCTGTGCGGAAATACCGCCGTGTAGTACAGTGCCAGCAAAGTGCATGAGATTGAACAAATCTCGTGTAAACTTTGCAGATTTTGTTTTCCCTGCGAGAATTGACCTGTTAATTGACATGAGGATTTGAAAATCCATTTATGTTTGTGGTTTTAGCTGTGAATGTCACCCTTTTCCAATGATCAACGCATCAAAATGTGCACCACAAACCGCACTTAGACCTTGCATTTTGGGCGCAGAAGCGCACAGAAATCCACATGGACATTAATGTGGATCTTCGGTGCGTTTGCCAGCCCCCGTGTGCAGGTACCCTTAAACAGAAGGTACAGAGGGAACCTGGGCTGGGCGCCACAACAGCCGCACGGAGAGACTCTCGTATTTGTGTGCTTTGGACAAATATATTGAAGGTCTGCCACAGATAAATCAATCACATACATTGCAGTTCCTCAGCTGGGAAACCACAATCCAAAAGGCTAATGTGACCTGTACATGCTGTGCGCGTCACAACAGCACTGTCCGGGAACACGGAAAATTACGATCCAGAGTAAGGAAAGTACTGAGATATTTTTCTCAAGGATTCATCTGTCGTCTAAGAGAAAAAAAAAAAAAAAAACTACCGCTACATGCCTTTGCATAAAATCAAAAGCACAGAGGTACGGTATGAGGTCATAGGACACTATGGTGTATTGTGAATCCTAAACAATTCGGGCCCAACGTTTTCAAGGAGCACGGTATATGAACACAGCATTGTAGTGAATGCGGTTTTCGCCGTTTCTGCACGTGTTACTTGTGGATTTGTCCCAGATCTCACCATTTACATTGCATCTGCACTGAAAATCCACAGGGGCATGCTGCAGATTTCAAAATCCACGTATGGAAATTTTTTGGAAACCTCATCTACTTAGCCAGTATCGTATTACGCTGTTGATTTTCAAGCAAAAATCCACAGGTAGGGATGAGCGAACTTGTGTTTGCAATATTGGCGTACAAGCTTCGGGTTATCTAACTACCACGGACCATAAGTTAAGGTCTGTGGTAGCAGAATCCATAACGGAATTCTTAGATAACCCGAACCTTGCATGCAGAACTTGAAAAACACAAGTTCGCTCATCCCTAGCCACGGGTAATAAGAATCACGTAGAAGGCCTGGGACTAGGCTTATCTGCTGTACGAGAACAGGGTACAAAGTGGTCCATTTCTATATTCTGGGTGCAGGACAATCTCTGAAGTGGATTTGGGCAACGGAAATGTGAAGTAATTGTCCTCCTACTCCTGTTTCTCAGAGGAGAAAGATGGAAACATTTACCGACACCAATATAAAAGCCCTGCTCAATTCAACAGATGTTCTGGAACCGGTTAAAGAAAAAGAAGAGAGAGAAAGTGTTCCTCCCTCATTAGATCTGAAATCCATTTAAAGAAATAGTCTGTGAAGGTTTTTTCAGTTCTGACATTTTCTAGGTTTCAGGATTTAGCCAAGAGCCAAAGTTCGGCTTCTCTCAAAAGCAGGATGTGAAGTCACCACAACAGGCACCTACACAGATCGGGTCGGCTGGCGCAGGTTGAAAGCCTTCCATCTCTGGCAACGCTAATTGTTCTCGGCTTAATTGTCTAATTGGGCATTAAGCCAAAACCAGAGACGGAGTCAAAGAAATGACTTGGAAGTTTATTAAGAAGCGATGAAAGCTAAGAACGGGGTAATTTATGTCAGCCAGTGATAACATATCTACAGGGAAGGTGCGGATATGAAGCAATGCAGGATTCATTCAGCCATCAATAAATATAGATAAACAATCAAAACGCCTTAAGGGGGTTATCACAAGAATAATGTAAAAAAAAATGAAAATCAGACATCATATAGAACATGACAACCTCTGTCTAACAAAACAGAGCCAGCCCTGTACCTCACATGGATCTAGAGATCTCCCCATTCATTGCTCCAATTGCTCTGCTACATTTATTTCAAGCTGGCAGCTCAGGGGGCGTGTCCTTTCTCAGGGTTGTGTCCTTCCTGCTGCAGCTGAAGGACGGAACTGAGAATGTGCTTCCAGCTCAGTGAGCAGGACAAAGAAATTAGAAAGAGTATAAACAGCAGGTGGCGCTGTACAGATAAATTTCAGTTAATAACTCAGTAGCCATAATACATTTTTAATTACAGAAGTTGTCAGATTCAGGTGCTGGTTTGAAAATTCTAGAATACATTTTCACAGGACAACCCCTTTAACGCAAGACAGACGCGGCTAAAGGAATAACGGGCAAACTGTGAAACTGAACGATGTGGCGGCTACTTTCATTAAAGATGAAAACTTCTGGGCTAGCTTTTAGTACTTTTACAGTACCGACAGGCCAAATATCGCAGCGCTGCAAGGGAGTTGAATGCAATGAAACTCACTGGCGCCGCCCTCCCCCACTTCCAAACCATGACCGACAGGTTTCTTTCCTATGTGTAACAGGAAAGAAACCCGTCACTCATCTTCTGGAAGTGGGGAAGTTGGGGCCAGCGAGTTTTATCGGGCTCATCTCACTCACATCGTTGGTGCACGCTGCAATGTTTAGCGTGTCGGTACAGTAAAAGTACTGAATGTTAGCCCAGCAGTAACAACCCGCTGAAATCAGAAGGGCTGTCACTATACTCTGCTGCTCTCTAGGAGGGCATCATAATAGAGGCAACAGGTTCCCTTTAAGGACCAAGCAATGTTCAGTTTTTTCATTTTTACTCCCTGTCTTCCCAAAGCTATAACTTTTTTATTATTCCATTCACAGAGCCGTATGAGGGCTTGTATTTTTGCGGAACAAGTTGTAACTTCTAATGGCACCATTTTATACTGCATATGAGGTAGTGGGAAGCTGGAAAAAAAATTGCAAATGGGGCGTAACTGGAAAAAGCGCAATTATGGCACAGTTTTATGGAGGGTTCTCTTTCAATAAACACTAGAGCTGCAGCTACAAAGAGCGTTCCTCTCTGGAGGACCTGGCCTGTCCATGCACTGTATCAACAACCTATTCATACGGGAATCATGTAATGCCTAATTTGCCCTTTGGGGGGTGCTAATTGCTGAAAGGTTCCTTTACAAATTACAGCCGATCCCTGAACTCTAGAGCAGGAGTCACTGATCATTTTCCTTTTGAGACACTCTTATTTGCCAGAAGAGGACAACCTTGTACAGTACCCAAATGCCAGTCTCCCAGTCCAAACTGCGAGGCATGCGACGTTAAATGATGTTCTCCACAAATTACAATAAAAAAGTTATATAGTAGCTTTAAAGTGTTATTACATAATATACATAGCAAAGAACAAAAAATATATATCTAATCTCCCAGGTTTTTTTCCCCACATGTGGTTTTTACTCTGTGCAATTTCAGCATTTTATTTTCTTAAAAAAAGACTTGGCTTTGCACACAGACATCACGAGGATTTTGGTTCGGTACAGAAAAAAATAATAATGCTGAATGGAAACTTTAACTCACAACATTTGTGCTATGCAATGCCAAAAAGAAAAAGAAAAAAAAGCTTCAAATTTTCAGAACTTTAGGAGTTTGCTAAAGTACAAACCAAAAATTTTCATAAAATGAACAAAATGTTTAAGCCTGAATACTTTAGTGATCTGCTTAAAAAAAAAAAATATGCTCACAATTTGCTATTTATTGCAGCATTTTTTCTGCATGAAAATTAGCAGATGTACATAAGGGCTCATGCACATGAACGGATTTTTTTTTTCCGTGTCCGCTCCGGGTTTTTTTGCAGACCGTATGTGGAACCATTCGTTTCAATGGGTCCGCAAAAAAAATAAAAAAAAATAAGAAGAACAAAAAAAAACAACTGAAGTTATTCAGTGTGCATTTCATTTCCGTATGTCCGGTCCACAAAAAAATAGAACAAGTCCTATTATTAATTATTAAAGCGCCATTCATTCCGTAGCGCTGTACATATATTAGAAGGTCACATACATAATACAGACAATTGCACTGAGCATAAACAAGATGAGCTACAGACTGGTACAGAAGGAGAGGGCCCTGCCCGTGAGGGCTTACACATGTGCAATCTGTCTTGGTGTATTTGCATGCCCTTTTTTTTAACCAATGCTTTTTCCCTATACCACTCCACAGAGAAATTGATATAAAAGGAAAGTAAATACTTTTTAGCTAGTAATACAGAACAGAGTGGGCAAAACCACCTAAAAAGGCTACCAAAAAATAAATAAATAAATAAGAAGTCAAGGATTTTTTGGCCAAAAACAAAATACCAGGAACCAAAACTATATGTGAAGGAACCCTTCGACCCCTTTCACACGAGCAGGTTTTCCGGCGCGGGTGAAGTTAATGCCTAGCACCCGCACTGAGTCCTGACCCATTCATTTCAACGGGTCTGTGTACATGAGCGTTTTTTTCACGCATTAGTTCTGAGTTGCGTGAGAATCGCAGCATGTTCTAATAGTCTACGTTTTTCACTCAGTCCTGGTCACATAAAAGTGAATGGGGCTTCAGTGAAAAGCATATTACCCATGTGCTATGCCAGCATTTGGTAAACCTCTGGGGGACACGGGCAGGAGCAACAATATGCCCTCCTGTGGCCCCATTCATAAATTTCACAGTCCATACAGCGCTGAGCTGTCAGCGGTGTACAGAGAACTGAGGTTTTTAGCGCACAGTGAATGGTGTGCTTTAGGTAGGAAAAATATAATAAAAATACAAAAATTAAATTAATAAAGTATATTAGAAAAACGTATTAGGGGATTAGGGACATCAAATTAAAATTTGATACAAAAAGGTTTAGTTAGTTACTCTTTCAGGGTTTTTTTTCACGCGTGTGAAAAATGCAACAAAACTGACTGAATGTTCTTGCCAAATGGTGCGAGTTTCACGGAACGCGCCCTGAGCCGATCTGTATCATTCGTGTGAAAGAGGCCTTAGAGCTGCATATCGCCCACTACGGCATGTTAAGATCCAAGACGATGGTTCTTCGGCTTTCACTGTTCTAGGAGCTGAAGAACGAAAATAACAGAAGTGCCAGATTCGGCGCATAACTAACAGGAACGGAGTCTAATAGATCCCATTGACTATAATGGATGTGCCTCCCTGCAGATTATCTACATTGTTTTATCATCAAGAAAGTCATGTGAAGCAAGTTTATAGTGATCTTTGCACACTGCCGTGCCAATCCATCCCCTAATGTAATCACAGCAACAGGAAGACGCCAAGCACGTCTCGTTATTGAAAGACGCCCCGAGAAAATCCCCTTCAACAAGAGCGGCTCCGTATCAGAGACTGGACAAACAAGGCTATCGTATTGCTTTGTGCTGGTTATGAGGTCAGGAAAAATGTGCTCACACATTAATCCCCATCTACCAGGCATTACCCCACATCAGCAGCCCGGCGGCTTTGATGTGTCATGCATGCCTGATCCGTACTGTCTCTCGCACAGGGGGCTCCTGGGTTGCCCTCATCCTGATTCTTGGCTTCCAGATCCGGGGCCGTGAAAATAACACAAAGATTTATTAGAAGGGATTAAACAGATATCAGCGGGGAGCTTGCAGACAGACTGATCCTCTATGAGGCAATCTCTCATCTAAAATAACAGTTCATCTAAACAGCAGGACGCGGGATTTCCAGATGTGCGTCTCATAGGCTGGGTCCAAACAGAACAACTAATTCTGCTGCTAATCGACCAGAGATTTCAGATCTGAGCTATTGCTGCTTTAGGTGACTGGTAATTATTTATTTAATACTATATTCCGCAGCGCTTTACAGACATTAGTTACACACTCCATACATACAAACTCCATGCAGATGCTGTTCTTGGTCGGATTCGGACCTAGGACCCCAAGGAAAACAGTGCTAACCACTGAGCCACCATGCCGCCCTAAACAGGTTATTAATCTGGTCACTAAAATCAGGTGTACACTGTGCTCTCAATTACCAATGCAAATAGGAAAATTATAGGAAAACATCACCCGCTGTAAACCTGATCCAATATAGCGGACTAGTCCATCAACATTGGCCAGGAACTTGAAGGCCAATCTGAAAAGCTAGAGATGATCTAGTTACTCTACTAGGTCGGTTTTAGATGAGCGCGTGCAGTCCGCGTGACACCCGTATTTCCCAGCTGACCCGGACTCACTGCAGCAACGTGACCTATAACGCTGCGAGTTCCAATTTGAGTACAAGCGTCAAAGATAACCATGATGCATCGAGTCTGGATCAGCTGAGCCGCAGTCAGTCCAGGAAATGTGTGTCACACAAGCCACGTTCCAAGGAAAGGAAAAGCTGGTTTGAAACCAGCCTTAAGAATCATGCACACAACCGCGCCATGGATGCCACCTATGGGCAATGCGCAATTTTGCAGAATGGAACAGAACGCCCAATAATGGAAGCGTGTTAAATTCAAAACTGACAAAACTAGGACATGTTCCATTTGTAGACATGCATCTAAGTGGCAGAAAGACCACCGCAACATCCAGACTAGATATGCTGCTTCTTTACCACCATAGATTATGCCCGCTAGCCACCTTCTTTCAGAAGACCACCTCTTAGAAGACACTTTTTCAAAGCCATTTTGGGTGGTCATCTGAAAGAGGTTTAGTGTCTGGAGCAGCAATGAATGCTATAGGAGAAATGCATTATATGATGGCTTCCTATTAGCAGCCATCCCTAAAAAGAGGTTTCCCAGAACGAAAGGTCAGTGACCCATCAACCACCTTGGTCAAATCTCTGATCAATTGCTGGAAGGTTCTTAAAGGCTGTGATCTGCCATAATACCCAAGGATATCCCATTCCTCAGAAACCTCAACATCTCACGTACCTTTCACATCACTCAGAACATGTCCAAGGGTCCAGCCAGATACGTATTCAATCATTCCTGAAATGATAAATATAATATCGCTATTACAAAGATGAGACTTGTATTGTGTAATAGAAGCAATTCTAGACCTAAATAATTATATGGATGGTCCAGTTTGGACTACCACAAGATCAACACCATTTGAAAGGGTTGTCCAGATTTTACTCGTCAGTGACCGCTCTTTACTATAGGCCATCAATAACGGATAGGCAGTGGCGCCGATCAGCGGTTTTGCAGGAGCTCAGGCTCTGGAAACAGGCATTGGAGCTACACAGCGCCATCCATTGTGTAGTGGTCAGAGCTGGTTACTGCAGGGCTGCTGCCATTCACATGGGCTATGTGCTATATTCTATCTCAAACCATTTCACCTGGAACACAGAGCTATGATACCGGATACAGTACACAGACAAGGGCGGCGTTGTTTTCAGTGGGTATTCCGAAGATGAAAAGACTTGCAGCTGGTTCGAGGGGGAGAGCCCTTTTTATTCTAATCCCTGTAAGCACACACATTGACCCAGAAACACCATGCATTACGTCAGACACACAATATCTCTGTATGGAAATAGCACAATTATTTGATCTGATCCGCTAGCGTATGACCTATTAAACAGAGGCAGACCTGCCACGTATCACATTGGAAGTCTACACAGATAATCTGGGGATTACAGGGAACGCAATGGATTCTGCAAACATCTCATTAAGTAGGTTGTATTACAGAACACAGCCATGGCGAGCATGGAAGAGATTTCAATGAGTAAGGAAACCCCTGTTTATTGGATTTCACAGGACGTGGAGCTGTAAAAATCTCCAGTTACAAGTTTAACTCCTTCTCGCGGTACTACAACTCTCAGCAGATCAAGGCAGCTATTGTTAGCTCCATCTATAATTTATGTTCAGTTTTGGAAACAGTGCAGATATAGATATATTGAGAAAATTGATACGGACACCACGTCACTAACCACGACCACACTGGCAAGTCTCTCGCCAATAACACATTCCCCCTTCTATAGGGAGCCAGACCATTTCCGTAGTAAATACTAAAAACAGCAAATTTGCTACCATGTTATATCAGACCATCCAAGATATTAAAGAGGATGTTTCATGCGATTTTATTAAGGGAGATATATACCTGTACTTGCGGGGTACCCCCGCTGATGCTGGCACCCTGCTTGATTTGTTTACAATATGCCTCCTGCGCCCGCTGTGGCCTCCTGGATTTCTCCCGCTCAGTATGTTAATACTGAGCATTGGAACAGGGAGGAGGAGACGCCAGGGTTTCTCAATGGGCGTCTCCATCTCCCTGGCTGTAGCGCTGTCCAATCATAGCGCAGAGCGTCACAGCCAGGGAGATGGAGACGCCCATTGAGAAACCATGGCGTCTCCTCCTCCCTGTTCCAATGCTCAGTATTAACATACTGAGCGGGAGAAATCCAGGAGGCCACGGCGGGGTGTAGGAGGCATATTGTAAAAAAATCAAGCAGGGTGGCAGTATCAGCTGGGGGTACCCTACCCCGCAAGTACAGGTATATATCTCCCTTAAAGGGGTTGTCCGGGTTCAGAGCTGAACCTGGACATACCCATATTTTCACCCAGGCAGCCCCCCTGATGTTAGTATCGGAGCATCTCCTGCTCCGAAACGGTGCCTTGACCTGTTCTGGGTCGCGCAGGGCAAGGGCCCTTGTTTACAATAACACCGACTCTTTTCCAGGCCCAGTCTGCAATGATTATATGATGAAGTGGAGAACCGCCACTCAAGAGCTGAAATCAGCCAATGTACATAGTGGAAGTGAGGCACACAGAATTTCAGTGTTATAATTTAAAGTGTTTATTTAGTTTCACAGTAGTTTCATCCAGTTGCCCAATATTTCTAAGGTACAAACAGAATATTAGACCGGACGTTTCGGTCACATTAGACCTTCATCAGCGGTCACATGCAATAATACACAATAAGTACGGTCTGCAATGATTGTGATGTTTGTTCTCGGCAACCACTTATTTTTAACTTACAAATGACAGACCGCTGAAATCAACTCACCCGTCTCTACTTTATTTTGCCGTTAGTATCGGCAGCATAAAGTTGATGACAGGTTCCCTTTAAGAGCAGCCTGGAATCTGTATTACTAGGGATAGTACGGCACTATTTTTGCAGTATAGTACAGTATTTGTGGGCATTGGGAAACAGTGGACACAGTATTGGGGGGTAGCATCAGGATGACAGTTAGGGATGAGCAAATCTACTTCAGATGAAACATCCGTAGTCGATTAGCATAAAACTTTGCTTGAATACTGTACGGAGCAAGCACTTAGTACAGTGTTTGAATGTATTGGCTTAGATGAGCCGGAGTTATTACTTTGTGAAGTCTCGCAAGACTTCGGGTAATAACTTCAAAGATTAAAAACCTTTTCCCGAACTCGCATTTGATTCCAAAAAGGTACAACATGGCTTCTTACTTCTTTGTGTTTGAGGTTTGTTGTTGGTTTTATCTTTTTGCTGTTGTCAGCTATTCTTCAGTCATAACATGATTTTTTTGAAGGGCAGGTGCCTTCTCGGCCTTGTTCTCCGGCAGACGTTTCTTTTATCATTCTCTAAGATTGAAATGAACTCAACAACCCGTGCTTGTCTTTGCATCGACAAGCCATAAAACGTTAGTCATGCTCTTTTGATATCGCAGAGACAATTTATAACCGGCTCACACATAAAAGTTGAGTAAAACAAGAAGATTGACTATTTTGTAAGACTTTAATGCATCCAGCTGAGCGCTGTTCTTCTTTTATTACCAGCAGCAGTGTGTAAAAATGTAGTCACGGCCATTCATATCCAGGCGGGAACATAATAAAGTGATTTTCTGGGAGTACATGATGAATTATATTTAGGATAGGTCATCAATATCTGATCACGGGGGTCCGACATCCGGCACTCGCTCCAATCAGCTGTTGGAAGAGGCCATGGCGGTGAGCACTGCGTACTCTTCACAGCTTACCAAGTACAACATTATACACTGCATACATCATATAGTGGCGGTGCGTGGTATGCCTCCCAGGCCCAGTCACTTGAATCGCAGCCATGCATCTATGAAAACAGTTTGAAAGGAAGGTACCTGCTGACAGATTCCCTTCAAATGGGTTTTCCGGGAGTTCAGTATTGATGGCCTATCCTCAAGATAGTTCATCAATATCTGAATCGATCGAATGGAGTCCAACTCCCAGCACCCCCCATTAGCTGTTCCAAGAGGCTGCGGTGCTCCAGTGCTGCGGCCTGCTCACAAGTTACCAAGCACAGCGCAGTATATTGTATAGTGGCTGTGCTTGGTATTGCGGCCAAAATAGGCCAGGTGATCAATGAACGTGATGTTACTGGTCTAGGAAGAGGCCGTGGCCTGTTGAAACACGGAACACCAGGGGCGCCGGTAGTTGGACTAGCACCAACCCGATACCAATGACCTATCTTTAGAATAAGCCATCAATGTTGAACTCCAGAAAAACACCTTTAAACAGACGGGAAGAGGACTGTTGTGGATAGCACGGTGACTCCATAAAAAAACCTTGCAGCACCGGGGTTCTGAGTTTGGATCCAACAGGGCCCAATCTGCATGGCGTTTGTCACCTCTCCCCAAGTCTGTACTGGCTTCCCCTGCATACTCGGGTTTCCTACTAAACTCCAAAAACACACACATTTTTAATTAGCTTCTTATGAAATCGTCCCTAGTATGACAATAAGAAATTAAATTGTGAGCACCGCTGTGGACCAGAGCCGATATGAATGGTGACCATTTCTGTACAGAGCAGCAGAATATGTCGGCACTATATAACAATTGGAAAGAAACCAATAAAATGTCTCAGCTTTCGTGGTACTGATAACAAAGGGAGGCTCGCCAAGGCTTTTGCACTGAATAGTAGCATTGAGAATTTCCACCATTTTTTTTTACTCTTCCCTACAATAAGACATTAGGTTTGCATGTGTAATTTTACGGCAGCGCTCACAGGGAGATGCGGTATCGCCTTAGCCCTTTTATGAGTCATCCTATTCACTAATAAAAACAAGCCACTCACAAACGACAGCGTAAAAACAATACGGGATGAGATTTCCAATGATTTAACAACCTTACTGACTGCATAAACCACAATTAGTAATTACACAAAAAATTGTTCCTTGATTGCTTCCAGATGACTAACGGAAGTAGTGTTAAAATCCAATTAAGCATGGAAGGTAGCGAGAGTGTTTGGAAAGAACGAGCCATGATAGAGATCTGACAAGGCTTAACTGACAAGACTAATCGGGGAGCCAATCGGAGGCTCTAGTCATAAGCGATACATCAGTTACAGTGCGGGGAGGGAGGAGGGGCTGGAGGCAAGTCGTTATTTTAATGAACAAATGTTCTTTTATTTATTCTATTTTATTTATCTGTTCTGTGCAGTGCTATTAAGAAAATGGCAAGTTTTGTATTTTGTACTTTTGCAGTAATGCAAATATGTTATTTAATTTAGTAAAAAATGTTTTATTTTGAAAAACACTGTGCATTTCAGTTCTTAAGTTAAGCATAACTACATTTTTGCATTATCAGTAATTTCTGTGTGCTTTTGCCTTGAAAATCCAAGCAAATAGACCTCTAGCACAATTCCCTTAAAATATTGCATCGCATACCGTTATCGCAATTTTTAGGGCCCTAATCGCAATCGCAGAAAATTCCCATATTGTGCAGCCCTATTGCACACTATAGGAAAAAGCGCCGGCCTCTCTGGTGGCGGGGACCTTGGGACTGCGCACAGGCTGTTGCTTTTTCCTATAGTGTGCAAGCGCGACCACCACTGAGATTACAGGGTGGTCATAGAAACATAGAATGTGTCAGCAGATAAGAACCATTTGGCCCATCTAGTCTGCCCAATATACTGAATACTATGGATAGCCCCTGGCCCTATCTTATATGAAGGATAGCCTTATGCCTATCCCATGCATGCTTAAACTCCTCCGCTGTATTTGCAGCTACCACTTCTGCAGGAAGGCTATTCCATGCATCCACTACTCTCTCAGTAAAGTAATACTTCCTTATATTACTTTTAAACCTTTGCCCCTCTAATTTAAAACTATGTCCTCTTGTAGCAGTTTTTCTTCTTTTAAATATTCTCTCCTCTTTTACCTTGTTGATTCCCTTTATGTATTTAAAAGTTTCTATCATATCCCCTCTGTCTCGTCTTTCTTCTAAGCTATACATGTTAAGGTCCTTTAATCTTTCCTGGTAAGTTTTATCCTGCAATCCATGTACCAGTTTAGTAGCTCTTCTCTGGACTCTCTCCAAAGTATCAATATCCTTCTGGAGATATGGTCTCCAGTACTGAGCACAATACTCCAAATGAGGTCTCACTAGTGCTCTGTAGAGCGGCATGAGCACCTCCCTCTTTCTACTGGTAATGCCTCTCCTTATACACCCAAGCATTCTGCCAGCATTTCCTGCTGCTCTATGACATTGTCTGCCTACCTTTAAGTCTTCTGAAATAATGACCCCTAAATCCCTTTCCTCAGATACTGAGGTTAGGACTGTATCACTGATTTTATATTCGGCTCTTGGGTTTTTACGCCCCAGGTGCATTATTTTGCACTTATCAACATTACATTTTAGTTGTCAGATTTTTGACCATTCCTCGAAATAAATCGAGCCAGCATCCATGTGAGGTACAGGGCTGGTAGAGATAGTCAGGTACTATATGATGTCAGATTTAGCCATGGGATAACCCCTTTAAGCAATAATTTCATCCTCCTTATAATATGGCATCTCAGAGGCCATATTGCTAGTGAATACACTGTAAAGCCCCTTAAACTTCTGTAGCCCTGAAAATGGGTTTTGGGAAGTGTTCAGTGGGTACAACCACCTGCACTAGCTTAGTTTATGAATGAAAAGGTCTGTCTCTATGAGGGACCCTTTCAGACACTTCTTACCAGCGACTTCTATATACAGCTATTCTATGGGTAAATGCACTTTAATCCTGAATACTAAAACTATGGTGGGTATTATGTAAACTTTTACGACTGGCTCTGAATTATACCGTCCGTTAAGAGTATGAGCGATGATGGACAGATAACTGCAGTAATACCAGGAACACAAACTCTGACAGATCTCATCAGAACTCCACTAAAACGGAGGACAGAGGCTTTGTTTTATTGTTCCATGCTTTTAAGAAGCTCATATGGGATGTTCCAGCCTCTCACATCACAAGTCACCATAAACCAGGCTATAAACACTTCCACATTACATTCTTTCCATGTTTACAAAGACCAATGAAAACACAGCGAAAACATTCCGCCTAATGGTGCGCAGTGCCACCACCACCGACTAGCCAGCGGCTTGCCCAGGAACGTAATCCACTAAACCTTATTACACTTTACAGAACAAACAATAAGCACTGCTCAAAATTCTCAGCTAAAAATCTTAATTTACCATAACTCACACATGCATAAAAAGACAATAGGGACAGTATATAGATTTATATTCGAAGCAAAAGGCCGCTCTGAACCAAAATGACAGAAAGTGGAAATTTTCCTAAAGTTTTTCCTAAAAACATCAGACTATGAGAACTACTTTGGTTATAGATTAAAAGGAGAGTCAAGCCACTATATGCGATTGAGGAGTAAGGCTAGTTTCACATCTGTGACAGATCTCCGGCAGTCTGTTCCGGTAGGCAACAGCATGCCGGAGCTCTCCGGATCCAGCATTACTGGCTACAACCACCTTCCCACCGGACCACATTGACTATAATGGGGACCAGCAGAAATCACGGCGCTAAGGTTTTTGTTCAGCAGATTCTCAGTAGCCTAAGCGCTCATTCACACGACCGCATGAATGAGTCCGCATGATTATGAGATTGGCGGGTGTCTAAGTAAGCAGTTTGAAGTGGCCTCCTTGCAGCTTACCAAGCACAGTGCCATACATTGTATAGAGGCTGTGCTTGGTATTGCAGCTAAGGCTCATTCACTTGAATGGGACTGATCTGTGTCTGGGCCATGTGTCCTATGAAAGTGACGTCACATGGACAAGGAAGAGGCCTAAGCACTCACGGAGTGCTGCGGCCTCTTCTTACAGCTGATCAGCCGCAGTGCTGGGAGTTGGACCCCCACCGATCAGATATTGATGAGGATAGGCCAGGAGAACCCCTTTGCAGAGCATTTGCTCTTTTAGTGGCTTTTTAAATGGAAAGGCCTTGAAGAAACACACATTACAGACGTATATAACCTCAATGATGTCACACATCTTCATCACTAGACCTGCAGAAAACCATTGCGTTGATTTGTAATAGGAAGAAAGTGGCGGTTGTGCTCATTTTCCCCTACAACCGGTCTGATGTTACACATTTCTGCCCACATGCAAACCATTACATACACATTTTGTTTGAAACCCAATTCCACATCTGCTACTCGACAGCCATTGAAAATGGGATGAAGCTTTCCAACAATGGTCTGCGGAGGATGTAATCACAAGCATCTGTATCAGTGTATCGGGCTGCAGCACATCACACCCTAACCTTCCTGCTTTTAACATTTCAAAAACTGAAAACTTTGCTTTTGTCCCATTCCAATTCATTTTACTTTTTGAAATGAGAAAGGAAATGGAAGTCAGGAGATTAGATTTCCCCTTTCTGGTGATGGAGAGATGAACTGATTAGTAAAGACGTGGATGTATGACTTCAGCTAGTAGACCCAAGGACTTCAGAAACCACATGGTAAAACAGACCTGCTTTTATGTTCTGCCTCCCATAGATCACAAGCATACAGGAAAAGGTTTTTAGTTCTAAGAGGGTGAAAACCAAAGACTACGCTATTACATTCTGTAGGAGAGGAACCCATGAAGAGGCACACCGGCCCCTTAGGCTGTCCGGTACATATCAGCGGACAACCATTTGTTCGTGCATGTGTTCTCAATGGGGAGAGAAAAATAAGCCGCTGCCAGATGTGGCATGCTTAAAGACCTTCTTTCACCCAAACATTGGGGGGGAGAGAGCCTGGACATCCCATACGCAGATGGTTACAGTAGTGGATCATGCCGAAACAGGCTTCTTTGGACAATATTCACCTAAATCGAGGTACACATCTCAGTTTGGGTGGTCCACTAACATGCTGCGCTATGTTTCATGGTAAAATTACAGACCCTGTGATGGAAACCCAAAGGGACCCCATTACAGACAGTGGTGTCCGTCAAAAAAAACAAACGTTAGCCTAGCCTAATATGTATTTTAGAGAAAAAGGGAATTCTTGCAGCCACGTAGCTAATGCACCTAGAAGTAGCTTCTGGTGCCTTACTTTTTGGTTTGTATGCCTAGAGCATTCTTTATTGCTGTCCACTAAACAAGTCAATTTGTCAAATGAGTTGCTTAACTTGGCTGTCAACGCTCATTTGTTTGCATGGTTCTTTTACTACTTTTTATTTATACATTTTTTTGCTTATTTATGGTCCCAAATTTAGCAAATTGTCTCTCTTTCCAAAAGAAAAGAAAGTTGCGCCTCTAATGCCATAAGATGTAAGGTGTCTATCCTATAAGTCAATGACCGACCTTTTAAACGGGCCATGAGATATAATTTAGGATTATAGCCAAGCCAGTATCTCATCTGCAGACAGCTGTTTTGGGGTGATTGCAGAGCAGTGAGAACAGATTTAATTGGTTGAGGGGTCTTTGGCAGGATTCAGGGGATACCATTTATCTTTATGGAGTGCACCCAGTAGGCGTAAGGAGTCTTAAGCCAGGCAATGCTCCTCTGAGAGAAATAAAAATTAAAAATAAATAGGCAAATTAGCTTTCTTTCTAACAAGAAAAGAAAGCCAAGCCTCTAATGTCAGCAGATGTGGCCATATTCTAATCTCAGTTGCCATTAGTGACTCATCTTTCTTTTCTTGTGGAAGGAGAGCTATATGTAACTTATCTACCTTTTATTTTTTATTTTATATTTTAGGAGAAGCATTACCTGGCCTATAGGACTCCTCACACCTACTAAGCGCTCTCCTCAAGGAGAAAGAAATAATTAGTACTCTGGTCCAAAGTTTGGACTACGTGACTGTTGTGACACTTGCAATCATTGCTTTGTGGAAGCTCTTGTATTTCTTACTACAAAGCTCCATTCTTGACCTGATGGCTTTCTACAAGATCAGAACCTTCTCACCAAGAGCTGGAGAATGGCCTGCCTTGCTTTGAATGAAACGGCTCATGTGACAGATCCTCTAGAACAGTTCAAGGCTGTAAAACAATCCTTAATGGTGAACAGAACACCGATATGACATATTAGTACATATAACACGAGACAGCTAGTTCCGTCACAATGAAAGCTTTCCTGTAATATCAGGAGGCGTCCAAGCTGCAGGGTAAGCGATTACCAGCGCTCAAGTCAATTAGGCTGCAGGAGGTGGAAATATGCTCTCTGCTCAAGCGGGCAGGCACGTGAAAACTTATAGTACAATGATGTAACCCACCATTATCTACTTAGCTGTAATATATTTCAGACCGTCAACTGACAACTCTGGATCTGCTACACTGATTTAATACAACAAAGTACTGGAAATATGTCTACACTAGGACTCCATTACTGTATGTCAAGTCCATTCAACGGCGCCATGCACAGTAATGTAATACGGCACCCAAAGAAGCCTATGGCACTTTCTGCCCTGCTCATCAGGAAATGACTACAGCCTATGCAGTAGCATGGCAAAGGGCTTTGTATTTAGCTGTCAGAGGGGGAAGGAGACCGATTCCATTGACATCCAACCCTAGCTGCAGAGATTAGCAGCTGTGCCAAGGGGAACTCATGGAAGTAGAATACCATGAAAAGGTTTTCACGCTAGAAACAAATTACCTTACAGTAGCATTTCAGGACTTTTGATAAGAAAATAATTCACAGGACAGCCCCCTGCTGTTGGAGTGATGGTCAAGTGATTGACTAGGCAACTTTTGTTCAACACATTCTGGATCTTAAAGGGGTTTTCTGGTTCAAATAATTTTTAAGCAAGTGCTCACAGCCTGCCTGCTGAAACAAAAGATTCATACTTACCTGCTCCTCTGTGCTGCCTCCATCTTCCAGTCCTCGCACTCTTTACATCTGGTGGTGCATGGTCATGGTCACTTGCACCCCTCTAGCCAATGACTGGCTTAACTGGGGACATGCGGCTTGTCCCCACAACAATACTGAAGCCAGTCATTGGCTGGACTGGTCCTTGCAACCATGCACCACTGGAAGAAAACAGTAGAGGACCAAAGCGTCTTGGAGCAGGTAAGTATGAATCTTCTGTTTCAGCAGGCAGGTTACTTATTACCCGAAAACCTCTTTAAGGCCCTCCCCATATACAGTATGGCTAGTCAACCGCACAGCTTTAGGTGGGACAGCCAACAATATAATGCATATGGGAAGCTTTCAACTCTTCTCTGATAGATGAGGTTGGGCGAGAGAGGATTGTGCATGTTGAATTTCAACACTCAGGGGGTCATATATTAAACCTGAAATATGCCTATATTATGCGTATTTCAGGTGCAATGTGGGACTTTTCCACACTCATGCCAGGTAAAAAAAAAAAAATAAGTGGATTGGGCAGGGAAGGGCCGGCAGACCCATCTTATTCATTATTTTCTACGCCTGGTTTAGGAAGCTGTCGTACATTTAGAAATGGAGCGGGATGCGCCAAAGTAATGTAGAGGCCGGCGCCTCCACATAAATTTGGCGGCTCCACCACTAGAGCAGGAGCTTTATTAATGACTCTCTCAATCTTTGTTCCACAGAAGGAAATCTGTCGCCAGAGTCTCTCTTCCCCTCTCTCCCCATTGAAAGTACATACAACCCTGTAGAACAGAGCACGTATGTCTATGGGGGAGTCAGGAAAGATCACTGTCGGACGAACTGTCGGGAGTGTTTGAAGGCATTCCTAGACACCCCTGTCCAGAGAACAAAACTGCCACGTTAGGCTTCTATCCATATATTACAGCAATAATAATAGTAATATTCCTCTGCTCTTTATAAAATGTATAGGCTCCTATATTCTGATTGTAAAGTAGAGATTTTGCAAACTTGGAAGTGAACGACTCCAAGAACATTGATATTTGCCAAAAACACTAACAGCTTATTTTATAGAGTCCTGTACGGCAGGTTTTTAGGAGGCGATGTCCTCTCATGCTTTTACCACTTAAAAATCAACAAGATATATGAACGCTTGGACAGACTTTCTGTCTGTGAAACAGGACAATGGGGATTCTCCTTTCTGGTGCCAAGCCATACATTTATATGCTTCTCACTTTTTACTTAAGATCATATCAGATAATGTAAAAGACTTAAATTTGCCAATTTCCTTGAAAAACAAAAAAAGTCAGTCCAGTATCCAAAATTCACAGCTCATAGCGGGAAGCTGACAGATATTTATTTTGGACACTGTTCTAGCACCATGGCCTAGAAAGAGTCCTCGCTCCCAAGGAATTTATCCAATTAAACGACTTAGTGATTTTACTTAATATTATTTAATGCTGTGGCATATCATTAGAATATGCCGTAATATCATCAGTGAGAAACCATCCACTGAGATCCCCGCCAATCTGGAGAAACAAGGGTCAGAGAATCCTTTGCTTTTATTCCCCGATCAGCAACTAGGGGCGGACTGTGAACTTAATGTGGCCCTGGAGAAAACTAAAAAAGTGTCCCCATTTTGTAGTCGGGTCCAAAATGACAGAAGGTGGGGCCAACACAAGTAGACTTACCGCTAGCAACGCCATATTGGGGCACATTATACCACCCCAGCACCAGAGGTCACAATAACGCCTGTACAAGCGTCATAGAAGTGTTGGTCATATGTTTAATGTATACAAAAAAAATATGTTATTGGTTGCCTCAGACAGATGCCATACTGTGGTATCCATCACCATTGAGTTCCATTGTAAAAAAATAAAAAATATATAAAACCATATATGCTAATGTTCAGTTTTTTTTGTCTGTTTTTGCAGGATGGGAAATCGTGGTGTACCATGGCTTCCCATCCTGCAAAGTCCAGAAAAAATATATATACATTTTTTGTACAATGGCACTCTGGTGACAGATGCCACAGTATGGCATCTGTCTAAGGCGTCCGTTATAGTTTAAGTTACGTTAAACGTATGACCGAACCATGATGTCAACCCAGAGGAACAGAGCTGAACAGACTCCAATGACTATGATGGGATCCGTTCAGTTTCTGTTTGGGAGCTTCTCTTTTTACCAGACAAAAAAGCCCTGCATGTAAGGATTTTTTTGTCCAGTAACAAAATCTGTGACGGAGGCTCCAAACGCAGATGTGAACCAGTGCAGGCTACGTATTATGTATTTAAAATTACTTCAACTTTCGCACTCCTCCTCTGCTAAAAATACTCCTCAAAAATGGTAAAAGAAGAGTATTTTTACTACCCCGGAAAAAATGTAGCGAACCTCTGCCCAGCAAATCACAATATACTGCTCCAGCAGCACAAAATACCCTTGCAGAAGCTGCCCCTCTGTGGCGGCCAGGGCCAGCTGCCACATTTGGTCCTCCCACTCCAGTTGCCTCAAGATGGCAATACAGTTGAATTCAGAAGTTAGGACAAAAGTGTCATATTACTTGCCATTTCTGGCAGCCATGAGGAGGGCTTTGGTGGCCCCCTGGCAAACATTGGAGGGATCGGCAAATAAACAGTACAACTAACATATGTTCAAGCAGGCACCACCGATCACAGTTTCTGGGCACCAGATCGTGTGGTCTAAACAGCAATCTACTGCCCAGAAACAATGCAGCTGTATCAGGACAAGCGATCGCAATAGCAAAGTGAAGGAAATAAATGTGTCTCTCTTTCACTGAACGAGCAGCCGACTGCCAGGAGGGAACGATTCCTTCCCAACAATCGGCTGCAGAATCCTCCCGTCTAAATCCACTTTTAGGCCGGGTTCATGGCACTTTGTTCTGATCGCTGTATACAGCATATATGCCAGAAGCGTCCTGATCCCCACCAGATCCCATTATAGTGAATAGGGTTCTGCGATGCACGGTGTAATCATACATCTAAGAAATCGCCCCTTGCACCCCAATGACCCTGTCAACATGCACACCAGGCCAGAATCCAACTGATGCTTCATCCTCGTTCCATTGGGGGGGGGGGGGGGGGGGGGTGCTTTTATTGATGGGTCCTCTATATATTTGAGAGTTTCCGGAGACTCTGCTAGCAATAAATAAAAGGGGCAGCTTAAAGGGGTTCTGCAGTTTGTTTAAACTGATGATGATCTATCCTCTGGATAGATCATCAGCATCTGACCGGCGGGGTCCGACACCCGGGACCCCCGCCGATCAGCTGTTTGAGAAGGCAGCAGCGCTCCAGGAGCGCCACGGCCTTCTCACTGTTTACCGCAGATCAGTTTAAACAAACTGCAGAACCCCTTTAAAATAAAATGTTGTTACACCATGACTATTCCCGTGGAGGTGAACTATAAGGAACTGCTTCAATCAAAGTTAATGGGCATTTGTCCCCACTGCATCTGATTAGCCGTACAGTTCCACATAGTCCTGCCATGTAAGAGTATTGTAGTGCCTTTTTGAAGACTTAAAGGGATTATCCCTATTATCATCACTTTAGGTTAAATACCTCTATCCAATGGCATGTATTTTAGGTTTCAGATAATTCTTGTAATGGGTTTTTATAAAAAATGTTGGACTATTTGGTTTCTGCAGCTGTCTCATGGTCCAGGTCTCCAACTCCTCTCCTTAAAGGGGCTGTCTCATCATGGACAATGGGAGCATATAGCTAGGATATGCCCCCATTGTCTTATAGGTGCGGGACCCGCACCTATATCGAGAACGGAGCCCCAAAAGTTAAGGAGGGCACACTGCGCATGCGCAGCAGCCCTCCATTCATTTTCTATGGGGCAGGCGAAAAAAGCCAAGCTCTGGCTCAGCTTTTTCCGTCGGCCTCATAGAAATGAATGGGAGCGAGGGGCTGCGCATGCGCGGTACGCTGCCATTCACTTCTTTGGGGAGCCCCGGCTTGATGGTGGCCGGACCGGTGTCCTCCAGCCACCACCTTGCCGGGCTCCGTTCTCGATATAGGTGCGGGTCCCAGTGGTGGGACCCGCACCTATAAGACAATGGGGGCATATCCTAGAGATATGCCCCATTGTTCATGATGAAACAACCCTTTTAACATCATCCGATTTATAACCAGGTCAAAGTTTAACACTCGATTTGGTCAAAGTTCATACCCGATCAATGCCACATGTAAATGTCTGTCAATCAGCTGACAAGCAAATGATGCGGACATTAAGATCTTTGTTGATGGGCCTCATGCACACAAAAGTATTTTGGATCCGTATACAATCCGCATTTTTTTTTTTTTTCGGATCACGCATAGACCCATTCATTTTAATGGGTCTGGAAAAAACGTACAGCACACAGATGTCATCTGTGAGCTGTCTGCACCCATATGCCCATCCCTAAACGGACACGGTAGTGTGCATGAGGCCTTAGTTGACATTGCTCGGTTCCAAGTGGTTCTCCACTTTAAAAATAAAGTACTGAAGTTATTCAACTGAGTCACGCGCGACTTCAGCTCATCGGAGCCCATACATTCTAATACTGTACAAAGATGGATCTCCAAACAGTATTAATCCAAAGTTTTGAACAAAGTGACTGCGAATGTAGCATCTGAAGCTCGCTTCGTCATCACTAATGGTGACCATAATAAAAGTGATGATAATCGATCGTTCGGTCACATACAGGAACAATGACTGCCATGTAAATGGAGCTAAAGGAGTGCTGGTTGACTTGCTGAACTGTCGATCGGCGCTGGATACCAGCAGAAAATGGGCCCTAAAATCTATTGCTCCCTGTAGGAAGCCAATTCGGCGTTGAACTAGAAACAGACATTGTAGATAGGCTCACTATAGCATTATCCAATGGTATGAAGGTCCACGTCAGAGGACCTACTGAATCATTTGCATATCATATCTGCAAAAATAATAATATAATCTGCACTTCCCTACAGAACACTTTGGAGATTTATCAAAACTGGAGTAAAGCAGAATTGTCTTAGTTTCCCATAGCAACCAATCATATTCCGCCTTTCATTTTTCAGAGCGCCTTTGGAAAATGAAGGGTGGAATCTGATTGGTTGCTATGGGCAACAAAGCCAGTTTTCCTTTACACCAATTTTGATAAAAACACTTGTTTTGTTTTTCAGGTTTTTATGCTCCTGTAAGGACATAGGGAATGTCCTTCACAAATGTAGACATAATCATAAGTATGTGCATATCATTTTATGATTTTAACATCAAGTCTTATAAAAGATTTGCTTCATAAAACACAAGGCGTGAGTTTACAGCCCTCATTCTGTTTTCCACTGACTTTAAAAGGAAAGAACCATAAAAGCCAAAAAAACTCTAGTCTCCGTGACAGAACGAGCAGTCTGCTTTGGCACATCAGTTGTTTTTGTTGCTTGCGGCAAAGAAAAGTGGAAAAACTAAAACCCTCAGATTTAATTAAACTGGTACCAATCACTGTTTCCCAGTCCATGGTAATTCTTGTCCAAACCAATAATGTTTTCCTATGTAGGATATTAAAGGGAACCTGTCACATTGAATATGATGTCTGAGATGAAAGCAGCATGTTATACAGCCGTCACTTATCGATCCAAATCTCCGCACACCATGTACTGTCCCGAATGTGAAGGTCATTCCGCAGTCCTGTTTTGAGGTCCGCAAAATACTTACGGTCATGTGAATGCTCCAGAATTTTCATTTGAGTCGCCTATCCTCAGGACAGGTCATCAATATGAGATCGGCGGGTCGGGCACCCAGCCCATCAGCTGTTTGAGGAAGTCTCAACGTTTACCAGAACTGCTGAGCTCTGCGTGCTTCTCCCTGCTCACCAAGAACAGCAGCGCCCATTGTGCCCGGGCAGTTAGTGCTTTGAGATTCTCTTTGCATCATCATGACCACTGTCTCTGCCATCTTACTAGACTTCCAAGACTGCGCTGTGCCCGGGAACCAACCTCATACTGGACCCGTGGAGGTGAGAGAAATACAGTGCATCCCCTCTACATATAGGACACCCCTCAACATACGTATACTAGGGCTGAAACGATTACTCAAATTAATTGATTAACTTGTAAAAAAAAATCCTCGATGCAAAAAATTTGGGGGGGGGGGGGGGGGAGACTGATGGCACTGGGGGGGGGACTGATGGCACTGGGGGGGGGGACTGATGGCACTGGGGGGGGGGACTGATGGCACTGGGGGGGGGGACTGATGGCACTGGGGGGGGGGGACTGATGGCACTGGGGGGGGGGGACTGATGGCACTGGGGGGGGGGGACTGATGGCACTGGGGGGGGGGGACTGATGGCACTGGGGGGGGGGACTGATGGCACTGGGGGGGGGACTGATGGCACTGGGGGGGGGGACTGATGGCACTGGGGGGGGGGACTGATGGCACTGGGGGGGGGACTGATGGCACTGGGGGGGGGACTGATGGCACTGGGGGGGGACTGATGGCACTGGGGGGGGGGACTGATGGCACTGGGGGGGGGACTGATGGCACTGGGGGGGGACTGATGGCACTGGGGGGGGGACTGATGGCACTGGGGGGGGACTGATGGCACTGGGGGGGGACTGATGGCACTGGGGGGGGACTGATGGCACTGGGGGGGGGACTGATGGCACTGGGGGGGGGGACTGATGGCACTGGGGGGGGACTGATGGCACTGGGGGGGGACTGATGGCACTGGGGGGGGGACTGATGGCACTGGGGGGGGGACTGATGGCACTGGGGGGGGGGGGGGGACTGATGGCACTGGGGGGGGGACTGATGGCACTGGGGGGGGGACTGATGGCACTGGGGGGGGACTGATGGCACTGGGGGGGACTGATGGCACTGGGGGGGGGACTGATGGCACTGGGGGGGGGACTGATGGCACTGGGGGGGGGACTGATGGCACTGGGGGGGGGACTGATGGCACTGGGGGGGGGGACTGATGGCACTGGGGGGGGACTGATGGCACTGGGGGGGGACTGATGGCACTGGGGGGGGGGACTGATGGCACTGGGGGGGGGACTGATGGCACTGGGGGGGGGACTGATGGCACTGGGGGGGGACTGATGGCACTGGGGGGGGGACTGATGGCACTGGGGGGGGGACTGATGGCACTGGGGGGGGGACTGATGGCACTGGGGGGGGGACTGATGGCACTGGGGGGGGGACTGATGGCACTGGGGGGGGGGGACTGATGGCACTGGGGGGGGGGACTGATGGCACTGGGGGGGGTTTATAGTTTTTTTAATTGTTGGATTAAAATCGGTAGAATACTTGATTACTAAAATAATCAATAGCTGCAGTCCTATAGTATACCACCCTATCATATATCTATATCTATATATATATATATCTATATCTATATCAAGAAAAATCAATAATCGTCCTTAAAGGGCTTCTGTCAGCCCACTAAACATTTTTTTTTTTGGGTTAATAATAATCCCTACACTGCGAGCTCCCTATACATAAGCTAAATATTTATTTTTGTTTAATTTTTATAATATGTAAATAACCTTGCTACCAGCAAGTAGGGTGGCTACTTGCTGGTAGCAGCCGCATCCTCCTCTCATAATGACGCCCCCTCCGCTGTGTGAGTGACAGGGCCAGGGAACGGGATCGTTCTCTGCTGGCCCTGTTTGAATTCAAAATATATCGCCTGCGCCGTACCTGTCTTTAATCTGCGCAGGCGCACTGAGAGGCGGCCGCTCTCTCGGCCGCTCCATCCTCAATGCGCCGGGTGTAGACGTGACGTCATCGGCGCAGGCGCATTGAGGATGGAGCGGCCTCTCAGTGCGCCTGCGCCGATTAACCCCTTAGGGACCCATGACGTATCGGTACGGCATGTTTCCCGAATCCTTAAGGACCCATGACGTACCGGTACGTCATGGCTTCAATTCGCGATTCCGGCGCCGCGGGGGTTAATCGGAACGGGATGCCGGCTGAAATCATTCAGCCGGCATCCCGTAACAACGCAGGGGGGGGTCATTTGACCCCCCCGTATAGACGATCGCAGAAAACCGCAGGTCCATTCAGACCTGCGGTTTTCTGCGTTTCCGGTCCATTCGGGTGTGCTGTGACCCGATGAACCGGAAAAAGACTGCGATCGGTGGCGTAATTTTACACCACCAATCGCAGTCCGAGGATTTGAGGAGGCGGTGCTGGCCCTGGTGCTGAACACTGCTGTCCAGGGTGCTGATTGGTGCAGGGGAGAGAGGCGCGAGATTCAAACTTCCTGCGCTCCTCTCTCCCCTCCTCTTCCTGTCCAGCACCCTGACCGTGCAGCATCGTCCAGCACCAGCTCCTGTGTCCCCCTAATCGGCATCCATCACTCTCCTGCACCCATCGCCACTCAGGTAGGTTAGGGTCAGTGAGGGAGAGGCACCATTAGGAAGGGAAAGAAGGGAAAAGTTAGTTAGGAAAAAAAAAAAAAAAAAAAAAAAGAACTTTTACACAAAACTTTTTTGATCCATCTATCAGACCCCAGAGCCCCCCCTGCCACTTGCCCCCCCCCTACCAGCCCCCCACCACCACCAGCCCCCCCCACCCCCCCCCACCCATCCCCCCACCAGCCCTCCCCCAGCCTCCCCCCCCTCACCACTAGCCCCCTTACCACCACTTTTTTTATTTTTCTGCGTTCGCTGACTGGTCGGCACTTTAGCGTCCGTCCACTGTTAGCGCATCGCCTGCCCCACCGCTGATCAGCGTTGTACCGCTGATCAGCAACTTTGAACTTTTTTTTTTTTTTTTTCCTAACACTTGCCCCTTTATTTTCCTTTTTTTAGTACGCGAACACCCGTTGCCCCCACACACACGCACATATAATAAAGGTTTCCACACACGCACACCTACACGCACACACACCCATGGCCCGCCGGGTGTTCTCGGCCGAGGAGGCATACGCCCAGATTGCCTCCGACTCCGAGAGCCCCAGTGAGGATGAGGATGACCCCACATTCCTTCTGTCATCCGCATCCTCCTCATCATCATCGGATGACGATGAGCCACCAAGGCGGCGGAGACGCCGCCAGGCGGAGCCAGGGGCCACACATGCTAGGGATCCTGTGGCCCACCCTAGTACGAGCCGCCCTGGGGTTCGTACTGGTTTCCCGGCCCACCAAATAAGTTCACCGGAGCCCCCTGCCGATGAACTTAGCTGGTGTCCCCCAGTGGACTTTGAGCCTGAGATTCCGGATTTCGCTGGCAATCCTGGAATCCAGATTCCCACAGTGGGGTTTACTGAAATAGACTTTTTTAGTTTTTTTTTCAGTAACCCACTGGTGAATTTGATGGTGGAGCAGACGAATCTGTACGCCCAACAGTTCGTCGCTCAAAACCCAGGCTCATTTTTGGCTAGACCCGGTGGCTGGACGCCGGTCAGTGCAGCCGAAATGAGGACATTTTGGGGCCTCGTGCTGCATATGGGTCTAGTCCAAAAACCCAGTGTCAGGCAATACTGGAGTGGGGACGTCCTATACCAGACCCCACTGTACAGTATGGTCATGACACGTCCCCGGTTTGAGGCCATCCGGAAATGTCTGCATTATTCCGATAATGCAGCATGTCCACCCCGAGGTGATCCTGCCTATGACCGGCTGTATAAGATACGGCCGGTCATCGATCACTTTGGGGCCACATTTCAGCAGGCCTACGTACCTGGAAGGGAGGTCGCGGTTGATGAGTCTCTCGTTGCGTTCAAGGGGAGACTCAGTTTCCGCCAATACATTCCCACAAAGCGGGCGAGGTATGGCGTGAAGCTATACAAAATTTGTGAGAGTACCTCAGGGTACACTTACAAATTTCGTGTGTACGAGGGGCGAGATTCCCGTATTCAACCCCCAGAATGTCCCCCCACTCTGGGTGTTAGCGGGAAACTCGTGTGGGACCTTATGCACCCACTGCTGGATAAGGGTTACCACTTGTACGTGGATAACTTTTATACCAGCATTCCCTTGTTCAGGTCCCTTGCCGCCAGATCCACGTTCGCTTGTGGGACCGTGCGGAAAAATCAGCGCGGCCTCCCTGCCCACCCCCTCCAGGTACCTATCCCCAGGGGTGAGACCCGTGCCCTTACCAGTGGAAACCTGTTGCTGGTCAGGTATAAGGACAAGAGGGATGTCCTTATGCTGTCCACAATCCACGGTAACAGCACCACCCCAGTCCCTGTGCGAGGTACCGCGGCAACGGTCCTCAAGCCCGATTGTATCGTCGACTACAATCGGTATATGGGAGGAGTTGATCTCTCTGATCAAGTCCTCACGCCATATAATGCCATGCGCAAAACCCGGGCATGGTACAAAAAAGTTACGGTCTACATGGTGCAGGTTGCCATGTACAACTCTTTTGTACTATCCCGAAGCGCTGGCAGCACAGGGACATTCCTCCAATTCTATGAGGCAGTCCTCAAAGACCTGATCTTTTCGGACCAGGAAAGAGCAGGCCGGAGTACCTCGGGAACTGGAGGCGCCCGGATCGTCCCTGGCCAACACTTTCCAGGTGTGGTCCCCCATACTGGAAAGAAGGGACGAACCCAAAAAAGATGCAGAGTGTGTCACAAGAGGGGGATACGGAAGGACACCACCACTCAATGTGACACGTGCCCCGATCATCCGGGCCTCTGCGTTATGGATTGCTTCAGGGAGTATCACACTTCCATGGAGTACTAAATTTTTATAATCCCCAACAGTCCACTAGAGAACATAAAACACTATGGCTCTTAGACTTTGGAGACACAGAAACAATTTTTTTTCCCCAAAAAAATATTAGTTTTAGAGCAGGCATCCTCAAACTGCGGCCCTCCAGATGTTGTAAAACTATAACTCCCAGCATGCCCAGACAACCTACAGCCATCAGCAGGGCATGGTGGGAATTGTAGTTTTACAACATCTGGAGGGCCGCAGTTTTTAGGATGCCTGCTTAGTGTCTCCAAAGTCTGAGAGCCATACATATTGGGCATCGTCGCGTGCGTAAAAGTAGTCGCTATAAAAATAACATTTGACCAAACGCCTCGAATGAACGGTGTTAAAAATATAAAACAAAAACGGTGCCAAAACACCCATTTTTGGGCAAAATTTCAATTTGAATCCCTTTTGCCGGTAATAAAGCAAGGGTTAACAGCCAAACAAAACTCAATATTTATGGCCCTGATTCTGTAGTTTGCAGAAACACCCCATATGTGGTCGTAAATGGCTATATAGCCGCACGGCAGGGCATAGAACGAAGGGAACTCCATACGGTTTCTGGAAGGCAGATTTTGATGGACAGTTTTTTTTTTTGACACCATGTCCCATTAGAAGCCCCCCCTGATGTAGCCTAGACTAGAAACTCCAAAATAGTGACCCCATCTAAGAAACTACACCCCTCAAGGTATTCAAAAGTTACTTTACAAACTATGTTAACCCTTTAGGTGTTCCACAAAACTAAATAGCGAATGTAGAAAATTTTTTAGAATTTAATTTTTTTGTTACATTGCCTCAAAAAAGAGTAATATAGAGCAACCAAAAATCATATTTACCCCTAAAATAGTCCCAAAACAACAACCACCTTATCCTGTAGTTTCCTAGATGGGGTCACTTTTATGGAGTTTCTACTCTAGGGGTGCATCAGGGGGCTTGAAAGGGTACATGGTGTAAATAAACCAGTCCAGCAAAATCTGCCTTCCAAAAACCGTATGGCGTTCCCCTTCTTCTATGTCCTGCCGTTTGGCCAAACAGTAGTTTACGACCACATATGGGGTGTTTCTGCAAACTACAGAATCAGGGCAACCCATTTTGAGTTTTGTTTGGCAGTTAACCCTTGTTTTACTCCTGGAAAAAATTGATTATATTGGAAAATTTTCCAAAAAATATAAATTTCTAAATTGTTTCTCCATCTGCCATTAACTCTTGTGGAACACCTAAAGGGTTAACAAAGTTTGTAAACCCAGTTTTGAATACCTTGAGGGGTGTACTTTCTTAGATGGAGTCACTTTTTTGAAATTTCTATTCTAGGGGTGCAACAGGGGGCTTCAAATGGGACATGGTATAAACAAAACCAGTCCTGCAAAATCTGCCTTCCAAAACCCATATGGTGTTCCCCTCCTTCTATGTCCTCCCGTTTGGCCAAACAGTAGTTTACGACCACATATGGGGTGTTTCTGCAAACTACAGAATCAGGGCAACCCATTTTGAGTTTTGTTTGGCAGTTAACCCTTGTTTTACTCCTGGAAAAAATTGATTATATTGGAAAATTTTCCAAAAAATAGAAATTTCTGAATTGTTTCTCCATCTGCCATTAACTCTTGTGGAAGACCTAAAGGGTTAATAAAGTTTGAAAAAACAGTTTTGAATACCTTGAGGGGTGTAGTTTCTAGAATGGGGTCATTTTTGGGAGGTTTCTATTATCTAAGCCTCACAATATGACTGCAAACCTGAACTGGTCCATAAAAAGTGGGATTTTGAAGATTTCTGAAAAATTTCAAAATTTGCTTCTAAACTTCTAAGCCTTGTAACATCCCCAAAAAATAAAATATCATTCCCAAAATGCTACACACATGAAGTAGACATATGGGGAATGTAAAGCCATCACAATTTTTGGGGGTATTACTATGTATTACAGAAGTAGAGAAACTGAAACTTTGAAATTTGCTAATTTTTCAAAAAAAATTGTAAAATTTTTTTTTTTGGTGCAAAAAAATTAACTTTTTTGACCCAATTTTAGCAGTGTCATGAAGTACAATATGTGACGAAAAAACAATCTCAGAACGGCCTGGGTAAGTCAAAGCGTTTTAAAGTTATGAGCACTTAAAGGGACACTGGTCAGATTTGCAAAAAATGGCCAAGTCCTTAAGGTGAAATAGGGCTGAGTCCTTAAGGGGTTAAAGACAGGTACGGCGCAGGCGCGATATTTTGAATTCAAACAGGGCCCGCAGAGAACGATCCCGTTCCCTGGCCCTGTCACTCACACAGCGGAGGGGGCGTCATTATAAGAGGAGGATGCGGCTGCTACCAGCAAGTAGCCGCCCTACTTGCTGGTAGCAAGGTAATTTACATATTATAACAATTGCTTTTTAACAAAATCTACTGAACAAAAATGAATATTTAGCTTATGTATAGGGAGCTCGCAGTGTAGGGATTATTATTAACCCCCCCAAAAAATATAATAATTAGTGGGCTGACAGAAGCCCTTTAAAGTAAAAATAATCATCCAGCCCTAGCTCCAGTCCATCCTGTTTTGATTATGGGGGACATTTACTAAGGAATTTGCAACTATTTTAACGGTAAACTAGGCGCAAGTCTTCTTAACCGCACGGCCCTGCTTATTGTCACACAGCTGGTTTTACACTGTCTTCAGCAGTTCGGTGGTGATGGAGGCAGAGTGTGGACATGCCGAGGGCAATGCCGGGACTCCAGCCCTGGCAAATTTACTAACAAATGTTAGCGACACAAGTCACAGGGGCTGCCACAGGTGTGCCCAATTTATGACGAAGCACACACCTCATCATAAATCAGATGGATCTTATGACTGGCGTAAAAAGCCAGTCTTAGTAAATATCCCCAAATAATGCACCTTCCATCTCCACACTGATGCAGTGCTCATCTTATCACTACCATCCCAAGTTCCTTCCCTCTTGTGCAGTCTATGATAGCAGCAGATATAACCTGCTGGATGGCACAAAGCCAAGTCTACTCCGCCATGCTTGAGACGCAGATCACAAGTTATGATCTTTCTCTCCCCTCAACCAGAAATAAAAGAAAAGGGATACAAAGGACGTTTTGTAAGAAATCATCACATATGAGGAGGAGACTTGGAATGAGATGTACCCAGGCTCGGACTGGCCCACAGGGGTACAGGGGAAACCCCCGGTGGGCCCCTGAGCAAGGTGAGCCCCTAGTCTCCCACCCCCTGCCCAAGTGGCACATAACACAATAAACTCACTGCACTACATACATATATTCAATGTACAGCACCTCAACCAGCCTATAGTCATATACAAAACTTGTTAGATTATTTATTATATTTGAATGTATCTGTAGGGTGGGCCCCCAAAATAAAATTTTACTGGTGGGCCCTAGGTACCCCAGTCCGGCACTGGATGTACCTCGGCAACAATATTAAACAGGAGGGCACCAGGTATGTCACCTAGACATTCTAAGTGTATAGTGACATTTTTACTGAGATCAAGAGGGTCACTTTATAGGGGCTTGAAAAACATTAGACAAATGGACATTAAACCTCTGCAATTTTACAAATCATTACAGAAAATGACATTAAAAGCCCCTGCTATGCAGGTCAGGAAGAGTCGAGAGGAAATTAAGCAAAGTCTAGGATCTAAATCTAAGCAAATCATCACCATGGCCCAAAATCAACATCCTGTAATCAAGGATGGGTCCCACCCTTCGCCTCAGCAGGGGGTGTAAACGTACACCTTCTGTAAAGATATAGTCAAGGCATTAGCAGTATTCTCACCAGCTGGGAGTCTTGGGTAACACAACATAGTAACCAAGTCCACTTAGCATGCCACACACAAGGAAGGCCATGACAGACGGGCGGCAGCTACATCAACACTGAAACCAGGCAAAGGTCTGGAATCTCCGAGTGGAAACCGCTTAATCAAGAACGCTCCAAATAAAAAAAGGCTATAATTTCAATAAAAATGCCCTTATAGAGCACATCAAGTATACTTAGTCTGAGAAAAAAAAAAAGATTTCATAGCAGCAGATGGTGCATCTTGTAATGGTTAATGTCCCACAGTGAAACAACACGATGCCTAGTATTACACACATACACAACAGCAAAATATTCTAATAGAAAACAATACAGAGAATGGATTCACCAGGGTTCTTGCCCCAATAGAATAATTTCTACATTTGGCCATTGAGTGGAGACTTCTATGTGGAATCTCTCTCTATTAGGGCTCAAGCACACAAACGTATCTTGTCAAAAAACAGAAATGACTGTGTGCATTCCATGTCCGCATAACCGTTCCACCAAAAAATAGACCATGTCCTATTATTGGATATAACTGTTCTATTAGGGGCCAGGAACTCTGTTCCGCAAAGTGAAGAATGCACACGGCAGGTATTGGTGTTTTGCGGATCCGCAATTTGCGGACCACAAAACATCCAACGGTCATGTCCATGAGCCCTAAGGGGATTCACTGGCTTGAAAGGGTCTGAGATACACAAGATATGGCAAAAGATAAAGACACGTCCTATCTTTTGCGGTGCAGAGGCATAGACCTGAAAGCCCATGGAAGCGCTTCATAGTGTTTTTGTGGGATTCTGAATCCATGCCTACACTCCGCAAAAGATAGGACAGGTCTTATCTTTTGCCTGTATCTTGCAGATCGCAGACCCATTCAAGTCACGTGCACAAGGCTGGTGCCTGTATACTGCGGACCCACCGTTTGGGGTCTGCAATACGGGCAAGGAGTCCTTACGTTCATGGGCATGAACCCTTAGCCAAAGTCGAGAACTGCTTCTTGCGGTAAACTGCAAGAGCACCAAGAGAAAGAATAGACAGAATGAGTATCCAAAAATAATAAAAAGACCTATAGCGATATATCAAAGGTTTGGATTGGTGGAGGTCTAACACAGATCGCTAGAACGAGGAGAGAGCGGTGCTCACATCGCACGCTCTCTCTTCGCTGCAGGGTACGGGCTTAAGAGAAAGTCTCAACTCCTGAGGAGAGGGTGGTTTGCAAGCATCCCTCTCTCCTCGTTCTAGCGATCGGAGGGGGTCTCAGGACTCGGACCCCCATCTGTCACAACCTTTGATTCTTTGTTTCAAGTACAGTGACACTTCAAAAGGATGCAGACTCCCCAAGGTTCCCTTTCATAGGCCAAGTGATGAACAAATGAATTATGTGATTACGCTCGCTATCTACTGTGTATCTGGGTGATTCACAGCTCAATAAAAGTCCCCCAGCATGTCGGTACACAGACTAGAGGTGACACCCCCCCCCCATCCACGATGCACAATAGAAATGGGAATTCCAGCCGCTTCCTGTTTTAAGTGTACAAACGACATTCCTCGCCTCAAGTTCACAGCCCTCTCCAGGACACTATTATAATATTTCTGGCCCAGGCAGAATGGGCTAAATGTGCATGGCGAGAGAAGGACAAAAATGCATTGTGATGTTATAGCTCCGCCACATTCCAACGTGCAGTACAAAAAAAGGAGCAGATAATAGCTGAGCGAGCAGAATATACAGTACAATGTGAGAGGGTCCATGATAAAAGTGAATCAATCCGAAAATAAGTCTGTTTACTAAAAAACTAAACTAGAACAATTTAATGACAGTTTTAATGAGTCGTGCAGAGGAGCTTGCCATCTAGATTCAATTATATACCCAGCTCAGTGCTGGTCTAGTCACAGTCTGTCTGCTTACAGAGTAAGGCCTTACGGTCTGCAAACCACAGATTTGCAAAATATGGAAACCTTCCGTGTGACATTCACATTTTTCTCTCTCCCATTGCTAGAAATGACTATTCTTGTGTGCAATACAGACAAGAATGGGAAGCGTTCTATAATTTGCAGAACAGACAAATGGATGACATCTGTGTGCAGGCAGGTTTTTTGTGGACACAAAGAATAAAAAAGCGGATCCGACAAATACAAAATACAGTCATGTGCACGAGGCCTAACAATACCTAAGGCTAGGTCTACATGACTACATTTGTTGCGTGACAATTTTTATAATGATAGTCTATTGTGTCGTACTACGACATGCTGCGACGTGCCAGCCGCAAAAAATCCATTCGAAATAGATTTTTCTGCGACTGTCGCGTCACAGAGCGACACCATAGACTATCATTATAAAAATTGTTGCGTGTAGTTGTGCCCTGTCGCGTGACAATATGTCGTCGTGTAGCCCCTAGCCTAAAAGTTTCCAGAGTCAGGCGACTACGTGTTGGACCATGCAGCGCGCTGATCAGCAAATTAAGTGCCATTTACATGCAGTAAAAATTGAACATTCACATGACAGTAAGGGGTAAAAAAAACAAAAAACATCAAAAACAGATACCCAGTTCGTTTTTCATGGCCAGTTTTCATCAGTGTGTGCATCCATTTTTGGTCCGTCTATCCATTTTTAATGCCCATTTCATGCATCCATTAAAAAAATTCCCCCTCAGTTCCACCTGAACATCAAATGGCCTCCGTAGTGCCCCTAAGAATGATTAATGGCCCCTTTAATGCCCCCCCCCAGTATAACAGCCCACATACCGGTGATGGCCTCCCAGAATGATTAACAGCCCCCACTAGTGACCCCTCCCCAGTACGATTTATGGCCCCTTTTGTACTCCACAGTAGAAAAAATGCCCTACTTAGTGGCCCCATTCTGATTGTGCCACAAAAAATGGCTGCCCCACGCTGGGTGGTCATACCCTTATAGTTCAATTTCTGTGTTAATTCCAACAGAAGTGCAGCCTGGGGACCCAACATTAAGAAGTAACGGTGTCTGTACCGACCAGGAGACCACAATTTACTATAAGGGCACCACTGTAAAGGATGGGGAAATTCAGTTCCAACGTGCAGGACCTGTAGCAGCAGGAAGAGGCTGTGTCCAGCAGTCACTGTGATATTCACATTGAGCTCTCTAAACATATTGTATACAGTACAACATCCATATGTTAACAGGGTTTTCAGAGTACAATACGGATGACCCATACTAAAAGTGGGGGTCCGACTCCCGACACTGAATCAGGGTACTTTCCCACTTGCAACAGAGGAATCCTGCATGCAGTACTTTTGTCTCCGCTCCAAAATCATTTTCTGAGCGTAAACCTAACGGACCCCATTATAGTCTATGGGGTCCGTAGGCTCCGCTCGGCTCAGTTATGTGCCCAATCAGTCCTTTCCGTTCTCCTGCTCCTATAACGGAGCAGGAGAACGGAAAGGCTGAACGCTGGTGTGAACGAGGCCTTAGGCACGAGCCTTTTTCAAAAACGTGGCGGAGCCAAAACACGTCATATGTAGTCACAGATGCCGCAATAAACCAACCATAATCGCAAAGGCTAGTGAGTGGCGGTCTCTCTCTGTTCTTGGAATCTGGGATGCCTTCCCTAGACACAAGCACCACGTAATGGACTAATGCCGAATTATACTGTCTATTAGAGGTCATCAATATTTTACCCCCAGAAAACGCCTTTAACCGTTCACTTTCCAATTCTTCACTAGCACTTGCCTCTAGTTACTTCTGTACTGTAAGAATATCTCAACCCCTGAATCCAAGCCAACATAGACCGAACACACAGTGTCGGTGATCACTTATTGTCAGGGTGAGGTTATCAATCCTTCCCAGGCTGGTTTTTAAGTGCACTTTATAATGGGCGTAAGTTCATGTATTATGGAGAGAACTGGTCTGATGGAGAATTAGTTAGTGTTTGGCTTGGAATCAGGGACTCAATTAGCCCAAAATGACGACGTTGTCATAATCACAACTCTTAGGCCCCCGATTTATAAAGAAGTGTGCTGCTCTGGCCTTGACGGCCTGCAGTCAGAGGAGGCCTTAAAAGGGGCCATCAGTGATATTTTAACAGATGGGTTATCCTCTGGATAGATCACCAGTATCTGATCGGTGGGGGTCCCAACACCCGGGACCCCTGCCGATCAGCTGTTTGAGAAGGCACTGGCGCTCCTGAGAACAGTGCGGCCTTCTCCAGCGTTTCTTAGACAGAGTGACATCATCAGTCACATGTCCTAGGCGCGGCGAATGGGGCTGGGCGCGATACCAGGGATCAGCGACCTCTGGCGCTCCAGCTGTTCTGCAACTACAACTCCCAGAATCCCTCTTTCACTTCTATGGGAGTAAAAAAAAAAAATGGGAGTTGTAGTTGCACAGCAGCTGGCATGCCAAAGGTTGCTGAACACTGCGCTATACAATGTACGGCGCTGTGCTTGTCAATGGGTTCGCAAAAATGCGGATGACATGCAGAATTCACCAATATGTCATTTGCAATTGTGGATCCGTTTCCAGGAAATAGAAAAATAAAGTTTAATTAGTACCCAAGCAAACCTATATCCCTCCTTTTTTGGGGGGGGGGGGGGCGGGGGGAACAGAAGGTTTTTGAGTTAACACGGATCTGCAAAAAAAGGAACGAAAATCCGTAAAAGAAAAATACTGACATGTGAATGGACCCTTAAAAGTCAGCACAGAGAAAACTGCCAATAAAGAGTGGGTTATCCTCTAGATAGATAACCAGTATCTGATCGGTGGGGGTCCCAACACCCGGGACCCTGCTGGAGCAGCTTTTCATATAACGATGTTGTTCCATTCCTCTGTTATTCCTGCTAGAAGTTTATGAATAAAGGCACGGGGGGGGGGGGGTCTCTGCACAGTCTGACCCTGGATGCACTGATTAGATAGCATCAGACTGTGCAGGGACACACCCAACAACCTTTCATAAAACACTTCTGGTAGGAATAATCGGGAAACATCACAACATACAGTTCTAAGAAATAGGGGGCAATTATCAGACCAATTACAGGCCAATTATCAGGACCTAGCATTGATTTCTGATAATTGTCCCGTGTAAGAGGGCCCTAAGGGCGACTTTAGAGCGCGGCTTCCCACATACCTCCAGCTTTCCCATCACATGCAGGTCTGGACTTACTACAAACCTAACATATGTGGCTTCGGTTGTGTATATAAAATAGTGACAAACGCTTTCCAAGAAAGGAAAGGATTGTCACGATTAGAAAAGCAAAAACAAACACGAAAATCCCAACGTAATGTGAAAAGCTGAAGATCACTCCACACATCACAGCAAACTCATTAAAAAGCCCCATTTATTTATACATGTTAATCCAAATCTCCGGGAAGAGACGAACCTGACAAATAAACAGACTCCTGCATGCGAGGCACCATGGGGGGGGGGGGGGGGGGGGGGGGGGAATGAAATATTAGAGGACACTTCTGAAAAATACTGCAGAGGGAGGGATCTGTTCAAGGGGGTCAACAGTGCACGCAGCCCACGGCCACCGTTTTGAGTGGGGGTATTGAGAAACCGCACACGGCAACCACTGACCAACAAGAAGGCCATTGTCAGAACTGGTCATGGGACAACAATGTGCGACAAGTAGAGGAATTCTTACCAGTGACCGTAACTTTGAAGGTGACGTCTTTGGAGGCTACCCACTTGTGTAGCTTATGCCAAACAACATGCCTCAGATTTTTAGGTTCATTGTTTTGTACTGATTCACTTCTCGATTTGTCTTTATAGCAGTCCGGCACTGACATAGGTCAAAAGGCAACATGCTAGCTGCCTTCAACCACCACTAGAGGGAGCAGGAGAGCTTACCAAATGCAGTTACCTGTACAGCTCCCTCTAGTGGTGGCTCTGGGGAGCCAGCAGGTTATCAACTAGGATAGGTCATCAATATCAGATCGACAGGAGTCCAAAATCTAGTACCGCCACCGATCAATTTTTCGGTAGTAGTTCCAGCACAGAAAACAGGTTCAGGAACCACATATGCAGCCATGCTCACATTAAGTGAATGGGGCAAGTGCTGCATTAACCAGCTCCATTCACTACACAGTGGGAGAGAGCCATGAAGGTGGAGTGGGGGGAGAGGGGGTTTTGGACAATCCACCAATCTAAAAAAAAAAAAAAACTATCATAGGGATAGGTCATCATCAATTGTTAAACCCCCGAGAACCCCTTTAAGGTTTTGCCTCTGCAGGCTATTTGGAGCTCTGTTTTAGAACTACTGAGCTCTGACTGCTATAAACCTATATTAAAGGGTCTGGCTCATCACTAGGATATGTCCCCAATGTCTGATAGGTGAAGGTCCCACACCCATCTCTAAAACGGAGCCAGCAAACAGGAGAGCAGACCAGGTAAGCGCGGCTTCCCTCCATTCATTTCTATGGGACTGCCGAAAATAGCCGAGTGCTGGCTCAGCTATATCCGTCAGCCTCATTAAAGTGAATGGCGCGGTGGGCTATCTATTCATTTCTATAGGATTTCCCAAAAAATAATATTTCTGGCTGGCCCTATAAATTAATGCATGCACAGTCCGCTCCCCTTCTCTTTGAAGACTCCATTTTAAAGACAGGTCCGGGCCCCAGACATGGGACCCGCATCTATCAGACATTGGGGAGATATCCTATCGATATGCCCCAATGTATGAGATGGGCCAACCCCTTTAAGAAATTAATCCACACAGAATTTTAAACTTATAACTATTACTTATTTTGTTCTAAATTGCGCTAAGGGCGGATATTCCATGAAATCCCATGACTTGGTTCTAGAGGACGCCGCCTCTGGTTTTTGTAAATAGCCCCATTGTGTTAAATGCCTCACACAGTGACGCGGATCTACAACTATTTACCACCTTGCCGTTGATCACTTTTCAGAGTGTGATGGGTTAATCCAGCGTGACTGCAGCCTTCTCCAGCCAGATGACAAGTGGGACTTTTAAACACAAATGTGAGCCTTAAAACCCCAGACCCCCTACTTTAAAGCACTTTGTTTATTTCGTGCATGAATTAACCTTAAGTAGGGAAGGTCAGAAGTCATTACTTGAAGCTTTAAGGCGTTTTAAGGGGAACAGAAAAAATAAATAAAAAAAACACAATGGAGCCATATATAATGTAGAGAAAGGTCTGTCATCATGACACTGACCACACTAATGACAGATCACTGAGGACTTATTTAAGGTGGTTGTCTCACTTCAGCAAATGGCATTGATCATGTAGAGAAAGTTAATACAAGACACTTACTAATGTATTGTGATTGTCCATATTGCCTCCTTTACTGGCTGGATTCATTTTTCTATCACATTATACACTCCTCGTTTCAATGGTTACGACTAGAGATGAGCGAATTTCCACTTATGAAATTTGTTCACACTTTGGTGGTAAAAGGTCTCCTGCATAACGGGAACGGGACGGATCCGTTATGCAGCCCATAGACTTCTATTATGACGGAATGAATAACGGAATTCCTCTAAAGGCACTCAGTCATAGAATTGCGTTATGGTCCGTGGTAATGGAATCCATAACGCAATTCACCTTTTACCACCAAACGAAGTGTGAACAAATATCAAAATATCAAATTCGCTCATCTCTAGTTACAACCACCCTGCAATCCATCAGAGGTGGTCGTGCTTGCACACTACAAAAAAAAAAAAGCATCGGTCTATCTGGTGGCTGGGACCATGAGATTGCACATAGGCTAGCAAGTACGACCACCACTGCTGGATGTTTGGGTGGCCGTAACCTCTAAACGAGCAGTGTATAATGTGATGGAAAAAAAATGCATCAAGCATAAAGGAAATTAAAATAAATGCTTAAAATAAGTGCTGCTTGTGACCACGTCACCGCTGAAGCCAGACATTGGCTGCAGCAGAACATGTAACCATGCAGCGCTAAATGAAAACACTCCAGGGCCCGACACAGCAAAGACAGGAGTGGTGGGGAGCAGGCAAGTATGAATTTTTCTGTTTAAGGAGGCACATGTATGTATGTATGTATGTATGTATGTATGTATGTATGTATGTATGTATGTATGTATATATATATATATATATATATATACACACAGGTCCTTCTCAAAAAATTAGCATATTGTGATAAATTCATTATTTTCTGTAATGTACTGATAAATATTAGACTTTCATATATTTTAGATTCATTACACACCAACTGAAGTAGTTCAAGCCTTTTATTGTTTTAATATTGATGATTTTGGCATACAGCTCATGAAAACCCAAAATTCCTATCTAAAAAAATTAGCATATCATGAAAAGGTTCTCTAAACAAGCTATTAACCTAATCATCTGAATCAACTAATTAACTCTAAACACCTGCAAAAGATTCCTGAGGCTTTTAAAAACTCCCAGCCTGGTTCATTACTCAAAACCGCAATCATGGGTAAGACTGCCGACCTGACTGCTGTCCAGAAGGCCATCATTGACACCCTCAAGCAGGAGAGTAAGACACAGAAAGAAATTTCTGAACGGATAGGCTGTTCCCAGAGTGCTGTATCAAGGCACCTCAGTGGGAAGTCTGTGGGAAGGAAAAAGTGTGGCAGAAAACGCTGCACAACGAGAAGAGGTGACCGGACCCTGAGGAAGATTGTGGAGAAGGACCGATTCCAGACCTTGGGGGACCTGCGGAAGCAGTGGACTGAGTCTGAAGTATAAACATCCAGAGCCACAGTGTGCAGGAAATGGGCTACAGGTGCCGCATTCCCCAGGTCAAGCCACTTTTGAACCAGAAACAGCGGCAGAAGCGCCTGACCTGGGCTACAGAGAAGCAGCACTGGACTGTTGCTCAGTGGTCCAAAGTACTTTTTTTCGGATGAAAGCAAATTTAGCATGTCATTCAGAAATCAAGGTGCCAGAGTCTGGAGGAAGACTGGGGAGAGGGAAATGCCAAAATGCCTGAAGTCCAGTGTCAAGTACCCACAGTCAGTGATGGTCTGTGTTTTATCAAGGGCAGGGTCAATGCAGCTAGCTATCAGGAGATTTTGGAGCACTTCATGCTTCCATCTGCTGAAAAGCTTTATGGAGATGAAGATTTCATTTTTCAGCACGACCTGGCACCTGCTCACAGTGCCAAAACCACTGGTAAATGGTTTACTGACCATGGTATTACTGTGCTCAATTGGCCTGCCAACTCTCCTGACCTGAACCCCATAGAGAATCTGTGGGATATTGGGAAGAGAAAGTTGAGAGACACAAGACCCAACACTCTGGATGAGCTTAAGGCCGCTATCGAAGCATCCTGGGCCTCCATAACACCTCAGCAGTGCCACAGGCTGCTTGCCTCCATGCCACGCCGCATTGAAGCAGTCATTTCTGCAAAAGGATTCCCACCAAGTATTGAGTGCAGAACTGAACATAATTATTTGAAGGTTGACTTTTTTTGTATTAAAAACACTTTTCTTTTATTGGTCGGATGAAATATGCTAATTTTTTGAGATAGGAAATTTGGGTTTTCATGAGCTGTATGCCAAAATCATCAATATTAAAACAATAAAAGGCTTGAACTACTTCAGTTGGTGTGTAATGAATCTAAAATATATGAAAGTCTAATGTTTATCAGTACATTACAGAAAATAATGAACTTTATCACAATATGCTAATTTTTTTAGAAGGACCTGTATATATATATATATATATATATATATATATATTTGTGGTCATGGCTACGGCCAAGAGGTATCCGAAGAACCCTAGGGAGAAAACAACGGGAACAACCTAACCCAGCTAGGCGTGTCTTAGCTGACCTGACTAAATGGCTTGTTGTGTGCCCTAAGCCATGATCGTGGGTAGGCCTATAAGTGGGCATACCCTGTGGAAATGAGAAGATAAGGGAGGGAGGGTGGGGCACCTGAAAAACACACACCTGTGAGTGAGGGTGTGGCTCGTATATGAAGAGCCTCCGCCCCTCCCACAAATGCAGGCTGACTAATCAGCCTTACCTATATATATATATATATATATATATATATATATATATATATATATATATATATATATATATATATATATATATATATATTTTTTTTTATTTAAAAAAAAATATTTAAAATAACACTGTACTCCCGGAGAACCCCTTTAAGCTGTATAAACATCTTAACATACATTACAGTGGTCTCTAACCTGCTGGGCGTCTCCTGACTGACCTAGATAGGTGACGTGAAGGGAAACAAGCATGGGCATTATGACCAGGCTGCTGTGGGGCCCATTCCTACTCAGACATAGAGATGACTATGAACAAGGGCAGGCAGTGGAAAAAACTTAATGTGGCCCCATTCTGAGTTTTCTTATGGGGCCCCCTAAGGTACTCCTGCTGTGTGCATTGCTACTTCTCTGCAGCATTACTTTGTAGGGATCGACCGATTATCGGAGTTACCGATATTATCGTCCGATATTCATTTTCTAAATTATCGGTATAGGCATGTAACCTTGCCGATATACCAATAATGCTACCAGCAGGCTATCACAGAACATGAGAAGGAGTCACACTCTCCCTCCCCCGTGCCGCGCTGCCAATGAGGAGAGGCGGGAGGAGGAGGGGCAGGCGCCCTGCGCCACGAATGATGATTAACGTCTAATAGAAATACTGGAGGCGGTGCCCAGCCTACATGACAGGAAGCTGCGCTCAGCAGCAGTTAACCCCTCAGGTGCCACACCTGAGGGGTTAACTGCTGCCGCTGATCGCAGCTCCCTGGCAGAGGCAGGGTATTGGCTATGTGATTCTGCGCCGACACACCCGCCTCCGTATTAAACGTTAATTATCATTGGTGGCGCAGTGGGCATTTCCCCCCACCCCCCAGTATTAAAATCATTGGTGGCGCAGTGCCCCCCCCCCCCCTCTTCTTCATTGGTGCAGTGGCAGCTTCTAATCGGAGCCCCAGCTGTGTAATCCTGGGGCTCCGATCGGTTACCATGGCAGCCAGGACGCTACTGAAGCCCTGGCTGCCATGGTAAGCTCCCTGCTGTGTGCACTATGCACAGAGAAGCAGGGAGAGTGTGAAGTCCTAGTCACCCTGATAGAGCTCTATCAGGGTGAATAGGACAAGGGATGAGAAGATCCCAGGTTCTAGCCCCTAAGGGGGGAAATAGTTAAGAAATAAAGTAAACAAAAACAAAAAAAAAAAGTTTAAAAAAAATATTAAGTATAAATCACCCCCTTTCCCAATTTTACATATAAAATATATAAACAATAAATAAACATATCACATATTTCCACGTCCGAAAAGTCCAAACTATTTAAAAATAAAAAATAAAAAAAATCTAGGTAGTGATTTTTTTATTTCTTTTTTTCAAAAATGAAAATGTACAGAAAGTTCACAGGTTATCGGTATCTGCTCCAAAAAATTAAAATAATAAAATAAAAAAATCTATATTGGTCGATCCCTATTACTTTGTAATGTGACATCTCTGTGTGTGCCATACTGGGACATGACTGTGTGCATTACAGAAATTAAAATAATAGGAAGTTTATTCTGACCCTACTGCTGAGGCTGGTCATGGTGGGTAGGGCCCCATCATTACTTGTTACCCCCTTGGGTATGGCATATGCTGGATTAGTAACATGCCTGATTGTTTGCTTTCCCACTGGCAGAGGTGTCTGGCTTATCTCCTGCACAAGGTGGGAGGTCAGCGGACAGCTGTCTTATGTGAATGGCATCCATGAGATAGCCTTCAGTCAATACCAGGTCATTTTCTGCCAGTGGGGGGCTGCTTCTGCTGGGGGGGTCTCCGTGTACGGCTGTAGGACCTCCATCATTGTTCCTAATTACAAAATACAACTAATTAACTGAAACCAAGTAAATAGAAGCTGAATTCTATCATCACCAAATGCTGGAGTCGACGAAGAGTAACAAGAAGGGTTAAAAGGGTAAATAATCAATGGCCGCACAATCTCATTATGGAGGCCTTTCAGAGCAGCTAATATTACAAAAGAGTAGAAAAACCTTTCATCATCTCAGTCCACACAATCCCCATTTCCCCAAAGTCATCAAAATATATTTCTGATTACATAGACTGCTAGGAGGAAATTTATCAAAACTGGCTTAGCTGCCCATAGCAACCAATCAGATTCCACCTTTCATTTTCCAAAGGCGCTCTGAAAAATGAAAGGTGGAATCTGATTGGTTGCTATGGGCAACTAAGTCAGTTTTCCTTTACACCAGGTTTGATAAGTCTCCCTCATTGTGTGTGGTTAATGCAGGATCCAAACATTTACTATATCAAATATGGCATATGCACATATAGAGTGGGGACCCGTACTCAGGACCCCCTCTAACAGAATGCAAAGCAACCACCGAACTCAATGGGGGCTGTGTAATGCTTCTGTTCCCCTGCAGAATGCCCTGTAGTTGGTGGGTGAAGCCTCTGTAGTCCATAGGCAGTCCATGCAATAGGCAGGCAATATTGCTGCCCCCTTCTGGCTTCATGCAGATGGCACAGAGGCAATATGGATTAAGGCTCTGTATTACAGCACACACAACCTCCGACAGTCGACCGCGGATATCTTTAGGGCTTATGATGGGGCTTAGGATTGGGCCTATTGAAATTCAATATGACCAATCCTTCCTTCCAAATTATTTGGCGGGACGTCAGCAAAATGGGAGCAGCGCTGCAGTAACCAGCATTGTCCACAGCCGTGTAGTGTAAGAGCTACAGAACAGCTGATCAGCAGGGGTGTGGGGACTCAGACCCCCCGGAGATCAGATAGTCATGGCTTACAGTAAGGATAGGTCACGACATGTGAAGAAGAGGTCAACCCCTTTGAGCACGTTTTTACACAAGCAGACACTCGGACAATGATCAGGAGTGAACTATTCGTTCCTGATTTGTACCCATGAGACTGGCTGACCTGTTACATGTGCACTTGGCAGCTGTAGGTATCTCTGTGTTGGATCCATGTTAATGTGTGTCCACATTGCTGAGAGAAATTAAGTTTTAATATATGCAAATGAGCCTCTAGGAGCAACGGGGGCGTTGCTATTGCACCTAGAAGGTCAGCTCTCTATGCACTATGACTGACTAAGAGAAGTTTACACTGCCTAGCCCTGTCAAAGTGCAGAGGGTGCACCAGTTGCAGAGAGCCAAGCCTCTAGGTGTAATGTCAACGCCCCTGTTGCTCCTAGAGGCTCATTTGCATATAATAAACCTTCAGTTTTCTCAGCAATGCAGGCACATATGAACATGGGGCCAACACAGACTCCTTCAGTTGCCATGTACACATGCCGCCAGTCATTCTATATAATGGCTGCTCAACAACACACCATCAAGAGAATACCTAGATCCCACAGTTATGGAGGGACAACATGATCTAGAACGTTTCCCGCAGAGCTCAGCAAAAGATGTCTGCAGGAACACAATGCTGACGTTTCGTATTAAAGAGGACCTTTCATTTTTTTAGTATAGATAAAGACCTTTACTTGCCGGGTAAGGCTACTTTCACACTTGCGGCAGTGTGATCCGGCGGGCGCCGGATCCGTTGATTTTGATGTGACTGAAAGCATTTGTGAGACTGATCCGGACGAGTCTCCATCGCATTGCAAGAACGGATCCGTCTCTCCGCTTGTCATGCAGACATCAGTCTTGTATTATTATTTTTTCACATTTTTACCGATGTGCGCAGGGCGGAAGGACGGATCCGGCATTAAGGTATTTTGAATGCCGGATCCGGCACTAATACATTCCTATGGGGAAAAATGCTGTATCCGGCATTCAGGCCAGTCTTCAGTTTTTTTCGCCTGCTACGGTTTTATCTTTTGCCTGATCAGTGAAACCGACTGAACTGAAGACATCCTGATGCAAACTGAACGGATTACTCTCCATTCAGAATGCATGGGGATATAACTGACCAGTTATTTTCCAGTATAGAGCCCCTGTGACGGAACTCAGTGCCGGAAAAGAAAAAAAAGCTAGTGTGAAAGTACCCTAACCCCCGCTGATGCTGCCACCCTGCTCATTTTTTTCCCCAAATATCGCTCTTACTCCCTGTTGTGCCCCCCTGTAGTTTTCCTGCCCAGTATGTTACTACTGAGCATTGGTACAGGAAGGAGGAGAAGCCCAGATTTCTAAATGAGCGTCACCTTCTCTCTGGCTGTGCCGCGGTCCAATCACAGCGGAGAGCGTCCCGGCCAGGGAGAAGGTGAGCTTTTATTTTCTCCCTGGCTGTGACTCTCTCCACTGCGATTGGACAGCGGCACAGCCAGGAAGAAGGAGACGCCCACTGAGAAACAGGACAGTCTCCTCCTCCCTGTACCGATACTCAGCATAAACATACTGGGCGGGAAAACTGCAGGGGGGCACAGCGGAGCATAAGAGCGATATTAAAAAAAAAAAAAAAAAAAAAAAAAAAACACAGGCAGGGTGGCAGCATCAGCAGGGGGTACCCGGCAAGTAAAGGTATTTATCTAAACTAAAAATAAAAAACATGAAAGGTCCTCTATAAATAGGACTGCCACTGCCCTCCATTACTCTCTACCTGGAGAACTCCATGTCACCAGGACATTTACTTTCTATAGAGAAGAGGCCAGATTGTGAAATCAATAAGGATTTAGGTAATTGCAAATAGAAGTGCTAGCGGGAAGCCACGTAATGCTGTACAGATGTTTGAAAGGTTTTTCTTTGAGATTCTTTTTTCCCTATTTTATCAGGCAAACAATCGTCTCCTACACTGCACAAGGTAGGTACGTCTACAGTCAGGGATGGGGTATCAGCCCCGACAAATTTACTAACATTTCTGCCTGGAAACGGGTGTAAATGTTGGCGAAAAAACTACTTCAGTCATGGGCTAGAATAGCCTTTACTCCAGGCGCACGGACTGCCCAAGGTGCACCTAATTTGACGAGGCGCACATCGCCATAATTTAGGCGCATCCTTCTGCAGCGCAGGGGGCGGATGAAAGAATAGCTTAAAACACAGGTCTTTGTAAATGACCCCCAATGACTTTCTTCTGGCTCTTCCAAAATAAAATCCTGCCTAATCAACCCATTGATCAGCCGACAAACTAGCAAATGCCAAAATTATCCATTGCTGGCAGCACGTTTCCCTGTGTAAACCTGGGACGTGCTGCCGACAATATGCAAACTGTATGGGGGAGGAATGATCGCATAAACGATCGTTTGTTCTCTAAGCAGTATGTATTGGCCTTATGTATTGACTTGCAGTGCTCATTACGGCCCCACCTAAGCCCATGTAAAACAACCCTTTCAGAGGTATTCTCCCTTACAAGTACTGCCTATAAGGAGTAATACGAGGCGATGATATACGGGGCCTCAATGTGTGCCGCCACATGGTACCTCTGCAATGTAACATGCCGTGTATAAGACTGAAGGCACACAGATATACAGTATGGGCCCAAAGAATCCCATGGTGTGTACTACAGGACCGTAGCTTACAGACATACAGTACGACCAAGTGCATGAGAACTCAGGACCCTTCAAATGTGACACTGGACGGGGGAGAACTGTTAGACTGCTGGGGACCACTTCAATCCCAAGAACAGGGCCCGTGTCCCCCATTTGAATTGAGCACTGGTTGAGCAAGCACCCCACCTCTCCAAGCCGGCCAGAGGTACCCGAGTACAAGGCTATGCCATCTATGGGAGTAGCAGAGAGCCAACCATGGTTGAGGTGTGAACTAAGCCTTAAATGGGTTGTTACTTCAGCAAGTGGCATTTATCATGTAGAGAAAGTTAATACAAGGCATTTGCTAATGTATCATCATCCATATTGCTTCCTTTGGTGGCTAGACTCATTTTTTCCATCACATTATACACTGATTGTTTCCATGGTTACGACCACCCTGCAATCCAGCATCGGGGGCCGTGCTTGCACACTATAGGAAAAAGCACTGGCCTCTCTGGTGGCCGGGACCATAGGGACAAATATAGGCTGGCACTTTTTTCTACAATGTGCAAGAACAGCCAACAATTCTGGATTGAAGGGTGGTCGTAACCATGGAAACAAGAAGTGTGGAATTTGATTTCAAAAATGAGTCCAGCCAGCAAAGGAGGCAATATGGATAATAACAATACATTAGTAAGTGCCTTGTATTGAGACCTCCCCTTTAACTGGTAACTATTGGTTAGAAGCTGCTTTTACAGCTTCTAATCTTAACGCCCCTTTACACACACGGGCCAATACAGAAGGCAATTATTGGGAACTGTTTTGTTCCTGATAATTGCCTTTGTTTGTCAAAGGAGGCGAGAGCTGCATTTAGATCTCCTCCTCCCTATGGGGACTAGCCATCGCTTCTGGGCTGTAGATCCCAGTTTACACAGCTCGATCTGCTGCCCCGAAACTATGAGTTATGCGACGGCATCAGCAATGCTGTCACCTGACGAGAAGTGATCAACAGCACCTCTAGGCCTTAGGCCTCATGCACACGACCGTGCCGGTTTTTGCGGTCCGCAAAAAACTGAAGCCACCCATGTTGCCTTCCGCAATCTGGGGGACGGAAGCCGGCAATATAAATGCCTATTCTTGTCCGCAAAGCGCGGACAAGAATAGGACATGTTAGATTTTTTTAGCAGGGCAGCGGAACGGAGCCACAGATGCGGACAGCAAACAGAGTGCTGTCGCATCTTTTGCAGCCCCACTGAAGTGAATGGGTCCACATCCGAGCCGCCAAAACAGCGGCTCGGACGCAGACCCAAAAAACGGTAGTGTGCATGAGGCCTTATTCACACATCAGTGTCTGGTCAGTAATTCTGAGCCAAAATCAGGTGCGGCTCTAAACGCAGAACAGGAGCAGATCTTTCCCTTAGGGCTCATGCACACGACCGTATGCCCTCCGAAACATATGGTTCGTGAGCAGGCCATATGTCCCGGAGTGGCATATATCGTGCGCACGGGAGCGCACTGCATCATAGGTTACTCTGATGCTGTGCGCATCGGGACGCCTGTGGGACTACTGTCCTGCATTCATATGATCATATGAGTGCAGGACAATACTCCCGCGGGGCAGCCCGATGCGCACAGTATCATAGTAACCTATGATGCTGTGCGCTCCCGTGCACACAATGTATGCCGCTCCGGGACCATATGTCTCGGAGGGCATACGGTCGTGTGCATGAGCCCTTATACTTCATCTCTGTGTAAATCCTATGGAAATCACTGGTCAAACATTGACTGTGTGAATAAGGCCTTATTCACATGGTCAGGGATTGTGAGCCAAAACCAGGACTGGAGGCTACACAGAGATAAGGTATAAAGATTTGCTCCTGTTCTGGAAATCCCTGACCAAAGGCCATCCGTGATGACATCCATGACAAGATGGTGAGTGGTTCCTCCATGAAGAATCCATGTGTCCGTTTTTGGCCCTCTGTATTCCACGTGCACTGCGAGCGGGGGTCGTGTGAATCAGACCTTATGCTCCATGCACACGATCGCATCCATTTTTGCAGTCCACAAAACACGGATGTGGTCCATGTGCCGCCTGCATATTATCTGTGGAGCCATTGTTTTCAGTGGGTCTGGGGTCCGCATTTTTGCAGACATGTTCTATCTTTTTGCAAAACAGACATACGGATGATCCGTGTGCTTTCCGCATCCGTATATCCGTTCCGCAAAAAGACAGAACAGGTCCTATACTTGACTGCAAAATGCAGACCCATTGAAGTCAATGGCAACATGGAGCACAAATCAGATGGATCACACGGTTGTGTGCACTGGGCCTACTAACGCTAGATATCCGGAATCCCAGGCCCGTGTAAAGGGGCCTTTACTGGTGGCGGCCATGAAAAAAATTTAGCGGCAGATTTATAATATGGGGGTATGACCTTGAAAACAGTCTAAAATCACGTCCACTTATATAAGTGAAAATATATAATCACCATCCTGACAACCACCCAACTCCACAGATACAGGTATCCGACAACCACCCAACTCCACAGATACAGGTATCCGACAACCACCCAACTCCACAGATACAGGTATCCGACAACCACCCAACTCCACAGATACAGGTATCCGACAACCACCCAACTCCACAGATACAGGTATCCGACAACCACCCAACTCCATAGATACAGGTATCCGACAACCACACAACTTCATAGATACATCTGACCACCACATAACTCCATAGACCGATGTATCTAACCAATCTGACAACCACCCAACTCCACAGATACATGTATCCGACAACCACATAACTCCATGGACCGATGTATCTGACCACCCTGACCACCACATAACTCCATACATACACATATCCAGTGTGTGTATAGCAGCAGAAGTAACGGTTTATCATCCAGGCGGAGACCTTTCTTCACCATGATGACAAATACTTTCTAGTCTAGAAGACGCAGAGAACAATGGAGGATAACTCCCAGCTGGTCAGCTCTTCATGGGCAGCTGGGTGGTCTCGTCACAGTCCTATAAGAATATGACCTCATCCTAAAGCTATGAGAACGCTTCAAGTGCAAGTCTACACCGCTGCGCCCGGGAGGACACGTCCCTGTCTACAGCCCCTGAAGATAGCAGGCTGGGGGCATCTATAGGAAGTCCCATCTACATCAGCTGTCAGGAAGGCACCATGAGAGCACTCTACTGCCCCTGCTGGACGCAAAGGGAACTGCAGCTTTAAGAGAAAGGCAATCCCCTGCCTAGACTGCGCTTGTATTGCCCTTATTCCTAGAAGCCGCGCACACTGCTGGCCACCATTCACACACACTGCACAGGCTTATTTTATCCCAAGTGCAATATTCTGAAGAGAAGAAAAAAAAAAGTTTTGGTGCATTCCTTGAGCCAATTTCAGACGTGGATCCAGCAGAAAGGAGAAGTATAAGTCCTGCCATTATATTTCCCATTCATTCAAAAAACAGCCTATGTGAACACAGCCTTACACAAATTCTGGCCAAGTTGTCCCAGTCCCAGCAGAGATCAAGCGGACTGAACATAGTGGTTGATTCACAGTCCTGACAACGGACTCCGGCTCATAAGAAGACATCTACTGGGATATTTTCTAAACTCTCGATCAAGAATGAAACAACCCTGACATGAAGGGTTAATAACCGCCCATTATAGCCAGATTACTGGGGGGGACCACTACAGAAGGAGAAAATCACTGAAGGCAATTGCCCTCCGTGAAAGCTGGAAACTCTTCAGACCGGGTCACCCAGAACAGACGAGGGGGAAGGGGTGCAGCGTGAGGACCCCCGTCACAGAAGGCGACCCTAACCCTTCATGCAAAAAGTGCTACATGCATCCCATGAAGCTGCAAGGGTTAAGGAGGAGCTCTCCTCCTCAGCTGCAGGGGGACACCGAGCTGTACCTCCTCCATCAGGGCAGAGCCTTCAGGGACGTGCACTCACCCAGGACGCGGGATGGAGAGTCCACTGCTCCCGTTATCCGGCGTGCAGCTGCGGGGCTCCCTCCCCCACTCTCATTGAACGTGCTCTGAGAGCAGCGCTACCAGCAGCAGCAGCCTGAGCCTCCTCAGGTTGTCCCCGCCCCGTGACGTCACGGCCCCGCCCCTCCAGACTCCCGGTCAGACGGTCCCTGGTGGTTTGGGGACATAGAGTCGTGAAAGCGGGTAACCCGGGAATCCCCGCCAGAGTTGTCCCTGGGCCGCACATATAGGATTAGTACAAAAGTCATTCATTCATGAAGCAATCCCAGCAGCAGTGGTCGCGCTTACCCATAGGGTTGTCACCTTTCCCCCCCCAACAAAATACCGGCTAAAATAAGCTAAATCCCAAAGCGGGTGTGGTTGTGGGCATGGCTTAACACAGGGTGGCAAGTCGCTGTCATACTGTGGCTGAGTGGCTCCCAATAATATTAATGCTGACCAGAATTAATAATGCCACCATTAGTACACCCAGTAAGAATAGTGCCCCCAGTAAGAATAATGGCCCGAATAGGAATAATGCCCCCAATAGGAATAATGGCCCCATTAAGAATAATGCCCCCCATTAGTGCCCCCAGTAAGAATAATGTCCTATTAGTGCACCCCAGTAAGAATAATGCCCCCCATTAGTGCCCCCAGTAAGAATAATGTCCTATTAGTGCACCCCAGTAAGAATAATGCCCCCCATTAATGCCCCTAATAGGAATAATAGCCCCTATTAAGAATAGTGCCCCCAGTAACAATAATGTCCTATTAGTGCACCCCAGTAAGAATAATGCCCCCCATTAAATGCCCCCAATAGGAATAATAGCCCCTATTAAGAATAGTGCCCCCAGTAACAATAATGCCCCCCATTAGTGCCCCCAGTAACAATAATGCCCCCCATTAGTGCTCCTAGTAAGAATAATGCAGCAGGACCATCAAGTAGAGGCGTTCTAATAGTCCTTGTAGGAAAATACCAGCAATTATTATTGCCGGTAAAAAACTACTGGCACGGGCAGGGACACTAAAATACCGGCCAGGTGGCAACCCTGGCTTGTGCACTATAGAAAAAGCACATGTGCACCTCTATGGTCCCGGCCACCAGAGAGGCCAATGCTTTTTGTTAGGCCTAATGCACACTACCGTATGTATTTTGCGGTCTACATCCATGTGCATTCCGTATTTTGCAGAACGGAACAGCTGTCCCCTAATAGAACAGTCCTATCCTTGTCTGTAATGCGGACAATAATAGGACATATTTTTTTGCGGAATGGAAATACAGAAACGGAATGCACACGGAGTACCTTCCATTTTTTTTTTTTGCGGACCCATTGAAATCAATGGGCCCGTATACAGTCCGCAAAAAAAAACAACTGAACGAACACAAAATTAAAATATGTTTGTGCACAAGAGGACACCGGCAATGTGCGTTTCGCAGACCGCACATCGCCAGCACTATAATAGAAAATGCCTTTTCTTGTCCACAGTTGCAGACAAGAATAGGACATGTTCTATTTTTTTTCGGGAACGGAATTGCGGATCCGGAAATGCGGATGCGGACAGCACATAGTGTGCTGCCCACATCCGTTCCGGTCCCATTGAAAATGAATGGGCTTGCACCCGTTCTGCAAAATTGCGGAACGGATCCGGACCCAAGTTGTGGACGTGTGAATGGACCCTAAGGCCTCATGCACACGAACGTATTTTTTAACATCCCGCAAAACGTGGTTCCGTTGTACCGTGATCCGTGCCCGTTTTTTCTTCCGTGGGTCTGCCGTGATTTTTGGAGGATCCACGGACATGAAAGATGAAAAAAAAATCTAAGTCAAGTTTGCCATTGAAATGATAGGAAAAAACGGACACGGATCACGGACACGGATCACGGACACGGATGACAATCTTGTGTGCATCCGTGATTTTCACGGACCCATTGACTTGAATGGGCCCGTGAACCGTTGGCCGTGAAAAAAATAGGACAGGTTATATTTTTTTCACGGCCTCGAAACACGGGTCACGGGCGCGGTGTAAAAACGGTGCACAAGCCGAGTTTTCTACGGCCCCATTGAAAGTCAATGGAGCCGCAGAAAAAAACGGAAAACGGCACAACGGCCACGGGTGCACACAACGGTCGTGTGCATGAGGCCTTAGGCTCTTGCACATGAATGTTTTTTTACGTTCCATTTTCTGCGTTCCTATTATTGTCTGCGGACCGCAAAATACTGAAAAAGCTATACGGTCGTGTGCAAGAGGCCTTATAGTATAGAAGCACTGGCCACCGCTGCTGGATTGCAGGGTGGTCATAACCATGGAAACGAGCAGTGTATAATGTGATGGAAAAATGAATCCAGCCAGCAAAGGAGGCAATATGGACAATCACAATACATTAGTAAGTGCCTTGTATTAACTTTCTCTACATGATAAATGCCATTTGCTGAAGTGAGACAACCCCTTTAGGTTAAAGGGGTTGTCCGGGTTAAGAGCTGAACCCGGACATACCCATAATTACACCCAGGCAGCCCCCCTGATGTTAGCATTAGAGCAGTTCATGCTCCGATGCGCTCCCTTGTCCTGCGCTGGATCGCTCAGGGCACGGGCTCTTTTATTTACGTGCGGAGGCTTCCGGCCAGCAGTGTGTTCGGTGACGTCACCGTCTCTGATGGGCGGGCTTTAGAGCTGCCCTATCAGTTTTACAGGCTACAGCCCGCCCATCTGTGCCGGTGACGTCACCAGGGCTCACTGCTTGGTGGAAGCCCCACCACCTGGCAGCCCTAAGGAGAGCCCGGTTTGTCGCCGTAAATGCCTTTGCTGTGCACGATTCAGCGCTGGGCAAAGGAGAGCATCGGAGCATGAACTGCTCTGATGCTCAAGTCAGGGGGGCTGCCGGGGTGAATATGGGCATATGTCTGGGTTCAGCTCTAAACCCAGACAACCTCTTTAAGAGGCACGCATTAAAGGGGGTGTCCCATGAAGACAACCTCTGACCAAAACTTTGGTAGAGACCCCTCTCTATGAGCCACGCAGTGTGGAGATGGAGACCAGATAGGCACGATCAGTTGGATTTCCGTCCAGAAAATGTGGACGTACTCTATGTGGACATCCGTATGGCGGTAATTTTTTCCCCCCAGACCTGTTCATGTAAATGAATGCATTTACGATGGAAAACGGGCAAGACTGGTGGATGTTAGGAGTTTCTCCGCACAGACGGACAGAGAGGTCGGTAGGATATGCCATCAATGTCAGACAGACCCAATCCTATCTGCATCACAGGGCCCGGAAGTGAAGGGAGAACACACTGCGTATGCGCCGTTTACCACAAAAATAGCTCAGTACTGGCTCGACTATTTTTGCCAGTCTGATAGCGGTGCGCTGTCTTTTACATAACAGGCTCCGTTCTGGAGACTAGGAGAGGGTCCGAGAGGTCAGATGTTGATGACATAGCCTAGTAATATCCCATCAGTGTCCTAGATGGGAACACCCCTTTAATGGGTCAGTGTGCATGGATAGTACATGGATACAAGGAGTCTTTACATGGCTTAGGGTACTTTCACACTAGCGTTTTTCTTTTCCGGCGCTGAGTTCCGTCCTAGGGGCTCAAATCCGGAAAAGAACTGATCAGTTTTATCCTAATGCATTCTGAATGGAGAGTCCGTCCCTCAGGATGCATCAGGATGTCTTCTGTTCAGTCTTTTTGACTGATCAGGCTTTTCAGAAAAACGTAGCATGCAGTAATTTTACCTCCGGCCAAAAATCCTGAACACTTTGACTGAACGCCGGATCCGGCCTTTTTCCCATTGACTTGCATTAACGCCGGATACGTCGCCGTGTGTTCAGTCAAAACGGATCCGACTTTTGCATGTTAAACCCGAAAAATAGGAAAAAAAAGTTAAAGTCCATAAATGGCGGATCCGTTTTTTCTAATGCATTTTTCCATTGTGATCGGAAGCCTGATCAGGATTCAAATGTAATCAGTTTTCACACGTTTTTCCGGATCCGGCGGGCAGTTCCGGTGTCGGAATTGAATGCCGGATTCAAATAACGCTAGTGTGAAAGTAGCCTTAAACGGCTTGTCCAGCTTTCAAACACTTTTGGACAGCCCCCTTTTCCCCCTCCATGCCAGACCTTTAGAGGAAAGCAGACTTCCTCTACCTGCTCGCCGCCGCTCAGGTTCTGCCCCTTTGGTCCACCGCACTGTGGTCCATGCTGTCATCTTTCAGAATCAGGGGCGGACTGGGAACTTAAAGTGGCCCTGGAAAAAACTAAAAATGGACCCACATGGTAGGCAAATCCAAATTAACAGAAGGTGGGGCAATGCAAATAGGCAGCGACAACAGAAGTAGGCGGGGCCAGCAATACCACAGTACAGCACAAAATACCGCCCCTGCAGAACCAAATACCACAGTGCAGCACAGAATACTGCCATCCTCGCCCCCGTATTCAAATCAGGAGGGACCTGCGGCCGCCGGACGGGTTCATATGTACCTGGTTCTCCTATCATCAGATCATTATGTACCCGGCTGTGAGGAGGGCTCAGGCGGCCCCCTAGGCATTGGCCCACCTGGAAATTTCCCTGTAGGGTCTATGGCCAGTCTGCCCCTGTTCAGAATAGATGGGGTTACATTTGCTGCTGCAGCGAATGACTGGCAGCTGCGGAGACGTGTCCCCAAAGGAACATGTGATGTGCCGGGGAATCTGCAACAGAAATCTTAGGCCAGTTTCACATTGGCGTTTATCTTTTCAGGCAGGGGAACAGCCTGCCGTATCCGTACTACACACATATGCTGCCGGAAGTCCGCCCAGCCCTATTCATTATAATGGAGACCAGCGGAGATCCGACCGCAGCACGGCAAATATGCCGAGAGGCAGCCGGACCGAAACTGCTGATCAGCTGTTTGAAGAGGCCACGCCACTGGGAGGAGTGCTGCAGCCACTTCATAGTATAATAAACAGTGCCATACATTGTATAGTGGCTGTGCTTGGTATTGCAGCTCAGTTCTATTCACTTGAATGGGCCTGAGCTGAAGAAATGCCATGTGACTAATAAACATGACATCACAAGGCGAAGAAGAGGGCGCAGCTGACCGGCAGGGGTGCCAGGAGACAGCCCCCCTCTGGTCAGATAATGAGCTATCCAAAGGACAGGTCATCAGTATTAAGTTCCTGGAGAACCCCTTTAGGCTGACCGTTTCTAAATCCTAAATACAGAATGCACACGAGAGATATCCATGTTTTGCGGATCTGCTGTTTGTGGACTGGAATATGGCGCGGCGGTCTGCGTGAAGCCTAACTACTTGGTGACACATGACGGGTATGTGACATGAGCTGCAGGCCACATTATGCCACTTGTAGCCGTGCCCATGTAATCAAGAGCAGGATAAGAACTGTCATTCTCGCCACTATGATCTGATGGCGGCAATCAGAAAAATCTCCACCGCTTAACCCTTTGAATGCTGCACTGGTATTAATGGGTGGGCATTGACTTTAATAATACATCCTTATAAGAACAAAATAAGGTTCTGTTCACATAACATTAGTATGTCAGTTCCTGTACCTCTAGAGGAAGGCTATAACGTATGACCCTGTATAGACATTTAGGGGTATACGCCAAACTTGTGTACGGCTACGTGCACACGTTGGTTTTTCGTGGCCATTTTTAAACCATTTGTGCATTCATTTTCTGGCCGTCTGTCCGATTTTAATGTCCGTTAAAAATGGATGAATTTCATTGGCTTTTTTAATAAAATCCCAACACCTGCAGTATACATAATGTCCCCCATAATAGCCCCTAGCAGTAATAATGTCCCCCATTGTGGCCCCTAGCAGTAATAATGTCCCCCATAGTGGCCCCAGCAGTAATAATGTCCCCCATAGTAGCCCCAGCAGTAATATTGTCCCCCCTATAGTAGCCCCAGCAGTAATATTGTCCCCCCTATAGTAGCCCCAGCAGTAATATTGTCCCCCCTATAGTAGCCCCAGCAGTAATAATGTCCCCCATAGTAGCCCCAGCAGTAATAATGTCCCCCATAGTAGCCCCAGCAGTAATAATGCCCCCATAGTAGCCCCAGCAGTAATAATGTCCCCCATAGTAGCCCCAGCAGTAATAATGTCCCCGATAGTAGCCCCAGCAGTAATATTGTCCCCCCTATAGTAGCCCCAGCAGTAATAATGTCCCCCATAGTAGCCCCAGCAGTAATAATGTCCCCCATAGTAGCCCCAGCAGTAATAATGTCCCCCATAGTAGCCCCAGCAGTAATAATGCCCCCATAGTAGCCCCAGCAGTAATAATGTCCCCCATAGTAGCCCCAGCAGTAATAATGTCCCCCATAGTAGCCCCAGCAGTAATAATGTCCCCCATAGTAGCCCCAGCAGTAGTAATGTCCCCCCCCCATAGTAGCCCCAGCAGTAATAATGTCCCCCATAGTAGCCCCAGCAGTAATAATGTCCCCCATAGTAGCCCCAGCAGTAATAATGTCCTCCATAGTAGCCCCAGCAGTAGTAATGTCCCCCCATAGTGGCCCCAGCAGTAATAATGTCCCCCCATAGTAGCCCCAGCAGTAATAATGTCCCCCATAGTAGCCCCAGCAGTAATAATGTCCCCCATAGTAGCCCCAGCAGTAATAATGTCCCCCATAGTAGCCCCAGCAGTAATAATGTCCCCCATAGTAGCCCCAGCAGTAATAATGTCCCCCATAGTAGCCCCAGCAGTAATAATGCCCCCATAGTAGCCCCAGCAGTAATAATGTCCCCCATAGTAGCCCCAGCAGTAATAATGTCCCCCATAGTAGCCCCAGCAGTAATAATGTCCCCCATAGTAGCCCCAGCAGTAGTAATGTCCCCCCCCCCCATAGTAGCCCCAGCAGTAATAATGTCCCCCATAGTAGCCCCAGCAGTAATAATGTCCCCCATAGTAGCCCCAGCAGTAATAATGTCCTCCATAGTAGCCCCAGCAGTAGTAATGTCCCCCCATAGTGGCCCCAGCAGTAATAATGTCCTCCATAGTAGCCCCAGCAGTAATAATGTCCCCCATAGTAGCCCCAGCAGTAATAATGTCCCCCATAGTAGCCCCAGCAGTAATAATGTCCCCCATAGTAGCCCCAGCAGTAATAATGTCCCCCATAGTAGCCCCAGCAGTAATAATGTCCCCCATAGTAGCCCCAGCAGTAATAATGCCCCCATAGTAGCCCCAGCAGTAATAATGTCCCCCATAGTAGCCCCAGCAGTAATAATGTCCCCCATAGTAGCCCCAGCAGTAATAATGTCCCCCATAGTAGCCCCAGCAGTAGTAATGTCCCCCCCCATAGTAGCCCCAGCAGTAATAATGTCCCCCATAGTAGCCCCAGCAGTAATAATGTCCCCCATAGTAGCCCCAGCAGTAATAATGTCCTCCATAGTAGCCCCAGCAGTAATAATGTCCCCCATAGTAGCCCCAGCAGTAATAATGTCCCCCATAGTAGCCCCAGCAGTAATAATGTCCCCCATAGTAGCCCCAGCAGTAGTAATGTCCCCCCCCATAGTAGCCCCAGCAGTAATAATGTCCCCCATAGTAGCCCCAGCAGTAATAATGTCCCCCATAGTAGCCCCAGCAGTAATAATGTCCTCCATAGTAGCCCCAGCAGTAGTAATGTCCCCCCCATAGTGGCCCCAGCAGTAATAATGTCCTCCATAGTAGCCCCAGCAGTAATAATGTCCCCCATAGTAGCCCCAGCAGTAATAATGTCCCCCATAGTAGCCCCAGCAGTAATAATGTCCCCCATAGTAGCCCCAGCAGTAGTAATGTCCCCCCCCCATAGTGGCCCGACAGAAATAAAGAAAAGAACAACCAGTGGCGCCATACAGAAAACATTTTCATGAATAACTCAGTGGCTATACTACATTTTTAATTTCAGATCCAGGTGCTGCTTTAAAAAATGTAGAATATCTTTTGTGGAGAAAACCCCTTAAAACATATGTGAACTTTCCTGCCAAACAGACACTTCAAGCACAATGTGAACGCAGTCCTAGCATTCGGCCATTTCAATCTATGGCAAGTAAAGTCTACAATTCAGAATCCACCACGGAAGCAGGAGATCTCAAATTACCGTATGTCGGCAGTCCCTGTTAGAGAGGACCCGTAAACTCTCCTGGCAGGTCGGCTTCAGGCAACTACTTGCTTTATTGCTTTATTATTCCTGCTAGAAGTTGTATCAGTTCGGGGCGTGTCCCTGCAGAATCTGACATCATCCAATCAGTGTTGACAGTGCAGGGACACTCCCCACAACTGGTAACACCCAGATAACTCTTCATTAATTCATTCAGAACTTCTAGTAGGAATAATAGATGAATGGCGCAACATAGACTCATAACAATAGATGCTCCAGAATTGTTATTACAGGGGATGCAAGTAGTTACTTAAACAGACACGTCAGGAGAGGGGACGGGTCCTCTTTAAATGAAATGTACCAACCAGTGCCCAGTGATTATTTAGTTTCATAGTTTTTAAAGAATTTATCTTTAAATCTTAAATGATCAGTCTCCGGTAGCATTATAACATGTGATAGTACCTAGGAATGGGACTGCTATCATATCCCGGATCAGTGTGTCTCCATGTATCTCCATGGTGGAGCTAAGGCTACTTTCACACTCGCGTTTGGTGCGGATCCGTTCAAATAATACAACCGCATGCATCTGTTCAGAGCGGATCAGTTTGTATTATCTGTAACATAGCCAAAACGGATCCGTCTTGAGCACCATTGAAAGTCAATGGGGGACGGATCAGTTTTCTATTGTGCCAGTGAAAACAGATCCGTCCCCATTGACTTACATTGTGTCAGGTCGGATCCGTTTGGCTCCGTTTAGTCAGACGGACACCAAAACGCTGCAAGCACCGTTTTGGTGTCCGCCTCCAGAGCGGAATGGTGACTGATCGGAGGCAAACTGATGCATTCTGAGCGGATCCTTATCCATTCAGAGTGCATTAAGGGCAAAACTGATCCGTTTTGGACCGGCTTGTGAGAGCCCTGAACGGATCTCGCAAACGGAAAGCCAAAACGCGAGTCTGAAAGTAGCCTAAGCCCCTGATCCAACATATACAATAGCAGCCCATGCTGTCGATCTACTTCTTTCTCACATGCTTCGCTTGTTCTAGTTCACATGAGTGTTTATAGGTCGCATTTATTACTAAACTGCTACTAACGGGATGGGGGAATCCCTGGAGTATAGTGAGGATGTAGAAAGGAAAACAGGAAGGTGATGGAGGCAGCGTTAGCCCCCTCATTTGTCCCGGCTCGGATTTCTACCAAGTGATATCATAGAAAAACACCCACATGTATCATGTAGAGAAGAGCACGGACAAGATGCCTCCATTACTAACAGCACATGCCGAGAAAGGAGCAGTTTCTTCCCATGGTTACAACTATCAACAGTTTAAAGGGAATCTGTCATCTAATCCATCCTAATAAAAGCAGCTTACGTGCCTGATGAGCCCTCGCCGGCGGTATCTAATGTTCTCACTCCGTAGTCTTATCGCAGAGAAAACAGCTTTTTAATAATATGTAAATTAGTATCTGGGTGCAACAAGGGCGTTGCCGTTGCACCTCATTGCCCGCTCACTCTCTACAGTGAAACTTATTCACACCTGACCCTGAAGTCTCACGGTGGTGCAATCGCCACTGTGTTTGACGCATGCGCAGTACAAGAGATGAAGCTCGCCGCCACTAGCTCGTTAGTTGGGCGCTGCCATTTGTATAAGAGACACCTACAAAACACAGTGGGGTAGATTTACTATTGGAAATGCCCCAGAATTATGGTTCAGTCCATGTGCCTTATTTAAGGGACGAGTCTGTCACCAGGAAATTCGGTGTTACACCAGGCACAGGGCTAGCTCAGCTGAATGGAATGATACCTTTCACTTAGCGATCCATTGCTTCAGAACTTTTCATCCATAAGCAAAGGAGGAGTTAAGTGCACAGTTAAGTGCATTGAGGACGGGCCCAAGTCACTCTGTGCACCCTTGCTCCTGTTGCTTCCACTACCAACCCCTACATCTCCTTCTTGATTGATAGGACCAGTACTTTTAGTCCGGCTGCCTCTCTGCATGTGCTGCCACCGGAACTCCGGCCCCGCCCCCATTATAGTCAATGGGGACGGAGCGGCAGTCCGGGGGCACACGTGAACTAGCAGCAGGACGGATCCGATAGGCTGTTCACCCGACGGAACAGCCTGCTGGAGTTACCTGCCACTAGTGTGAAAGTACCGTTAGTCAGCCTGCCTGGGACTGGCAGAAGAAAGAGGAGTTTAGGGCCCGCCCTTGGTGCACTTAACTGCTCATTTGATTATGGTTCAAAAGTACTTTTTCTGCAGAATGAACCAACGGATCGCTAAATGAAAGGCAGTTGCGTACCGCCCATAGAGGCAGACCACGCCACTGCTATGGGGCCCGCGGCACTGGGGGGCCCGTAGCGCAGATAAGGGCCCGCCCACTCATGACCTGCAGCCGGCTATGCGGCTGCTTTTCTCCCCAGGGCCGCCCCCCCCCCCCATGTTTAGCTGAATCGCCTCCCAGAGGCGCGGCTAAGTCCTCAACACCCGCCCCCCTCCTCAGCGCCGCGCTCTGCAAACACCCGATCCTCCTCTCGTCGGCGTCCCAAATCCCGCGCAGGCGCAGTGCCGGCGATTGCCTGCGCCTGCGCTCTGATAATACGGCTGAGGGCAACAGCTTCAACATCGTCACTGGGCATGCGCCGAGCCCAGTGACGATGTTGAAGCTGTTGCCCTCAGCAGTATTATCAGAGCGCAGGCAATCGCCGGCACTGCGCCTGCGCGGGATTTGGGACGCCGACGAGAGGAGGATCGGGTGTTTGCAGAGCGCGGCGCTGAGGAGGGGGGCGGGTGTTGAGGACTTAGCCGCGCCTCTGGGAGGCGGGTTTTAGCTAAACATGGAGGCGTTAGTAGTTTTCATATTTAGGCGGGCACGGCACTTCAGAGGGGCACCGTTCCTGGGCACCGTGGAGAAAGAAAAACGCCCCTCTGGGCTCCAGTCCTTACAGCGTCATTTGCATATCCTAAGAATCGATTTTTAGAAGAAAGGACAAGACTGACATGGAAAAGAAGAACACAGATGGAAAAAAAGTACTTTATTAAACATTGATCCATGAGTACCTTTTTTCCATCTGTCTTGTTCCTTTGATTGTGAGTCTTGTCATTTCTTAAAAAAATCGATTCTTATGATATGTAAATGACGCTGTAAGGAGCCCAGAGGGGCGTTATTCTTTCTCCACTGTGCCCAGGAACGCCCCTCTGAAGTGCCGTGCCCGGCCTAAATTTGAAAACTAATAACGCCTCCAAGTTCATCTAAATCGCCTCCCAAATCCGATCCTCCTCTCGCTGGCATCCCAAATCCCGCGCAGGCGCAATGCCGGCGATTGCCTGCGCTATGATAAGATGACTGACGGCACTGCGCCTGCACGGGATTTGGGATGCCGGCGAGAGGAGGATCGGGGTGTTTGCCGCAGAGCGCGGCACTGAGGAGGGGGGGTGTTGAGCACTTAGCCGTGCCTCTGGGAGGCGATTTAGATGAACTTGGAGGCGTTATTAGTTTTAAAACTTAGCCGGGCACGGCACTTCAGAGGGGCGTTCCTGGGCACCGTGGAGAAAGAATAACGCCCCTCTGGGCTCCTTACAGCTTCATTTACATATCATAAGAATCGATTTTTTGAAGAAATGACAAGACTCACAATCAAAAGAACAAGACAGATGGAAAACAGGTACTCTGTTAAACATGGATTCATGAAAAAAAAATTGGGGGTAAATTGCTAGTGACAGATTCCCTTTAAGGCTACTTTCACACTTGCGTTCAGAGCGGATCCGTCTGGTGTCTGCACAGACGGATCCGCACCTATAATGCAAACGCTTAGATCCGTTCAGAACGGATCCGTTTGCATTAACATGAACAAAAAAAAAAAACTTTTTTTTTTTTTTGTTCATGATAGTGCAAACGGATCCGTTTTGACTTTACATTGAAAGTCAATGGGGGACGGATCCGTTTGAAAATTGAGCCATACTGTGTCAACTTCAAACGGATCCGTCCCCATTGACTTACATTGTAAGTCTGGACGGATCCGTTTGCCTCCGCATGGCCAGGCGGACACCCGAACGCTGCAAGCAGCGTTCAAGTGTCCGCCTGCTGAGCGGAGGACAGACGGAGCCATACTGATGCATTCTGAGCGGATCCGCATCCACTCAGAATGCATTAGGGCTGGACGGATCCGTTCGGTGCCGCTTGTGAGAGCCTTCAAACGGAGCTCACAAGCGGAGACCCGAACGCAAGTGTGAAAGTAGCCTAACATGGCACCCCAAATAATGAGACCTGCAGGCTGCAGCAGATATCCCATGTGACAGGTCACCCCCAGGAAACCCCTAACAGTTTCTGTAGGTCATGTATAAATTTATTTAATGGGGGTGTGGCATGGGAGGAGCAAAGTCAGGAAGTGGGAGGGGCCATGGTGGGTAGTGGGCGGGGTTAAGGGGCCCAATTCAGATTTTTGCTATGGGGCCCAGTGATTCCTATGTACGCCTCTGATGAAAGGTATCATTACATTCAGCTGAGTAAGCCCTAGAATTGTCTGGTTTAACAGTGAATTTCCCGGTGACAGACCCCTTAAAAAAACCTTTTTTTGCCTTATTCAGCAAAGAAAGGGATCGGGCACTGCACAGCGGCAGAGGAGGAGTGGGTAAATATGCACCAAACTTTAGGTGCAAAGTTCTGGTACCAAGTAAGCCACCTAACAGCTAAAGTCGCACTTGATATATCATTCGTTATCATTCACTGCAAACATTTTTAGTGTGTCTAGACAGTCTAGTTTAACCCCTTAAGGACTCAGCCCTATTTCACCTTCTGGACCATTTTTTGCAAATCTAACCAGTGTCACTTTAAGTGCTGATAACTTTAAAACGCTTTGACTTATCCAGGCCATCCTGAGATTGTTTTTTCATCACATATTGTCCTTCATGACACTGGTAAAATGAAGTAAAAAAAAAATCATTTTTATTTATAAAAAAATACCAAATTTACCAAAAATTAGTAAAAAAATAGCAAATTTCCAAGTTTCAATTTCTCTACTTCTATAATACATAGTAATACCTCCAAAAATAGTTATTACTTTACATTCCCCATATGTCTACTTCATGTTTGGATCATTTTGGAAATTATATTTTATTTTTGGGGGATGTTACAAGGCTTAGAAGTTTAGAAGCAAATCTTGAAATTTTTCAGAAATTTTCAAAAACCCAATCTTTAGGGACCAGTTCAGGTCTGAAGTCACTTTGCGAGGCTTATATAATAGAAACCACCCAAAAATGACCCCATTCTATAAACTACACCCCTCAAGGTATACAGATTTTACAAACATCGTTAACCCTTTAGGTGTTCCACAAGAGTTATTGGCAAAGGAGATGAAATTTCTGAATTTAAAGTTTTTGGCAAATTTTCCATTTTAATCCACTTTTCCTAGTAACAAAGCAAGGGTTAAAAGCCAAACAAAACTCTATATTTATGGCCCTGATTCTGTAGTTTACAGAAACACCCAATATGTGGTCGTAAACCGCTGTACAGGCACACGGCAGGACGCAGAAGGAAAGGAATGCCATACGGTTTTTGGAAGGCAGGTTTTGCTGGACTGTTTTTTTTGACACATGTCCCATTTGAAGCCCCCCTGATGCACTCCTAGAGTAGAAACTCCAAAAAAGTGACCCCATCTAAGAAACTACACCCCTCAAGGTATTCAAAACATATTTTACAAATATCGTTAACCCTTTAGGTGTTCCACAAGAGTTATTGGCAAAGGAGAGGAAATTTCAGAATTCCAATTTTTTGGCAAATTTTCCATTTTAATCCATTTTTCCTAGTAACAAAGCAAGGGTTAAAAGGCAAACAAAACTCAATATTTATGGCCCTGATTCTGTAGTTTGCAGAAACACCCCATATGTGGTCATAAACTGCTGTACAGGCACACGGCAGGGCGCAGAAGGAAAGGAATGCCATACGGTTTTTGGAAGGCAGATTTTGCTGGACTGTTTTTTTTGACACCATGTCCCATTTGAAGCCCCCCTGATGCACCCCTAGAGTAGAAACTCCAAAAAAGTTACCCCATTTTAGAAACTACGGGATAGGGTGGAAGTTTTGTTGGTACTAGTTTAGGATACATATGATTTTTGGTTGCTCTATATTACACTTTTTCTGAGGCAAGGTAACAAGAAATAGCTGTTTTGGCACTGTTTTTATTTTTTGTTATTTACAACATTCATCTGACAGGTTAGATCATGTGATATTTTTATAGACCAGGTTGTCACGGATTCGGCGATACCTAATATATATACTTTTTATTTATTTATGTTTTAGTGTTTCCATAGTCTGAGAGCCATAATTTTTTCGGTTTTTGGGCGATTACCTTGGGTAGGATATTATTTTTGCGGGATGAGATGACTGTTTTATTGCCACTATTTTGGGGTGCATATGACTCTTTGATCGCTTGCTATTACACTTTTTGTGATGTAAGTGGACAAAAAATTCTTTATTTAGCACATTTTTATTTATTAATTTTTTACGGTGTTCATCTGAGGGGTTAGGTCATGTGATATGTTTATATAGCCGGTCGATACGGACGCGGCGATACCTAATATGTCAACATTTTTTTTCCCTATTTTTTACCAATTTTTTTGAACTTTATTTGGGGAAAATAACGTTTTTGTTTATTTTTACTTGAAACTTTTAATTTTTAGGGGGGAAAACTTTGTTTTTTCAACTTTTTTTTTACTTTATTTTTTGTCCCACTTTGGGACTTCAACTTTTGGGGGTCTAATCCCTTTTGCAATGCATTCCAATACTTCTGTATTGGAATGCATTGGCTGTAGGAGTAATACTGTGAGTATTACTCATACAGCTTCCGGCCTGTGAGATCCAGGGGGCTGGATCTCACTGGCTCGTCACTGGAAGGCAGTGCAGATGCCTAAGGAAGGCATCGCGCTGCCTTCCATGCCATCGGGTCCCCCCTACAGCCGCATGGGGACCCGATGGCACCTCCGATCACCGCCGCCGCATAAGGTAAAAGCCGCAAACCGCAGGTCTGAATTGACCTGCGATTTGCGGCGATCGCAAATCACCGACACGTGGGGGTGGGGGGGGGGGGTCACACCCCCCCGAATTATTTCAGCAGACATTAAAGCAGTTTTAAACTTATGACGTTCCGGTACGCCCTGGGTCCTTAAGGACTCGGCAAACATGCCGTATAGGTACGTCCTAAGTCCCTAAGGGGTTAAGGGTCCATTCACACGTCCGCAAATGTGGTCCGCATCCGTTCTGCAATTTTGCAGATTTGATATTGATGACCTATCTTGAGGATAAATAATCAATATATTTTCAAAACCCCTAAAATGCCCGGGCCCCTCACACAGGTTATACTTACCTTGCTCCCTCGGACCCGCGTAATTTCTGATGCCTGCACGGCTGCCGATGCATCTCCCTGTTGCGCAGATCAAAACATCCGGTGACGGGGGGGGGAAGGGGGCAGCCAATAGGAGCCTCCCTAGCATCGCGGCTTCCCCAACCCACCCCCCGTCACCAGATGTTTTGATACACGTGACGGAGAGAGGCAGCGGCAGTCGTGCGGGCATCAGAAGTGACATGGGTGCTGGGGGAGCAGGGTAAGTATAACCTGTGTGAGGATCGGGCATTTTGGGGGGCATTATAGGGGTTGGATAACCCCTTTTAGTCTGCAGTGCACTTAACAGATAAAAGTCTGGGAAAATAAATTCATGATACTGTTTGACATGCTGAAAACAGGACTGAATTTGCCCCAAGGATTTATGGCACACTTCAAGATCTAAAGAATCTACACCAGAGACAGGGGGGGAGGGGGGGGGGGGCACCAGGTCTCTGAGCTAACATCAATTTATAGACCATAAAACGGTCACATGGCTTATCTGTAAGATAATTAAGGACTCATTCTCAGTCTCTAAGGGTACTTTCACAGTAGCTTTCATGACTATGAAAATTGTAGATTCACACTGAAGGCATCAAAACTATGAATTAACACATGTGGAATTATATACATAACAAAAAAGTGTGAAACAACTGAAAATGTGTCATATTCTAGGTTCTTCAAAGTAGCCACCTTTTGCTTTGATTACTGCTTTGCACACTCTTGGCATTCTCTTGATGAGCTTCAAGAGGTAGTCACCTGAAATGGTCTTCCAACAGTCTTGAAGGAGTTCCCAGAGATGCTTAGCACTTGTTGGCCCTTTTGCCTTCACTCTGCGGTCCGGCCCATATTGATAGGATAGCATCTTGCAGTTGATGGAGATTTGAGGGATGCACATCCAGGGCACGAAGGATTTTACGGATCCGTTGTTCCGTTTTTTGTTTCCGTTGTGTTTACGTTTCCTTTCTGTTTTTCCGTTCCGTTTTTCCGTATGCCATATACAGTATACAGTAATTACATAGTAAAAATTGGGCTGGGCATAACATTTTCAATGGATGGTTCAGCAAAAACGGAACGGATACGGAAGACATACGGATGCATTTCCGTATGTGTTCCGTTTTTTTTGCGGACCCATTGACTTGAATGAAGCCAAGCACCGTGATTTGCGGACAAGAATAGGACATGTTCTATCTTTTCACGGCACGGAAATACTGAAATACTGAAACGGAATGCACACTGAGACACTTCAGTATTTTTTGCTGAACCATTGAAATGAATGGTTCAGTATATGTTCCGCATACTGAACTACAAAAACGGCCAGTATACTGAACGCAAAATACTGTCGTGTGCATGAGCCCTTAGGGTCCATTCACACGTCCGTTGTTTGTTTCCTGATCTGTTCCGTTTTTTGCTGAACAGATCTGGACCAGATCTGGACCCATTCATTTTCAATGGGTCCTGAAAAAAAACGGACAGCACAATGTCAGATTTTTTTTCAGGACCCATTGAAAATGAATGGGTCCAGATCTGGTCCAGATCTGTTCAGCAAAAAAACGGAACAGATCAGGAAAGAAACAATGGACGTGTGAATGGACCCTTAGTATGGGGAGGAGTGATCGTTATACAATTGCTCTTCCCGATACTGAATCATTGTTTGCCGGCAGCAGATCTTGATTAGATAGCATGATCTGCCGCTTGCAAACGATGATTTTTTAACCTGTCAAAAGATTTAGATTGCCCGATGAATGAGAGTTTGCTAGTTCATCGGTCAATCAGATTGGCAGGTGTAATACAGGCTTCATTTTGTTTCTGTTAATGAGAGCAATAAACCAGTTTGCACGTAGATGTAATTAGTAAACTGCCCCAGTGTTCCCAAAAAATGTAATGATCCCCGTAAAGTACAGAAAGCACAACTACCCATCAAAAGCATACAGTGAAAAAAACAGCATGAAATACGAACACATATCGTGCATATCTTTATGAATTTACAATAAACAGTCCTGCCATCAACCTATAAAAATATCAAATCTGATTATTACTTCATATCCAAATGGAAAAGTTGTAACAGTGAATCTTACCATCCCTACTGGTGGCAGGAAATGTAGTGCAAAAGGTAAAGATGAAAATAAAAGACACAGTATGACACATGACATACAAGACCCAAAATGAGGTCAACCCGACCCAATGGTGACATAATGATAAAACCACATACAGAGGACCACCACTTCAGTCCCCATCGTGTCAGCCTTTCCAGGGGGGAAGTTCAGGGACTGGACTGTCTCTGAGATGGCGCTGACTACAACTTGAGAATGCAACCTCTGATATTCGCCATCAAGCCCTGACCTATAGGTTACAGCTTAACAGAGGGCAAGTATCAAGTTCTGTGGCCAAAATTACAAAAAAAGATGTTGTGACTGGATCGAGGCAATACTGGGGGTGCGCACAAAAGACGTTACTCCTGCTCACCAGTACACCCATCGTTTGAATCGAGTGGTTAGTGTTGGGTGCCATGGTGGTTGTCAAGTGACCCTCCATGAAGTTTATATGACAGATGGTGAATACCAGTCCATGTCCACTGCAATGAAAACCGCCGCCGGCTGATCTCTCACAGCACAAAAGTCGCTGCTTCTTTGTGTTTGCAAAATTGATGAGTCTCTGTGTAGGCCCTGTGTTAAAATACCATTAACACAATAGCTCCCTGGGGCATCCTGAAATCAGTGATACAATGCCACCATGTTCATGTGGGTTTTTTTTCTTCTCTGACAAGAAGACAATGTTAAAGGCATGTCTCTTTCATGCTCAGGCCATTTGGACACCTCATCTTTCTTTGAAACATAGTTATACATGTTTTGCTTGATTACACATTATTTAACCAGTTCAAAATGGGGCCATTCACCTCCCTTCCTGACCAGGCGTATTTTCTGTATTTTTAGAACATGTGTCTTTGAAGGCCATAACTTTTTTCCCTCTTTGGTTTTGTAAATATTTATTTATTAAATTTCTCACTAAATACTTTTCAGTGGCAACATATGGGACCTTATATTTGTCATTTTAATTTTAGAATTTTTAAATTTTATATTTTTATACTTCTTTTTAAATGTCCCCTTTCCATTACAGTTGTTATCATATAGAGGAAGTATGAGTTATGGTCGCTGGGAGCGGAGCTAGAAGCTGCAGTGTGGGGTGTAGTGTTTTGTTGTTTTTTTTTGTATTTTTTTTATTGCTGATTTTTCCTGTCATATTAGCCCCAGTTACAGGGGGAGTACAGGCCCCAGAGGCTTTACAATGCTGTAAAGCAGGCATGCTCAACCTGCGGCCCTCCAGCTGTTGCAAAACGACAACTCCCAGCATGCCCGAACCGTCTACAGCTATCAGCCTACAGCAGGGCATTGTGGGAGTTGTCGTTTTACAACAGCTGGAGGGCCGCAGGTTGAGCATGCCTGTTGTAAAGCCTCACTGCAGAGCTGGTCTAGGTCGGCTAAATGCTCTATTAGACTGGCCAATAGTCTGTCAGATGATCACTAACGAGCGTTTGTAGTAACGCTCATAAGCAATTATCTCGCAGTGTAATACTGCTGCCGATTACCCAAATCATGCTTAAAAAATCATCGCTTGCCAACGGCAGATTGGGCTGTGTAATTATGATATGCTGCTGGCAAACATACTGTGGAGGAGATCGCTGCATTTAATAGCAGCGGTCTTCTCCACTGACGAGCAGGTGATTTCTGGGAAGGAACGCTTCCCTCCCAACAATCACCTGCTAAATCTAGACGCGCACTATGACCTGACGTTGTGTGCTGTCAGGTCACAGCGCAGCGCGGCGTCCGATGGGAGTCTGATCTGAAGCTGGGGACGGCCTGATTGGGGTCTAATATGAGGCTGGGAGATTATTATTATTAATATTAATTCCATGGCGCTGTACATATGATAATACACACATACATAATACAGACATTTGCATGAACAAGATGAGTTACAGACTGGTACAGAAGGAGAGAGGGCTTGGCCGCGGGGGCTTACAATCTACACATCTGATCTGAGGCTGATGTAGGCTGGTGGTCTGATTTGAGGCTGATGGAGGTGGGGTCAGATCTGAGGCTGAGAAAGGGACAAAGGCAGGGACAGTTGTGAAGAAAGAGGCAGGGACAGTGGCAGGTAGAGTGAAAGCTGGGTGAACCCCTCTCTGGACCCCCCTGGGTTTAGCTTGGCTGCCATTAATGCCAAATAAAGAACTAAATATATATCATTCTCAACTTAAAAATTAGACTGCTATGTGTGGTCGAAATAGCGCCTGTACTCTATGTAATATATATGGTACAGGCGCCATTTTGTGCTGCAAAAATACAGCGCTCTAGATTTTTTTAAATTGAAGCGCAATTTCTGTAACTTACCCGTAAGTCAATTATATGTTTGACCAAATACAGCAGTCAAATTTTTAAGTTGAGAATTTTGTATGGCCCGTGAACGGTGTTACAAATATCCAAATAGCCCTCGGCAGCAAAAAGGTTCCCCACCCCTGGTGTAGATGCTGGTAATGGAGCATCCCTAGCAACACACAGACTGTTGCTACAAAGACTCTTTAGGCCCTGTTTTATAGCAAAAAGGACTATCTTTCCTTAATAAAGTTTATTACAAAAATAAAAATAAACGGAAGTGATAGGTACACTTTAAGGCCATCTGCTAGCTAGTGTAAAAAAAAAATTAACAGAAGGAGCATGGACAACGGCAATAGGATAATGTGTACCATCATAAAAAAAAAAAAAAGGAATAAAACACATTGGGGATCATTTATTAAGCTGAAATGCGCCTATATCAGGCTTATTTAAGGCACCGATTGCGCCGTAACAGCCAGTTGTGCTGCAATCTGCAACTTCTCCCCGATCACACCAGGTCTAAAAAAGTGGGTGTGGCATTGGAAGGGGAGGGGCCAACAGGCCGTTCTCATATACCATTTTCTACACTTGTTTTAAGTGTAGAAAAATGTCTAAATGTAAGACAGCTCAGAGGATTCGCCGAAGTTATATACAGGCCAGCGCCTGTATATCCCAATATGAGGAAAATTTGCTTCTACCTCACAGGGATTTTCTTTGCCTTCCTCTGGATCAACCTTCAGGATACTGGATGGACAGATGTTTTATTTTCAGCCTTAAAAACTACACTGAACAAAAATATAAACGCAACACTTTCGTGAGCTGAACTCAAAGATCTGAAACATTTTCTACATACAAAAAAGACCCATTACTCTCAAATATTGTTCACAAATCTGTCTAAATCTGTGTTAGTGAGAACTTCTCCTTTGCCGAGATAATCCATCCCACCTCACAGGTGTGGCATATCAAGGTGCTGATTAGACTGCATTAATATTGCACAGGTGTACCTTAGACTGCCCACTCTGAAATGTGCAGTTTGATCACAAAAGGACAATACCGCAGATGTCGTAACGTTTGAAGGAGCGTGCAATTGGCATGCTGACTGCAGGAATGTCTACCAGAGCTGTTGCCTGTGCAATGAATGTTCGTTTCAGAGAATTTGGCTGTATATCCAACCGGCATCACAACCGCAGACCACATGTAACCACACCAGCCCAGGACCTCCACATCCAGCATGTTCACCTCCATTATCGTATGAGACCAGCCACCCGGAACAGCTACAGCAACAATTGGTTTGCATAACCAAAGAATTTCTGCACAAACTGTCATAAACCATCTCAGGGAAGCTCATCTGCATGCTCGTCGTCCTCATCGGGTTCTGAACCTGACTGCAGTTTGTCGTCGTAACAAATTGAGTGGTGTTCTGTTCACGGATGAGTCCCGGTTTTCACTGTTCAGGGCAGATGGCAGACAGCGTGTGTGGCGTTGTGTGGTGAGCGGTTTGCTGACTTCAACATTGTGGATCGAGTGTCCCATGGTGGCGGTGGGGTTATGGTATGGGCAGGTGTATGTTATGGACAACGAACACAGGTGCATTTTATTGATGGCATTTTGAATGCACAGAGATACCGTGACGAGATCCTAAGGCCCATTGTTGTGCCATTCATCCACAACCATCACCTCATGTTGCAGCATGATAATGCATGGCCCCATACTGCAAGGATCTGTACACAATTCCTGGAAGCTGAAAACATCCCAGTTCTTGCATGGCCGGCATACTTACCGGACATGTCACCCACTGAGCATGTTTTGGATGCTCTGGATCGGCGTATACGACACATGTTCCAGTTTCTGCCAATATTCTGCAACTTCGCACAACTATTGAAGAGGAGTGGACCAACGTGCCACAGGCCACAATCAACAACCTGATCAACTCTATGCGACGGAGATGTGTTGCACTGCGTGAGGCAAATGGTGGCCACACCAGACACTGACTGGTTTTCTGACCCCTCCCCAGTAAGACAAAACTGTGCATATTTCAGAGTGGGCTTTTATTGTTGGCAGTCTAAGGCACACCTGTGCAATATTCATGTTGTCTAATCAGCACCTTGATATGCCACACCCGTGAGGTGGGATGGATTATCTTGGCAAAGGAGAAGTGCTCACTAACACAGATTTAGACAGATTTGTGAACAATATTTGAGAGTAATGGGTCTTTTTTGTATGTAGAAAATGTTTCAGATCTTTGAGTTCAGCTCATGCAAAATGGGAGCAAAACCGAAAGTGTTGCGTTGATATTATTGTTCAGTGTATGTTACTATGTTGATAATGGCAAATAATGAAAATGACCAGGGCGAGAGATTAAAATCTACAAGTAAAAATCAAATAAGAAGAATACAAAACCAAGCACAGCAAAATGTACTGAGCACAAAACTTTTCTCTGTTGTAACACTGGTCGTTAAATGAACATATACTTTCCAATGATGGGAGAACACATATTCATCCTCTGTATGTAAAAAGTGAAGGTTCTCATTCAGTCTACAAGAAAATTTAGACAAGAAAATTCATAGTCGCAGGTGCACATCCATAAAGTTAGCATGCAGAAAACAAACAAAAAAAAAAAAGTATGGCAGCACAACATTACTTATAAAAAGGATAAGTAAACAAAAATAAGTCTCTGGTATGTTGGTATGTTGCCTTTTTCCGTGTCGCAGGTCCCAATCGTGAAGTGGGTACAATTCACATAAATCTCAATACTTTTCAAGTTGGACCGCGCTGCTCCAGAAGGCAGGAATATCACCACTATAGACTCCTTCCAAAAATCTGTGGATATAGGGAAGCAATAAGGCCACAGAAAGCAACAAAGCCTCCACTCATTCGCCTCTGTCAGAGACCAAAGGATAGCCACAATAGTGAAGCACCATCACATAAACTGAATAAAAGGAATTTATTATACTCACAAAGGTGAATAAAATACAAGCAGTATCTAATTTCCAATTGCATACACCCGACCTGGGTTTCGCTTCAAAAGCTTCGTCAGGGGCATCTGATCCGCCCATTCCAGGGCGGCCTATTTAACTCACAGGAGGGTGTGTACTCCACCTCTCCAATCCACAATATATTAAAAAAAATACAAATAAATACAATACATACTGTACATAACACAAATTATTCCATAAAATTTAACACCAGAAGAGAGAATGGCTTTACGAAATTTAGAGAATAATAAAGAAATTGTTATTAAACCGGCTGATAAGGGGGGGGGGGGGGGGGGCCCATGTAGTTATGGATCCTGAAAAATATGAGGCAGAGATGTTCAGGCTATTGGCAGACGGGGAGACATATCAACTATTGAGAAAGAATCCCACTCTAGAATATAGAGGGAAATTAGAACTACTTTTGAAGAGGGGATTGAAAGATGGTATTTTATGCAAAAAAAGAGTATGATTATCTCAACAATAAGTTTCCAGTTACCCTGGTAATATACTTTTTGCCTAAGATACACAAAAGCCTGACAAACCCCCCCGGGAGACCTATCATGTCAGAAATTAATTCTCTCACGAGTAGGTTGAGGGAATATGTAGATTTATATCTCCAGAAATATGTCCCCTTGATTCCCTCCTTCCTCAAAGACTCTAGAAGTGTTGTTGAATTAGTTGGCAATTTTAAAAATTGCCCCGTAGATATGTGGCTAGCCACGATTGATGTGGCATCGTTGTATACTATTATCCCCAAAGAGCTGGGGCTTAAGGCCATTAATGAGGAGTTGAGGAATGATCCTGTAATGACAGAGAAGCAAGGGCAATTTATCATAGATTGTGTGGATTTCTGCCTTGGTCATAATTATTTCTGGTATAAGTGGAATCATTATCTCCAGCGAACTGGGACAGCGATGGGGGGCGAAATTCTCCCCCAGTTTCGCCGATATATTTATGGGGCACTGGGAGCGTCTAACCATTGAGCCCGTTCTTGGAAAAGATACATCTTTTGGTTAGCTTGTCAGTTGGAAGAGATATATCGATGACTGCTTGATCATCTGGAGAGGAGAGAAACAAGGTCTTTTGGATTTCATTGATCAGCTTAATGTGAATCAGTGGAATCTTTCCTTTACCAGTACAGTCAGCGATGTCTCTATCAACTTTTTAGATTTGACGATTTTTGTGGAGGACCATCCATTCAGAACAAAAACGTTTTTCAAGGAGACAGATGTCAATTGTTATATAGACACTTCTAGTTGCCACTACACAGCTTGGATTAGAAATATACCGAAGGGACAAATAAAAAGGATTTTTCGGAATTGTTCAAAAATTTTAGATTTTAGAACGCAGAGTGAAGTCATCAAGGGACGTTTCTTGAAAAAAGGTTATAGTAAGGAAGATCTAGATAGGTGTGAGAAAGAAATAGAGGAACAGGGGAGTCGAGGAGTAGATCTTAAAAAGTCCCAGACACAGAATAGAGACCCTCAGTTCTCTTTTATCACCCAATTTAATGTACATGCCGGCATGATTAAGAATAGGTTCAAGAAAAATTGGGCTGTCCTGAGGAACGATCCTGTGCTTTGACTGGAAATTCCAGAACAGCCACAGATTATTTTCAGGAAAGCCGTTAATTTATGTACTAAATTAGTCTATAGTTTTGTCCATTAAGAATCTCAGAAAGCTGGAAACAAGTTTACCTGGTGTCGTTTTTGTTTACCTTGTAGGAATAGGACGAAAGACAATAGAAGGAGACACACTTTAAGTGTGCATTCTAATCAGAAAGATTTAGATTGTAAGGTTAAAGGGTCCATGTCCTGCGAGAGTGAGGGGGTTGCGTACATGTTGGAGTGTCCTTGGGGCCTCCAATATGTGGGCCGAACTCTGAGGAAACTTAAGGTGAGGATCCAAGAACACGTGAGAAATATTAAAAAGGGGCTGGAAACGCATAGTGTTTCTATGCATTTTAAGATGGCGCACAATAAGGATCCCAGGGGTTTGCAATTTGTAGGTGTCGAACTTGTTAAGCCCCATTAGCGAGGAGGAAATAATATTAAACAAATCAACCAAAGAGAAGTTGAGTGGATTGAGAAGTTGAATGAAAGGGGGTGGTGCCTGTGGGTTAGCGGTCTATGATTGGTTGTGACATTTTTATGGGAGTTGATTTATATATGAATGAAAATTACTACGGAGCCTTTAGTATAATATTATGATCTTATATGATCTTATATTATTGTCTTGGTTTATGATGGATTGTGGAATAATTTGTTTTATGTATGTATTGTATTTTTTTTATATATTTATTGTGGATTGGAGAGGTGGAGTACACACCCTCCTGTGAGTTAAATAGGCCGCCCTGGAATTGGCGGATCAGATGCCCCTGACAAATCTTTTGAAGCGAAACCCGGGACGGGTGTATGCAATTGGAAATTAGATACTGCTTGTATTTTATTCACCTTTGTGAGTATAATAAATTCCTTTTATTCCGTTTATGTGATGGTGCTTCACTATTGTGGCTATCCTTTGGTCTCTGACAGAGGCGAATGAGTGGAGGCTTTGTTGCTTTCTGTGGCCTTATTGCTTCCCTATATCCACGGATTTTTGGAAGGAGTCTATAGTGGTGATATTCCTGCCTTCTGGAGCAGCGCGGTCCAACTTGAAAAGTACAACATTACTTATACAAACAATAAAACTGAGGAATAGGGATTATTCTGAATTCAAGTGGTATTATACCTACTATACGTGAAAAAAATAGAAGCTCTTTGCGCACATTTTTGATCAAACGTGTGTCAGGCCCATTTATTGACATCAAGGTGGCCTCTGCAGATGGGTACCCAACACTAACAGAACTGCCTCTCCTGGTCCTGACCTTAAAGCCTACAATGTTCAGGGCAGTGTAGGAACCATACACTGTGGCGTCCCACTTGTTGCGAAGTTAACTATGCAAAGAAGCAGGCGAACCCCTACAAAATATAACTTCGCAACACGTGGGACGCCAACACATGGTGCTCTCTTTCAGACCGAATAAGGACTATAATGCAAATTTAATGATATATCTTAAGCTGCCTTAAATACTTTGTGATATTTATATATCTATTTGTACATTTGACATACATGTTATCACTGGTTATTTATGTTTTTATATTTTAATTGTTTTTAATAGTATTACTATATAGTTTTAATAAGCAATAAATCCCTATAGCCATACACTTTTCTCCATAAGTGTTTTTTTAATGTAGGTGTGCCCCTCTTCTATATCTTTTATTACTTTAACACTTTTTGAAGATTGGGTGAATCTTTTTAGTGGGAGCACCCTTCCATTCACTGCACAATAGGTGAGCCATCTCCTACTGATTACAGTGTAGGAACCAGCTACATTTATACTTAGAAGCCCTGGGCAGAAAGGCCTACACCGCCCTGAACATTGTAGGCTTAGGTCAGGCCCAGGAGAGGCAGTTCTGTTAGTGTTAGGTACCCATCTGCAGAAGCCACCTTGACGTCAGTAGATGGGCCCGACACACGTTTGATCAAAAATGTGCGCAAAGAGCTTCCATTTTTTTCATGCATAGTAGGTGTAATACCACTTTAATTCAGAATTATCCCTACCCCCCAGTTTTATTGTTTGTATGTGTAAGTTCTCATTCAGTCACCATAAACAGAGATGTTGAAAGCTGTTCACAATCTAAATACAATACAAGTGTAATCAATAAATACGCTTAATTTACTGAATCCATGCTCTAAATCTTCGATGCAAAGGATCAATAGATTCTTATGGGGCGAGATGTATGCTTATGGAAAGTGATAATAATGCATGACGTGGGAGGACATTACCTGTGAACCCAAGTGTACACAAGTGAGGACAGTTCATCATCACATAGGGACACTTCTGTAATGTGTTTGTGTGTAAAGGGGGCCCTGAAATACACTGGCAAGCACTGGATATACTGTACAACTGGGGAATGATTTAAGATTTAAAGATGTTACCATGATCAAGCCTAATAAATCAGACATACTGCCTGGTAGAGTTGATCATGATAAGTGCAACAACCCCTCTCTGCTGTGATCAGATGTTCCATTATAGAGAAATTCATACTTTAGTATTATGCTAATTAGGTTATTGGAGCACCGAGGGGCTGGCCTATACCCCCAAAGCACTGCCTCACCTCCTCCTCTCCTCTGTTGCTACTCCCCCACTGATTGACAGGGCCAAGCATCCTCGATACTTCAATGCCCCTGAAAACACAAGCATGCGCTGGCGATCTCATTTGCCTGTCCCACTCTGAGATCTGAACTGCACATGTGTTGATTGTAAAATTTGAGGGCCAGGCATTGGAGCAGTGAAGAATCCATGATCTTACTTATGGTAGATTCAGAAATAGTTTAATTCCTTACAGTGGTACCCATGGCACATAATGTACAGGTGAAACTCGAAAAAATTTGAATATTGTGCAAAGTTCATTTATTTCAGTAATGCAACTTAAAAGGTGAAACTAACATATGAGAGACTCATTACATGCAAAGCGAGATATTTCAAGCCTTAATTTGTTATAATTTGGATGATTATGGCTTAAAGCTTATGAAACCCCAAAGTCACAATTTTGAGGTCCCCTTTGCTCAGGGGGTATGGATTAATTAGCTGACTAGAGTGTGACACTTTGAGCCTAGAATATTGAACCATTTCACAAAATTCTAATTTTAAGCTGCATTAATGTCATTCCTTTTAATTTGCATTACTGAAATAAATGGACTTTGCACGATATTAAAATTATTCGAGTTTCACCTGTAAATGTATGGAAGTGATGTTTTCTGTAGCAGATACGTTTAACATGATACACACAACTATTACTCTAGGTCAGTGATAGGCAAACTGCAGCTCTCCAGCTGTTGCAAAACTACAACTCCCAACATGCCCTGCTGTAGACTGAAAGCAACAGCTGGAGAGCCGCAGCTTGCCTATCACTGCTCTAGGTTACTCACCAGTCTTCCAAAATTCCCCCCTGCAGTATATTTGTTCACCCTCTGAATTATGGGGTAATGCTATAGCCATGTATTATTTCTGCACCCTATAACTTTTAGAGAACACGCCAGAGTTCACTGGTCTGAGCGCCAAAGCTTTACTGATTCTTCCAAGTGAGAAATGAGTTACATTCTTCAAAAACCTCAAAACTCTGAAGTAAATGTCTCAGTCAATATATGTGGTAGAAAGATTTATGTTCTTCTGCTGATAATTATTACTAGATTGCATAAAGTAAATTATGATAATGGACGATAGTAGTCATGGTTGATAATGAAAAACTTTATTATATTATTATTATTATTCGTTTATATATTTGTGGCTTGTTTTGTTGCTTTTGATGCTATAGATCATACGAGTGTATTGCTGTAGTGCAGCGGCGGCATGAAGCGCACGGCGTCATAGCAACCAATGACGCCGTGCGCTCCTGCTCTCAGAAGGATGCCAGGCTGGGATACCATGGACCGCTCGGCCTAAAGGTGCATTTAGACGGGACGCTTCTGCAGCCGATTGTCAGGAAAGAAGCGTTCCTTCTTACAGTCGGCTGCTCGTTCAATAAAAGAGAAAGCTGCATTTACATGCAGCGATGGCCTTCACTGTATGAGGACGTCCTCATACAGATTCATGGTTTCTGGGCAGCAGATCACTGTTTAAACCACATAATCTGCTGCCCAGAAACTATGATCTCGTTCATCAGGTGATCGGCAGCACAGACAGACTGTCGGATATGACCGTTTGCAGGAACATTCGTTCCCGATAATCTGGGTGATTATTGGCTTGTGTAAATGCAGCTTAATACTGGTCATACACACATTCACATTATATATGTACCAGCCAAACCCGCTGATTTTGTACAGCCATCTAACCTGGCCTCCCAGCTCTCCACCAATGGCTGATGTCGGGGGAGATAAGGATTGGGCACCTTACATTCAATTGTCCCACCCTTTCCATTCATTACATATGTATGCTTGGTCGAGCTGAACATACAATACATATGTATGGAAAATTCAGAAAACACATCTGTCGACCAACAGCTATCTAATGTGTATGGCCAGCTTTAGGCCTGATATACAGGGAAACCACATGAGGCCTAAGGCTTCTAAACATCTTAGGTCACCAATTCATAAGTAGAATGATGTTTAGACCTTTCTGATATAAACTACACTACTTGATATGTTATATACTGTATTACTGGTCTTATTTGAAAAGGACACTACCATCTAACAGCGTTATCACACAATAACATCCTATATGTGAATTTCCCAGGGTTTTTCTGAGACTCATATACTGATGACCTATCCCCTGGATAGGTCATCAGCATCTGATCTGTGGGGGTCCAAGACCACCGCCGATCAGCTGTATCAGAAGGCAGTAGTGCAGACCCTTTACAATGTACGTCACTGTGCTTGTGAGCAAGAGCGCCACTGCCTTCTCAAACAACTGATCACCAGGGATCCTGGGTGTCAGACACCCACCGATCAGATACTAATGACCTATCTAGAGGATAGTTCATCAGTATACAAGTCTCAGAAAACCCGTTTAAGCCTCCTGAACACAAAGTTTTTTTTCCCATTTCCGGGACGTTTTTGCTTTCGATATACGGTCCATATACGGAACCATTCATTTCAATGGTTCCGCAAAAAACGGAATGTACTCCAGTTTGCATTCCGTTTCCGTATTTACGTTTTTACGTTCCGTTGAAAGGTGGAACATGTCCTATTATTGCCCGCAAATAACATTCCGTGGCTCCATTCAAGTCAATGGGTCCGCAAAAAAAACAGAACACATATGGAAATGCATCTGTATGTCTTCCGTATCCGTTCCGTTTTTTGCGGAATCATCTATTGAAAATGTTATGCCCAGCCCAATATTTTCTATGTAATTACTGTATACTGTATATGCCATACGGAAAAACGGAACCAAAATGGAAACACAACAGGAACAGAAAACTGAAAAACGGATCCGGAAAAAACGGCCTGCAAAACACTGAAAAAGCCATATGGTCGTGTGCTGGAGGCCTTAATCTGTCTTTTAAAAAAAAAAAAACAACAGGTGGATGTTTTCTGGGTATAATTTTTTGAAGTCACTCCATGTATTCTGGTTCCTGTCCTGGTTCTTTAATTTTCTCCTTTGTTTGGACTTTTAGTAGGACAAACAGCCTGCAGCCAGTGAATGCCCCCCTGCATTGACTCTTACATTACACTAATCAAGGCAATGTGCCTTTGTGGGCATCTTTATCTAGGCTTCTCAAGAAAACAGAGCTGTTATACTGTTATCCAAATTCTACACATACTATTATCATGAGGATAACATTGTTCCTTTATAGCAGCAGTGAACTAACAGTGGGTTACCTGTCTAGGAGTTTCATCTCTTTGCTCTGACTGCTACAGAAGGGCAATATTTAATATTTAGTATTATCTATATCTTGTGGTCGCAATCCTGGGTAGATGGTGTTCTATTTTGCCCAACCTGTTTATTGGTGTATAATGGTATAGTATTTTTTGAGTTTAAAAAATACCCCTCTCTGACAGAGTTGTCCCTTTAATACAAAAATGATGTGATAGAAAAATCGAAAATACTGCAAAAGGTTGGAATTTGTAGTCATATGCCTACACAGTGTGTGAATAGCTGGGTGTGGGGTTTATCAGGGTTTATTTTGTCAAATGACACTTATAAAAGGAAGTTCCATGTAATTTCTTCTTTCACAACAGAACAATCACTGAAGTATTTTACAACGTAACCGTACTCCCATGATACACACGGTAAAACAAGGAGATGTCTGCTCTGTGTCACGAATCGCCAGAAGACAGCCTGAAAAGAGCAAAAGTATCAAGTATCTACCGGAACAATCAATGAGAAATGATGGGATTAAGGGTGCAATATTTCTTGTCAAACTATGTAAATGAATCCCTTTGATGTGGCTTAGGCCCGGAACCTATAAACGGATGATACTGGGCGCCAATGTTTCATTGTGTGAAATGAAGATATAGAATGGCCCGGCTGGTGAGAACAGTTTCGCTGACCTGGGATCAGAAAGTTGAACTCTCATGCTGGAAAAACATAGGGTTCTAGTTCTCAGATCAAGAATATTGTGAATGATGATGAGCAATGCAGAATTATACTATGGGCTTAAAAACGATGACTGAAAAAGAAGACTTTGACAAAGGGTACTGCTAGCCTGAAAGGTGCTAATGGGATCACCCTCAGGGTGCATTCACACGACTGTATGTATTTTGCAGTAAGCAAAACGCGGATCCGCAAAAAATACGGATGACGTGTTTTTTGCTGATCCATAGTACAATGTCTATTCTGTCCACAAAATAGGACATATTCTATCTTTTTTGCAGGACTGTGGAACGGACTTACAGATGCAGACAGCACACGGTGTGCTGTCTGCATTTTTTGCGGCCCCAATAAAATAAGTTCTCAAAAAATGTGGTTTAGATGCGGACCAAAAATACAGTCGTGTGAGTGGGGCCTGAATGTGTCACCGTGCATTCCCCATGTAATCACTGTTGGGTCTGCGGTCCATGCCCGCCGCTGCCCTGCTGCCTCCTGAGGGTGTGGGCGCCGCGCCACTCACCATGTCACCCAGTATCCTGGTTGCTGACGTCCTCTCCATGCTTCTGCCTATATTTCAGCTATAGTTATTATTATATTTCAGCTATACTTACAGACGTGGACAAAATTGTTGGTACCCTTTGGTCAATGAAAGAAAAAGTCACAATGGTCACAGAAATAACTTTAATCTGACAAAAGTAATAATAAATTAAAATTCTATAAATGTTAACCAATGAAAGTCAGACATTGTTTTTCAACCATGCTTCAACAGAATTATGTAAAAAAATAAACTCATGAAACAGGCATGGACAAAAATGATGGTACCCCTAGAAAACACAGAACATAATGTGACCAAAGGGACATGTTAATTCAAGGTGTGTCCACTAATTAGCATCACAGGTGTCTACAACCTTGTAATCAGCCATTGGGCCTATATATATGGCTCCAGGTAATCACTGTGTTGTTTGGTGATATGGTGTGTACCACACTCGACATGGACCAGAGGAAGCAAAGGAAAGAGCTGTCTCAAGAGATCAGAAAGAAAATTATAGACAAGCATGTTAAAGGTAAAGGCTATAAGACCATCTCCAAGCAACTAGATGTTCCTGTGAGTACAGTTGCACATATTATTCATAAGTTTAAGATCCATGGGACTGTAGCCAACCTCCCTGGACGTGGCCGCAGGAGGAAAATTGATGACAAATCTAAGAGACGGATAATCCGAATGGTAACAAAAGAGCCTAGAAAGACTTCTAAAGAGATTCAAGGTGAACTTCATGCTCAAGGAACATCAGTGTCAGATCGCACCATCCGTCGTTGTTTGAGCCAAAGTGGACTACATGGGAGACGACCAAGGAGGACACCATTGTTGAAAACGAATCATAAAAAAGCAAGACTGGAATATGCCAAACTACATGTTGACAAGCCACAAAGCTTCTGGGAGAATGTCCTGTGGACAGATGAGACAAAAATCGAAGTTTTTGCCAAGGCACATCAGCTGTATGTTCACAGACGAAAAAATGAAGCATATCAAGAAAAGAACACTGTCCCTACTGTGAAACATGGAGGAGGCTCTGTTATGTTCTGGGGCTGCTTTGCTGCGTCTGGCACAGGGTGTCTTGAATCTGTGCAGGGTACAATGAAATCTCAAGACTATCAAGGAATTCTAGAGAGAAATGTACTAGCCAGTGTCAGAAAGCTTGGTCTCAGTCGCAGGTCATGGGTCTTGCAACAGGACAATGACCCAAAACACACCGCTAAAAACACCCAAGAATGGCTAAGAGGAAAAAATTGGACTATTCTAAAGTGGCCTTCTATGAGCCCTGACCTCAATCCTATTGAGCATCTTTGGAAGGAGCTGAAACATGCAGTCTGGAAAAGGCACCCTTCAAACCGGACACAACTGGAGCAGTTTGCTCATGAGGAGTGGGCCAAAATACCTGCTGAGAGGTGCAGATGTCTCATTGACAGTTACAGGAAGCGTTTGATTGCAGTGATTGCCTCAAAAGGTTGCGCAACAAAATATTAAGTTAGGGGTACCATCATTTTTGTCCATGCCTGTTTCATGAGTTTATTTTTTTACATAATTCTGTTGAAGCATGGTTGAAAAACAATGTCTGACTTTCATTGGTTAACATTTATAGAATTTTAATTTATTATTACTTTTGTCAGATTAAAGTTATTTCTGTGACCATTGTGACTTTTTCTTTCATTGACCAAAGGGTACCAACAATTTTGTCCACGTCTGTATGTGTTATCTTTTAGCTATAGTTGTTACAATATTTCAGCTGCAGTTATGTACTATAATTTAGCTGTCAGTATGGAGTATATTTCAGATGTAGTTATTACAATATTTCAGCTATTGGTATTATTATATATCAGCTATACTTGTGTATTATATTTCAGCTGCAGTTATTACTATATTTCAGCTATAGTTATGAATTATTTTTCAGCTATACTTATGTATTATATTTCAGCTGTAGTTATTACTATATTTCAGTAATAGTTATGTACTATATTTTAGCTTTAGTTATGTATTATATTATAGCTATAGTTATGTATTATTTTTCAGCTGTAGTTATTACTACCGTATATTTCAGCTATAGTTATGTATTATATTTTAGCTAAAGTTATTACTATATTTCAGCTATATTTATGTATTACGGTATATGTCAGCGATAGTTATGTATTATATTTCAATTGTAGTTATTACTGTATTTCAGCTATAGTTATGTATTATATGTCAGCTTTAGGGCTCATGCACACAACTGTATGTATTTTGCAGTCCGCAAAAAACAGAAATCACAAAAAAATTACGAATGACATCAGTGTGCATTCTGTATTTTGAGGAACGGAACAGCTGACCCCTGATAGAACTGTACTATCCTTTTCTGTAATGCGAACAATAATAGGACATGTTCTTTTTTTTGCGGAACGGAGATACGGAAGTACGGAAACGGAATGCACACAGAGTAGCTTCAGTTTTTTTTGCGGACCCATTGAAATGAGTGGTTCCATATACGGTCCGCAAAAAAAACGGAACGGACACGGAAAGAATATACATTTGAGTGCATGAGCCCTTAGTTATGTACAATCAGGGAACTCTATTATTTATTGAGTTAGCTCCAGAAATAAAATACAATAGAAATGTGTCGACTAGTGTTGGGCGAGCATGCTCAGCCGAACACCAATTCGGCTCGAGCATTGCTATGCTTGGCACATCGCGTTGTTCGAGCGCAATTCTCGAGTCAGTGTATTTAAATCTAATTTAGCCTCTATTTCTGAAAAGTTTCTGGCAGGATTTGAACTCACAATATTACAGCCCAGAATGTTAACCACTACACTATAGAGCTGCATGGCCAGTTACTTAAAAAAAAAAATATATATATATGAGACTTCTGCTGTATAGGAATACTTACTACTAGTAAGTATTCCTTTACAGCAGAAGTCAATTTTTTTTTGTGTAGTGGTTAACATTCTGGGCTGTAATGTAGAAGGTTGTGATTTCAAATCCCGCCAGAAACTTTTCAGAAATAGAGGCTAAATTAGATTTAAATACACTGGGTGTCCCCAAGCACTGACTCCATATATGGACATAGCTATATATGGACTCCTAAGGCTACTTTCACACTGGCGTTTTGGTTTCCGTTTGTGAGATCCGTTCAGGGATCTCATAAACAGTCCAAAACGGATCAGTTTTGCCCTTAATGCATTCTAAATGGATAAGGATCCGCTCAGAATGTATCAGTTTGGCTCAGTTTCGCTCTGTTCCGACTCCATTACGCTTTGGAGGCGGACACCGAAACGCTGCTTGCGTCCTGACACACAATGTAAGTTAATGGGGACAGATCCGTTTTCTATGACACAATTTGGCTCAATAGAAAACTGATCCGTCCTCCATTGACTTTCAAAGGTGTTCAGGACGGATCAGTTTTGGCTATGTTGAAGATAATACATAACGGATCCGTTCTGAATGGATGCATGCGGTTGTATTATCTTAACGGATGCGTTTGTGCAGATCCATGACGGATCCGCACCAAATGCGAGTGTGAAAGTAGCCTAAGCCGAACTAGAGTCCCGACACCCTCCCCTCTTCAGAGCAGGGAGTGCCTGGTTTAATGCTCGGGTTCTCCCATTGACTTCTATTGTGCTCTGTAGAGCACCCGGTCATCGGGAAGTGTTCTACTAGAGCAGTGTTTCCCAACCAGTGTGCCTCCAGCTGTTGCAAAACTACAACTCCCAGCATGCCCGGACAGCCTTTGGAGGCACACTGGTTGGGAAACACTGTACTAGAGCACCCGAGCATCGGGAAGTGTTCTACTAGAGCACATGAGCACTTTGGTGCTCGACCAAGACTAGTGTTGACCAAATGATCATCAAGCTGAATATTTTCAGAACTATCCACATGGATATTGAACAGATGACACCGGTATGTGTGACTACACTCCTATATTACTAACCATTGATCTGTGGCTTTACCATTTTAGGGTATTTCGCTTCCAAAACTGCATCAAGAAATCTGACTGTGTGGCCATACCCTTAAACAAAAAGTAAAAATATTTTTTCTGGGTAAATTGCTTTCATGTGGCTTCCTGAGCTGTGCTCCCTCGGGTTGTCCTGCAAGGGAGACAATGCATGTGATTAAAAGGCATTCCCACTTTAGAAGCAAAGTGCAAATTGATTTCCTTTACCGTCAAGCAGCTAGAACAGGAATGAGCTACCAGCGTGACCTCCTGACATATAATCAAAGTGACAACGTACTTGTCGATCTACAGATGGAAACCATGAAAGTTATCTGCAAGAATCAGAGATACTTCGCAAGCACTACAGTATACTGATTCTATCAGAATTCAGATTCATCAATTTTCCAAGGTGCGGCTATGATTTCAGTTTAACTTCCAATTGTCTATGTTTTGAACGGATATACCATCATCCATATAGTCTTATTCGGGGTCCGGTCAGCAGACGAGTGAGTTTTCCACGCGGGTGCAATGTGTGAATTGAACGCACCCGTGTAGGAAATCAATGGGTCTGTGTACATGTTGTTTTTCACGCATTATTTCTGCGTTGCGCGAGAATCGCAGCATGTTTTATATTCATAGACGTGAATGAGGCCTCAGAGAGTCGCTGATGGTTGCCAGGAGATGTTGTTTGTAAATCTTCAGGTTTTTTTTCACACGCGTGAAAAAGGCATCAAAACAGATTACACCTGTGTGGAAAAACTGAAACACGGAACACAATTGCAGGTAAAACTGACTGAACTTGCTAGTAAAATGGTGCGAGTTTAACTGAACGCATCCTGACACAATTTGTATCACTCACGTGAAAGAGGCCTAAGGGTACGACCACTTGGTACGGTCATGATCTGTTCGAGTCATGGCCTACTGCAGTCGAGAACCGTGCAGCCAAGTAGGCGGCAGCTACACTGTATAGCCAGTCTTCATTGTTAATGGCCATGCGGCACTTTCAATACCGCACGGCCATTAACAATGAAGAATGGCTACACAGTGCGGTCTTCATTAGTTAAATAAAAGGCAGCCGCGGCCAAATTGTCCGGCTGCAACCAGCCTCAAGCCTAACAAACTTGAGTTCTAAGGCCCCTTTGCACAGGACACTGATCAGGGCAATTATCGGAAAGGAGTGTTCACTCGTTCCCGATATTTGCCCTGTGTAAAAGTTTTCCTTATTCATTGATGCCTTTGATGGGCAGCAGATGATGCTGCATAAATAGATTTTGCTGGGAGTTATATTAATGTATGTGAGCCTAGAGTTCTACTTTATTGGCTGAAATCCACCATGATCCATCCAGTGGATAGCACCGGTGCCTTGCAGCGCTGGGGTCCTAGGTTCGAATACAAGTATCAGCATGGAGTTTGTATGTTCTCCACGTGTTTGTGTGGGCACTCTGACGTCCTCCCATACTCCAAAGATACTGATAGGGAGTTTAGTTGTCCATTGAAGACAAGTGAGCGATGATAAAGAATTGCGAAATATGTCAGCGCTATATAAGTGAGTAAGGGCTCTTTCACACCTGCGTTCTTGTCTTTCGGAATAGAGTTCCATCGTCGGGGCTCTATGCCGGAAGAATCCTGATCAGGATTATCCCCATGCATTCTGAATGGAGTGAAATCCGTTCAGGATGCATCAGGATGCCTTCAGTTCCGGAACGGAACGTTTTTTTTTGGCCAGAGAAAATACCGCAGCATGCTGCGCTTTTTGCTCCGGCCAAAAATCCTTAAGACTTGCCGCAAGGCCGGATCCAGAATGAATGCCCGTTGAAAGGCATTGATCCGGATCCGGCCTTAAGCTAAACGTCGTTTCGGCGCATTGCCGGATCAGACGTTTAGCTTTTTTAGAGTGGTTACCATGGCTGCCGGGACGCTAAAGTCCTGGCAGCCATGGTAAAGTGTAGTGGGGAGCGGGGGAGCAGCATACTTACCATCCGTGCGGCTCCCGGGGCGCTCCAGAGTGACGTCAGGGCGCCCCAAGCGCATGGATCACGTGATCGCATGGCACATCATCCATGGACTGTAAGTATACCGTTCCCCCGCTCCCCGCTCCTACTATGGCAACCAGGACTTTAATAGCGTCCTGGGTGCCATAGTAACACTGAAAGCATTTTGAAGACGGATCCGTCTTCAAATGCTTTCAGTACACTTGCGTTTTTCCGGGTCTGGCGTGTAATTCCGGCAAGTGGAGTACACGCCGGATCCGGACAACGCAAGTGTGAAAGAGGCCTAAAACAACTGCTTGTGCCAGAATTTGGGGCACAAGTCAACTTTTCCTCTAGTTTTTTGTCTAGTCCAACTTTACATCTTCTTGTGTCTCTATCTTAGACTCCATTCACACGTCCGCAATTTCGTTCCGCAATTTGCGGAACGGAATTGCGGACCCATTTAGTCCTATGGAGCAGCACGATGTGCTGCCCGGATCCTGAATTGCTGATCCGCACTTCCGGGTCTGCAATGCCGATCCCGAAAAATATAGAACATGTCCTATTCTTGTCCGCAATTTCAGACAAGATTAGGCATTTTCTATTAAGTGCCGGTGATGTGCGGTCCGCAAAATACGGATACGCGGATCCGTAAAACACACACGGACGTGTGAATGGACCCTTAGACAGATTTTTTTGCGTATCTTGAGGTAAAAATGATACCAGCTCTTTGGTGGTCTACAAAATGGTGAAAAATTCGGATAGTATGGAGGCCTGCGGCACATTGTGTAGTACTTTCCCTTCAGACCTCCTTACATCATGTTTCACACAGTCTGACAGCTGGTAATTCAGGACATGTTCCAGGTTGGTTATGAACAGCTGAACTAACAAATCTGGAGATTAATAGTGGAAACAAGTTATAATATCATCGTGATATAATCATAAAGAGATAATTAATGACTTCATTCAAAGGTGCCTCCAGGGTCAGAAGCAAAAATGGTATTTATTAATAGAAATTACAGAATAGCACCATGTTTCAAAATGGAGGATGCCATCCAAAGCAGACAACTGCTCGGCAGGGATATTCTATATGCAGCTTTCAATAACAGTACTTAAAATTGCCCATATACATTATTGTTGTCATATATCGGCAGACATGGGGGCCATCCTACTGTACCTAAACAGCAGATCAGACCATAAATGCCAGCCATGCCACGCATCAATAGCTGCACTCCATGCTTCTGATCTCCACCAAGCTCCACTTAAAAGGCATCTGTCAGCAGATTTGTACCTATGACACTGGCTGACCTGTTACATGTGTGCTTGGCAGCTGAAGACATCTGTGTTTGTCCCATGTTTGTATGTGCCCGCATTGCTGAGAAAAGTGAAGTTTTAATATATGCAAATGAGCCTTTAGGAGCAACGAGGGCGTTGCCCTTACACCTAGAGGCTCTGCTCTCTCTGCAACTGCCCCGCCCTCTGCACTTTGATTGAAAGTGCCAGGTGTGATGACGTTTTCACTGCTTGGCCGTGTCAATCAAAGTGGAAAGGATATGACAGTTGCAGAGAGAGCAGAGCCCCTAGGTGTAATGGTAACGCCCCCGTTGCTCCTAGAAGCTCACTTGCATATATTAAAACATCACTTTTCTCAGCAATGCGGACACATATGAACATGGGACCAACACAGATGCCTTCAGCTGCCAAGCGCTCATGTAACATGTCAGACAGTTTCATAGGTACAAATCTGTTGACAGATGCCCTTTAACACACAGGGTTAAACACATTATTCCCCCTATGCCGCTTTTTGGCATAAAAAAAACTATGGATTTGCAACTTTTCAATGCAATTGTTACTTTACTAGTTACAATTGGCATTTTATGCCACCCTTCTTGCGTGGCAAGGATGGGGTGTGGCCCTGGCCTATTCATTATTTACACCAGAAACTAGCTTAAATAATGGCTAAAATGTATGGCAGCTCCAAACTGCTGTAGACTTCATTCTGGGGCACGGAGAGCCGGAGGAGGCAGGTAAATGACATGCCTCCTACAGCAGCGCAGGCTCCATGAGAACCAATGCAGCAAACGCCGGTCTTCATGAATCTGGGCCACAGTCTCTCCAAAGGCCTGCATCCATATAGTGAGCAAATCATCACTTCTCACTGTGGTACAGACTGTGCCTTCATTCTTTATTAGTAGGGATTATTTGCTCACTATATTGATGAAGTTTTGGCAGCACGGTGGCTCAGTGGTTAGCACTGGTTCCTTGTAGCGCTGGGGTCCTGGGTTTGCTTCCGGCCAAGGAAAACATCTGCATGGAGTTTGTATGTTCTCCCTGTGTTTGCATGGGTTTCCTCCTATACTCCAAAGACATTCTGATAGGGAACTTAGATTGTGAGCCCCATTGGGGACAGCGTGATGCTAATGTCTGTAAAGCGCTGTGGAATATAGTAGCACTATATAAGTGGGTAAAATGAATAAGTGATTGTTGTTTTCCCCCCGACAGCAGCGATCAGCAAGAAACACAGACTGAGCACGCTGGATTGGATTTCAACATGACCAGTGATGTGTTGTGTCAGTAGATAAGCTGTCCTGCAGTGGCGTGTTTCTATCTCCCCGCTGAATAAACAACAGCCAAGTGGAATGAGCTTGTCTATGGGGAGGACACATGTGTATGGCCAGATTTAGTCATTTATTAAGGCCATCATTTTAGACGCCGGTCTTAATAACCCCTATAACTGGTGGTGGATCAGTTGAAGTTATGAAGAGGCACCGACCTCTACATAAATTTGCCGTATCCAGCGCCAGTCTAAATGTAAGCCAGCTTCCTTACAGCTTCCTAAAACATGTGTAGAAAATGATGAATGAGACAGACCAGACGGCTATTTTAGACCTGGCTTTAGCGGGGAAAAAACCTTTACACTGCAATCTGATCACTGCTGCCCAGAAACAATAATTGATGTGCCTACATGAATGACAGGATAACCCGATGAACGAGTGTTTTGCTTGTTCATCAGGTGACTGGTGACACATTAACATGGGCTGATTGTCGGGAACAAGCGTTCACAGGAACGTTCGTTCCCCATAATCTGCCTGATATTCGGGTAGAGAAATGTAGAGCTGACAGCTTAGTTCATCCTGGACCTGATACCACCCAGGAAAGAGCCGTAACAACTACAGTAGAAGACCAGGTGTAAGAGAGATAGGTGTAGGGAAAGTTCAGTAGAAGACCTGATATCATGCAAGGTGATTGCAGGGGACATAAACACAGTGGTTAACCCAGCGGAAGATAGAAGGCAAAATGGGGACACTAGAGGGTGTCTAAGAAGGAGAAAACAGGCACTACAGAAACTAATGACTGATTCATAAGATCATGTTCATAGGGGAGCTTATTATTTGGCGATTCCCAACTCAGCTTTATAAAGACGAAGGATTCTCTTCTAAACTGAAGGAATGGTGGCAAGAATTTTTAGACAATAATTCCACAACCACAGATCCTCAGCTACTATGGGATGCGGGCAAAGCAGTGATAAGGGGATGACTGCTCTCCTATATAGCACGCAGGAAGAAAAATACATCTACTCAACTAGCCCAACATGGCCTAAAACTGAGACAGGCATATGTAGCTTTTATCTCTACACCAACACTGACAAAAAGGCATGGCAAGAAGCCAAATCTTAATATGAAACTTGGTTGCAAAAAAAAAAAGAAGACCTTTACCATACCCAAAGGGAGGCCCAATTATACAGATACGGAAATAAGGCTGGAAAATTGTTATCTAGACTTGCTTATGGCCCCTTTACTTCTATACTGATTCTGGCACTAAAATCAAAAGACGGTACATTACACCATGACCCACAGAAAATAAATAATATTTTGTTAGATTATTATAAACAACTATATTCCGACTCCAGGGTATGCCAGAGAGTGGTTACACTCCATACCTCTACCTACATTGACTAATGATCTGAGACAATCCCTAAATGCTCCTATAACTGTAAAAGATGTTCAGACAACTATTAAAAACCAGGCTCTGGGTAAGGCGCCTGTTCCAGATGGCTATACTGGCAAATTCAATAAAATCCTAAATGAACAAATCTCACTACATGCTAACATGGCATATATTACGGTTCAATCAGTATTTTATTGAAGTATATAAGTAAGTGATATAATAAGCACATCAAAATACCCATACAAAGGGAATATAATGGCCAACAGTGGCCTCACAGGTAGTTCAAAAGTAGTACAATCCAGATACATCCAGATATAACATGGTTGACAATTGACAAACCATTAAGAACTACCAAAATTAAGATTGAGAGATAGTAGGGTATACATTTTCCAATTTCCTTATAAACAAATATATGGAACACAAACGAGCATGACAAGACTCGACAGACCAAGACATGACACAAACACAAGGAAGGGGGAGAGAGGGTAGAAAATGGGTTAGCCCTACTGTGAATGACACTTTAGAAACCACTATCCTGAATGGTACCAGTTGACAACCAGCTAGGAAAAGATGTGGAAGCGCGGAACTGGTTCCATGGATCCCACACCACCCAGAAGGCCGAAGTCGACTCATTGTCTGAAGCACTCAGCTCCTCCATATGCACTAAGACATCTAAAGCGTTAGACCAGGTCACTCTCAAAAGACTCTCAGTAGACCTCCACTGGCGGGGGATTATCTGTCTCATGGCTAAAATAAAAAGACGCAACGCACCTTAACATGGCATATATTAAAGTCCTACCTAACCCAGGTAAAGATCCTACACAGCCAACATCCTACAGACCAATCTCACTGATAAATGTGGACATTAAATTCATATCTAAAATACTAGCAGACAGATTGGCCAATATACTGCCAGGCTTTATTTCAAACTATCAAGTAGGATTTGTACAAGAGAGGGCTGCAGTTTATAATATTCAAAAAGTTATGACAGTTCTTGACCAAGGCACCCACAATTATACAGGCACTCAGCTATATTGACGATAGATGCAGAAAAAGCCTTCGACAATGTCAAATGGAGTTGGCTAAATTTGGTCCTAGATAAAATGGGAATTGATAGAGCCTTTCGATCGTATCTCACAGAACTATACAGGGACCCACATGCTAGGGTATACACCCCACGCTTTTTATCCTCATCCTTCCCATTGCAAAAAGGCACCAGACAAGGATGTCCGCTCTCACGACTGCTCTTCAATCTGGCATTAGAACCACTATCCAGAGCCATCCTCCTAGCAGGGAACATACAGGGCATACAGATAGGAAAAGAAGAGTTCAAACATGCTCTGTTTGCAGATGACATCTTGTTCTTCCTGATATGTCCACACAGGGACCTACGTGTATTTGCACTGCTCTAGCATTTTGGGAAATTCTCGGGCTTCAAAGTCAACCAGAATAAATGTGAACTTCTAGATCTATCTCCACGAACATCCAAGGGCACATGGAAGGGTATAGACCACCAGATCCACATCAGCAAGACTTCCATTAGATACTTAGGCATTCAAATTGGTAGAACACCCTAAACCATATATTCCCTATATTATCCACCTCTAATCAGGTCAATAGTGGGAGACTTGAGAAGATGGCATCATCTGCCTTTATCATTCTTGGGTAGATGTCATCTTCTAAAGATGATGAGCTTCACAAACCTTCTATACCCATTACAGACCATTCCCCTAATGCTGAAACACACTGATATAAAACTCCTTGAGAAGGGATTTAGAACTTTTATCTGGAAATCTAAACGTAGTAGGATATCAATATACACACTGAAACTACCCAAAGAGAGGGGAGGGATAGCTTTACCTGACTTCAGATCATATCATTTAGCCAGCCTATTACACCACTGTATTGACTGGATCAAAGAATCCAGTAACTACTCAAACTATACACTAGAATCTGCTCTAGCATACACCTGGAAATTAAGCAGCCTATTACATACTTCATTCTCCACGCTGCCACAATCAATCAAGAAAAGTCTTCTGCTAAGAGATACCATAATGACATGGAAAGTAGTTCGCAAAAGCTATGGCCTGCCGTACCAGGTCTCCAAATACATTGACCCATTGAAGATGATTGTGGTAGTGGGGGGAACACAGGCTAAAATCAGTACTCCCCATGACTCTACTACACAGAGGACTATATCTGACTTTTGGCATCCAGAAGAAAAAAGGTATATTTTCAGTGAGTTCAAAAACAAATATAAGTTAGAGAACTAGCCTACCACCAAATAACTAGGTCTTTACGGTCAAAGCTAAAAGACTATTCTGGGGAAATGAGAGTCAATTAATTTGACACACTAATGTCACCTCAACAAGGGAAACTAAATCTAGCTATCCTGTATGCCAGCCCTAGAGATCGAATTATGCAATCATCAGATTTTTATCACAGCGGAAGGGGTGAAGTCTCGGGAAATCCAGACGTCCATGCGCCAAAATCGCTCCATGACGTAACCCTTAATTATATATTAATTAATATGATAATGTCCACACCAGTTAGTCGGCCCTCACATGACTGCACCTCACTTCCCTATTGGGGGATGTCCCACTAAATACTTCCTCCTCTCTACTTATGTCACCTCCTGACGAAGATTATGCGAAACGCGCGTAGTGGGACCCGGATATCTTTTCGACGTGCATCTTACAGTGGCTTACTAGGCAAGTAATTATAGTGTTATGGTGCAATGAACTAAGTTATTGTATCTAGATATTAATCATTATATTTGAATTTGCTCATTTGTCTGATAATGTTATAATACTATGTTTACATGACCAATGAGGATACGATAGCATAGTTATGAGTAGGTTACTGCTTTTTTCAGCTCAAATCTATGCATCGCAAATGGAAGTCAGTTACAACATAGGCCTCAAATGAATTAGCCTAGAATTTTCACTCCGTTTGATATCTAGCTGTAGGATATTATATTTATCCCTACTATATGAATGTGTATTTGGGCATTTTAAAAGTATCAATAAAATTATTTTTTAATGGGAACTTTAAAGGCTACGAATTTTTGTTTGATGTTTTGTGATAAGTTTTAGTAGTTGTTCTCTGTCATAGAAGGTAAATGTTTGGGAATAGATATTGGTTTGGAATCATCAGATTTTGCAATATTCAAAGGTTGGAAACCTGACTTCTCAAGTGATACCCTCAATAATGTCATTCTAGCAGGGTGGACCCGGGTAAGAAAGTCAACTGTTAATGAAATGTGGAGGGAGACACAATTTAGGATCATACATAGGGCAATATATAGTTTCCGAATATAAACCATGGCAGACTGGTGGCATACCCCAAATGTAAATTGAAAGATACCGATCTGTACCATGGACTTTGGGCATGTCCGGCCTCCAGACGCTATTGAAGCCAGCTGAATGAGCCACTCAAGCATAAATTAGGGAGTAAGTTCCAAGAGACACCAGAAATGATACTTTTCCAGGCATCAGAGAAAAATGACAACCTGCCAGAGATTGCACACCTATTCATCCTGCCGGCTAAGAGAAGTCTTCTGTGTATGTGGCTTGACCCAGAATGTCCTAGTGCGACGGAAGTGATAGCCCAGGTGAAGCATTGTATGTTGTTAGAAATATTTAAAGCTGAGAAGAAACAAGAAACTCAGGCAACTGCATTCTTCAGGAAATGGAGATAATTTATTTGTGCATTTTTGTCAGAAACAGACATACATAAATTAACATCCCCTTTTAAAGATTCAGCATGGTAACTCAAGGAGGACATTGCTGGCACACTGGGGAAGCTGAAATGCACTAACATAACAATTGCTCAATAAAGGTGAACCAAAACATGTAGGAGACTCGATACTATAGTATATGACATGAGAGATTAGAGGTTGACCACCTGAGAAGGGTGGGAGGGGACGGAACGGGTTGTTATGTAAAATTACTCTTGTACATGTAAAAACGACACAATCTTGATATGGAAAGCATGTAATCTGAGAGTTTTGTTTATTGAAAACCTTAAACATTTTGTTAAAAACAAAAAAAAACTTCAACATCAAGGGCCCTTCGGCTTCATAAGGCAAAAGGACCTCAGAACTGGAGTGTGTTCCGAAGGGAAGAACCAGTGCATCCTTCTCATCACTGCATGCCGGCCCAGGGAGCTTCAGAACTGTGTAGCAACTACTACTACACCTATCCAGCCACTCACATATACGCCCCAGAGGTCTAGTAGAGGCATCTATACAGGAGCAGTCCATGGGCCTTTTGCTCTGTTGTTTAGAGATACAAATGACCACATGCATGCTTTTTCATGATTGGCCACAATGAGCACTTTAAGAACCTATATTACATCCTGTGGATCTGTTTATATCCATTCTCCACAGATAAGCTTTGTCTGCTCCACAAGAATTCTCAGTGGTGTAGCTTCTTGGCTCCAGTTCTAGACAACTTTAGTAATAAAAAGCCCCAAGGAGTTTCAGCAGATCTGACTAGCCTCCATTCATTGTGTTTGCAGCTGCAATGGTCTAATTGCTTTACCGCCTGTAGGGATATTGTAGCTTGTCATTAATAGTATAAGGATAGTCATTTGGGGCTTTTCTTAACAAAGTGCACTTTTAATTCCCTTGTTTGCTGATCTTCAGATTGCCATTATTGCATTCACTCAGTGCTATATAGCAGTAATGCTGGCAATGATATGATGTGACATCTATTGGTTGTCACTAATAACAATAAATCAGATGAATACATTTTAGTGTAAATGAATGCAGATTAATAGGTAGAAGTCAATCACCTGTTTCACTGTCTGCGTTCAAAGAGAAGGTGTGGTAGGACAGGCCACCGAAAAATAAGCCAATACTTATTGGAAAGTAGGTTCTGGAGGCATTTGATTGGAAGTATTCAGAATACAGGCTTTGCTTGTCTCAGGAGCTTCATATTATCAGGGGAAAAGGCTTAATTGTATGATCAAGTCTTATGGTTTTTAACTCCATTGATGTTTTAGCAATATGATGACATCTCTGGGGACATTCGTATTTCGGGTTGCAATCAGGGGAGCCACGTGCAGGGGTAAGAGAGTCACTCATAGAGGACAGTGGGAAAAATTTCCATAGTGGATTTCTTTTAATTCTTTCTTGGTCTAGGATCTGGTACTTCTTTTGAGTAACATATGGGAGAGCAAATATCCAAAACACCATGGACAAAGAGACTAAAGAGTGGCCATGAAGTTAAGATGTTCCATGTGCCATGTGGATGCTCGTCTGGATTAAAACCCTTTCTCCCTATTTTACCCTAAACGGAATCTGTCACCAGTGACCTCCCTATCAAACCACATAGCTGTGGTTCACCTGATTTAAAATGCTGGTTTTCTTTTGTTGATCCCAAAGCTCTGTTCCCGAGTTATGATACTTTTCTTAATATGCAAATTGAGCCTTTGGTGCAATGAGGGAGTCACCATTGCTCTTGTTCAGCTCTGCTCCTTTCTATGACCAGCCCCTCCCTCTCTGCTTTGCCAATACCTGGTCCTGTCAATGGAAGCAGCTTGGCACAGAAAGGAGTGAAGCTTGGGCGCAACAAGAGCAACGGTGACACCCTCATTGCACAAAAAAACCTAAAACCTAATTTGCATGTTAGGAAAAAGTATCATATCTCAGGAACTCAGCTTGAGATCAACAAAAAAATATATTTTTTTTAATCAGGTGAACCACAGCTATGTGTCTATGTGAAGAGTTTCATAGGAAGGTTGCTTTAAACAAGTATTGCTCCACCTCTTCTGTGGTGCATCCAAATCTTCTCCTTGTATGCCCTTGTGGCATTGGTGAAAGAGCTGGCTCTGATTTTTCTTATTCTTTATTTTTGTTTTGTATGTAAAAAAATAATAATAATAAAAACAGATGTGACAAAAAATCCTACTGTATGGAGGAGTTTTTCTTTTTAATGGGATGAGGGGAACAAGCCACTCTCCTAAAAAAGGCTTATCCACCATGGGAACAAAGGACTTGACCTGTAGAAATCCAACATTTGATGCTTATTTCCCCGATATTTGCTATCAGTGGAGTCAAGACACATCCATACAGGCTGGCCGATCCTGCTGAAATCAGTGGGTTCGGCTGAGTTTATGGTGCCACTCTATGGGTGATTTAAAGGGGTTTTCCATTGCACAATCCACAAGATATTTGTTAAATGCATGACAGCTGGGGGTCCGTCCACTCAGAAATCACTAGAACAGGAATCCTAAAGTTCCATGTGTGAATGGAGCAGTAATGCACATGACCACTAGTCCATTTACTTCTATGGGTCTATTGAAGATACCTGACCACTGTACTAGTGATGAGCGTCAGGGCAATATTCAAATTCGCAATATATATTCGGATTCGAGATTATCTTCCTGAATGCGCGCAAAATACCGGCGTGGGTCACTTATGCTACATTTTTCAAGCTGGCATAAGTTCCCTGAGACTGGAGAAAATGGTTGGCACGGCAGAACATTAGAATAGCTTTATATGCAGATAGAGTGCTCCAATATATTTGCACTTGCGAATTTTGGACAATTAATGATGCGCATATTTTTTCGCAATACCTGCAACTTGTATAGTAAGGGGCAGGCAACTTTTCTATTGGTTGCTAGGGATGTTGCTAAGCTGTGACAAAGCCTTCTCATTGGCCCACAAGCTAGAAGAAGGGAGGAATTATCACCTGATGTGTACTGTGTTAAAAAAATAAATAATAATAATATTTGTCATTACGAATATATAGTACTATATTCGCAAATTCTCAAAGTGCCGATATTCACAATAAAAATTTGCTTTTCGAATATTCGCCCTCAACACTACGCTGTACTTGTCAGTCCCATAGAAGTGAATTGAGTAGTGGTCATATGCTGCACTTGGCCATCTCTGGAACTCCCATAGAAATGAATCGAGACGCCTAGTGCATGTATGACCGGCCTGTTGTGTACATTTCGGGGGGCTGCAGGGGGTACAGGGTCCTTGTTCTCGTGATCAGTGGGAGTCCCAGCGGTAGGACCCTCACCGATCTAATAGTTATGTCCTGCGGATAGAGGTTAATTCTACCAACCGGAATACCAATAACGGACAATTGTCTGTAGAAACTCCCCTCTGATCAGGAGCATTATAGCATAGGATTATTTCATGGCCATACCATGGGGGTGTAATTTTGTAATTTTTTTTAAAGGAAAAAACTATGGTTCAGGCTCAGAATATGTGGCCTTTTAGTTACATTTATAGTTTTGGGTGATCAGAATTGTAGCAGATTTGTTCACCTTTTGTTTAATCAGGAAGGATAGAAGAACTGTGAATATGTAGAGCAGCCTGGAGCAGGATGTGCAGATACTTCTACTACACATATCCAGACGGCAGATACTTTATGCTATTCATATACTTCCCGACTTTTTGCACAGTCAAAGAAGGACACTTATGGTTTATCATGTGAAAGATCCACTTTCCTTGCACATTTGTACACGTCAAAATTTTTTTTTTTTACACAATAGCACAAAAATTATCTAAATATAAAAATGTCTAAAATCCAAATTGCATTAAATAATGAAATAATATGCAAGGCAGGCCTTAATATATAGATAGGAACCAGGGCAGTGGCGTAGCATGGGTTGCCAGCACCCAGGGCAAGCCAAGTATTGCGCCCCCCCACCTTTGGCCACGCCCCTTTTCCCAGATAATGTAGTAGATTTCACTTGCAGTCATACATAACACCACAGATAACACAGTGATAACTCTCTGAGTACAGATAATGTAGTAGATGTCACCTGCAGTCCTATGTAACACCACAGATAACACAGTGATAACTCTCTGAGTACAGATAATGTAGTAGATGTCACCTGCAGTCCTATGTAACACCTCAGATAACACAGTGATAACTCTCTGAGTACAGATAATGTAGTAGATGTCACCTGCAGTCCTATGTAACACCTCAGATAACACAGTGATAACTCTCTGAGTACAGATAATGTAGTAGATGTCACCTGCAGTCCTATGTAACACCACAGATAACACAGTGATAACTCTCTGAGTACAGATAATGCAGTAGATGGGTGTGAGCTCCCAGAATTCAGAACATGCAGTGTGACCTCAAGTCTGGGGCCAGGATGCGGTATCGTGGGCCAAATTCTATATCCACCCTCCCATCACTACAGAACATACAGGGTAATACAGCGCCTCATACCTCTTACATCCAGTGATATCTCCTTTGATGTAGATGTTCTCTTTCCTCATCTTCTCCTTTCAGACCAGACCACCATTTTTCATCCATTTCTCGTCTCTGCAGTTTGACAAAAAAAATCTTAGTTTACTACTTTTCTATCATCCTCCCATCTTCTGGACAAATCATCCTACCACCCCCAATACTGTGTCGCTGTGCTCCCCAATACTATACTGCAGAAACAGATAAACCCCCTGATAATACTAGTGCCACACAGATAATGCCCCCTTCAATAATTATTTGCACACAGTGCCCTAAAATAACTGCGCCCAGCAAATAGTGCCCCTGACACTAATAGTGTAAACATAACGTCCCCCAAAAATAATTGTGGTAAGTTGATACTGTACCAAGGTGCCCCACAGTAATCATGTGCCAGTAGCAAGTATTGTACCATATAAAAAAATAAACACATACTTACCTCCATCAAGCTGGCAGCGATACGATGCAGGCCTCTTCCGGCCTGTGTCCTGCGCTGTACGGCTCAGGCGGCGCGATGATGTCATAGCATGCCTGCTCCAGCCTCTGATGGGCTGTAGGCCTAGGGTCTGCAGCCTATCAAAGGAACGGGGAAGGGAGACGCCTCTCTCCTGCCCCGCAGCATCCATCTGTATCGTTGTCCTGAGGACGGCGATACAGATGACTATGGAGATGAGCGCTTTCACGATGGAAGCGCTCATCTCCCTTTGCCCTGCCGCCGCCCCCACTTGTCACCAGGGCCGCGCCACCTGGGGCGAGCGCCTCACTTTGTATAATTGGCGGTGCGGCCCTGCTGGCGCCCCCTGATATTTTGCGCCCATGGGCAATATTCCCCCCCATGCTACCCAACTGAACCAGGGAAACACATTCTGGATAAATATTGCAAATGTAATAATGCAAATCTATATTACAGATAAAAAAGAGGGACATTTAAAGGAGCAAAGAGGGACAGAGGGACTTAGTGCAATGAGGGAGTCACCAACTGCTCTTTTTGAACTCTGTTCCTTTGTAGGACCACCCCCTCCCTCGCTGCTTTGCCACTGCCTGGTCCTGTCAATGAAAACAGCGAGGGAGGCGCTTGGCCACAGAAAGGAGTGAAGCTTGGGTGCAACAAGTGCAACGGTGACATCCTCATTGCACCAAAAAAACTAAAACTAATTTGCATGTTAGGAAAAAATATATCTCAGGAACGCAGCCTGGGATCAACAAAAGAAAAAGTGTTTTAATCAGGTGAACCACAGCTGTGTGTCTATGCAAAGAGTTTCATAAGGAGCAAAGAGGGACAGAGGGACTTGGGTCAAAAAGAGGGACTGTACCTCCAAAAGAGGTACACTTGGGAGGTCTGTATTTATACTTTCGGTGTATAGCTATATGCAGAAGGATTCACAGAAAGGAGTGTCTGCATTTATGTTGCCATCACCCACATACCTGCAGCATAGTTAAGGGATATCTTTGTAGAACTTAAAGGGGTTGTCGGGTTTTCCCATATTGATGACCTATCCTCAGGATACATCATCAATATCAGATGGGCGGGGGTATGACTCCTGGCACTGACGCTGTTTGAAGGGACCGCTGTGCTTTCTTCACTGTTCACCTTCACATTGTCAACATGGTAGCAGCGGTGCAGCGTAATTAAAGCTGCTCCGCCTCATTCACTTGAATGGACGGAGCAGTTGTAGTTACACTGCACCACCGTTACAATGTTGACGGTGTGCAGGTAAACAGTGAAGAGAACTTGAGAACTCGGCACTCACACCAGCGCTGCGTGCGGTCTCTTCAAACAGCTGATGGGCAGGGAGGGGGGGAATGCCAGGAATCAGACCCCCATCGATCTGATATTGAGGAAAGTTCATCAATATGGGAAAACCCTTCACCACCAGGAACTGGAGCACTACAGTAAAGAGGTTTACTTTATTGATTTATTTTACTCATTTATATAACACTGACATATTCCACAGCGCTTTACAGACATTACCATCTGTCGGGGATATAAAGCAAATGCTTTATATATAAGAAAGGATCAACTGAAAAATTTCAAAGGGAATTGATCCTAGAGGTGGACATAAAAAAACACCTAAAAAATAAATCGTCGTTAATTTAACCACTTCAACCCCGCTAGCTAAAACCCCCTTAATGACCAGGCCACTTTTTACACTTCTGCACTACACTCCTTTCACCGTTTATCGCTCGGTCATGCAACTTACCACCCAAATGAATTTTACCTCCTTTTCTTCTCACTAATAGAGCTTTCATTTGGTGGTATTTCATTGCTGCTGACATTTTTACTTTTTTTGTTATTAATCGAAATTTAACGATTTTTTGCAAAAAAATGACATTTTTCACTTTCAGCTGTAAAATGTAGCAAAAAAAACGACATCCATATCTAAATTTTTCGCTAAATTTATTGTTCTACATGTCTTTGATAAAAAAAAATGTTTGGGCAAAAAAAAATGGTTTGGGTAAAAGTTATAGCGTTTACAAACTATGGTACAAAAATGTGAATTTCCGCTTTTTGAAGCAGCTCTGACTTTCTGAGCACCTGTCATGTTTCCTGAGGTTCTACAATGCCCAGACAGTAGAAAAACCCCACAAATGACCCCATTTCGGAAAGTAGACACCCTAAGGTATTCGCTGATGGGCATAGTGAGTTCATAGAACTTTTTATTTTTTGTCACAAGTTAGCGGAAAATGATGATTTTTATTTTATTTTATTTTTTTCTTACAAAGTCTCATATTCCACTAACTTGCGACAAAAAATAAAAAATTCTAGGAACTCACCATGCCCCTCACGGAATACCTTGGGGTGTCTTCTTTCCAAAGAAGACACCCCAAGTGATGGCAAGTGATGTCACACATCTGGTATCGCCGTACTCAGGAGAAGTTGGGGAATGTGTTTTGGGGTGTCATTTTACATATAACCATGCTGGGTGAGAGAAATATCTTGGCAAAAGACAACTTTTCCAATTTTTTTTATACAAAGTTGGCATTTGACCAAGATATTTTTCTCACCCAGCATGGGTATATGTAAAATGACACCCCAAAACACATTTCCCAACTTCTCCTGAGTACGGCGATACCAGATGTGTGACACTTTTTTGCAGCCAAGGTGGGCAAAGGGGCACATATTCCAAAGTGCACCTTTCGGATTTCGCAGGCCATTTTATACACATTTTGATTGCAAAGTTCTTCTCACACATTTGGGCCCCTAAATTGCCAGGGCAGTATAACTACCCCACAAGTGACCCCATTTTGGAAAGAAGACACCCCAAGGTATTCCGTGAGGGGCATGGCGAGTTCCTAGAATTTTTTATTTTTTGTCGCAAGTTAGTGGAATATGAGACTTTGTAAGGAAAAAAAAAATCATCATTTTCCGCTAACTTGTGACAAAAAATAAAAAATTCTAGGAACTCGGCGTGCCCCTCACGGAATACCTTGGGGTGTCTTCTTTCCAAAATGGGGTCACTTGTGGCGTAGTTATACTGCCCTGGCAATTTAGGGGCCCAAATGTGTGAGAAGTACCTTGCAATCAAAATGTGTAAAAAATGGCCTGCGAAATACGAAAGGTGCACTTTGGAATATGTGCCCCTTTGCCCACCTTGGCTGCAAAAAAGTGTCAACATCTGGTATCGCCGTACTCAGGAGAAGTTGGGGAATGTGTTTTGGGGTGTCATTTTACATATACCCATGCTGGGTGAGAGAAATATCTTGGCAAAAGACAACTTTTCCCATTTTTTTATACAAAGTTGGCATTTGACCAAGATATTTATCTCACCCAGCATGGGTATATGTAAAATGACACCCCAAAACACATTCCCCAACTTCTCCTGAGTACGGCGATACCAGATGTGTGACACTTTTTTGCAGCCTAGATGCGCAAAGCAACCCAAATTCCTTTTAGGAGGGCATTTTTTGACATTTGGATCCCAGACTTCTTCTCACGCTTTAGGGCCCCTAAAAAGCCAGGGCAGTATAAATACCCCACATGTGACCCCACTTTGGAAAGAAGACGCCCCAAGGTATTCAATGAGGGGCCTGGCGAGTTCATAGAATTTTTATTTTTTTTGCATTGCACTTTCCGCTAACAAAATTTCAATCTTTCATGGACTCAATATGCCCCTCAGCGAATACCTTGGGGTGTCTTCTTTCCGAAATGGGGTCACATGTGGGGTATTTATACTGCCCTGGCTTTTTAGGGGCCCTAAAGCGTGAGAAGAAGTCTGGAATATAAATGTCTTTTACGCATTTGGATTCCGTGAGGGGTATGGTAAGTTCATGTGAGATTTTATTTTTTGTCACAAGTTAGTAGAATATGAGACTTTGTAAGAAAAAACAAACAAAAAAAATATATATATTTCCGCTAACTTGGGCCAAAAAAATGTCTGAATGGAGCCTTACAGGGGGGGGGGGGTGATCAATGACAGGGGGGTGATCAATGACAGGGGGGTGATCACCCATATAGACTCCCTGATCACCCCCCTGTCATTGATCACCCCCCTGGTAAGGCTCCATTCAGACGTCCGTATGATTTTTACGGATCCATGGATCGGATCCGCAAAACACATGCGGACGTCTGAATGGAGCCTTACAGGGGGGTGATCAATGACAGGGGGGTGATCATAGACAGGGGGTGATCAGGGAGTGTATATGGGTGATCACCCCTCTGTCATTGATCACCCCCCTGTAAGGCTCCATTCAGACGTCCGCATGTGTTTTGCGGATCCGATCCATGTATCCATGGATCCGTAAAAATCATGCGGACGTCTGAATGGAGCCTTACAGGGGGGTGATCAATGACAGGGGGTGATCAGGGAGTGTATCTGGGTGATCACCCCTCTGTCATTGATCACGCCCCTGTAAGGCTCCATTCAGACGTCCGCATGTGTTTTGCGGATCCGATCCATGTATCCATGGATCCGTAAAAATTATGCGGACGTCTGAATGGAGCCTTACAGGGGGGTGATCAATGACAGGGGGTGATCAGGGAGTGTATATGGGTGATCACCCCTCTGTCATTGATCACCCCCCTGTAAGGCTCCATTCAGACGTCCGCATGTGTTTTGCAGATCCGATCCATGTATCCATGGATCCGTAAAAATCATACGGACGTCTGAATGGAGCCTTACAGTGGGGTGATCAATGACAGGGGGTGATCAGGGAGTGTATATGGGTGATCACCCCTCTGTCATTAATCACCCCCCTGTAAGGCTCCATTCAGACGTCCGCATGTGTTTTGCGGATCCGATCCATGAATCCATGGATCCGTAAAAATCATACGGACGTCTGAATGGAGCCTTACAGGGGGGTGATCAATGACAGGGGGGTGATCAATGACAGGGGGGTGATCAGGGAGTCTATATGGGGTGATCAGTGGTTCATAAAGGGTTAATAAGTGACAGGGGGGGTGTAGTGTAGTGTAGTGGTGTTTGGTGCTACTTTAGTGAGCTGCCTGAGTCCTCTGGTTGTCGATCCAAACAAAAGGGACCACCAGAGGACCAGGTAGCAGGTATATTAGACGCTGTTATCAAAACAGCGTCTAATATACCTGTTAGGGGTTAAAAAAAATCACATCTCCAGCCTGCCAGCAAACGATCCCGCTGGCAGGCTGGAGATCCACTCTCTTACCTTCCGTTCCTGTGAGCGCGCGCGCCTGTGTGCGCGCGTTCACAGGAAATCTCGGCTCTCGCGGGAGGACGCGTATATGCGTCCACCCAGAAGAGCAGGGCCACCGGCAGGACGCAATCCTGCGTACGGCGGTCCTGAGCAGGTTAATTAGATTGTGCAATCAGTAAAACAAGGTACAAGCCTCTATGCAAAAATATAAATGATTTATTATACAATAACTTAAAATACAATCTAAGCTTAATCAATAGAAAAACTCAATAATATGCAATAATACACAGTTATATGCAGTGCCCTAAATTCGCCACTAGATGGCTCTAACACAAATACCAGCGTTCCTTGTGATGGCCAATGATGGCCAGTTCACCGTGTTCTACCGCGAACACATGCCAGCTGCCATCTTAACTGACAAGTCCGGCGATGCACAGGTAAGTTCTTACCTGTCCCTGTGCGCGAGCCGGTCTGAAATGAAATGCGGTCTCCGGGTGCAGGCAGTTCCGATAACAGCCCGATGAAGGCCCCAAGCGGCTGTTCTCGGAACTGCCTGCTCCCGGTGACCTCATTTCCTTATTACTTCTCAAACATAAGAATGTAATACGACGTCCTGACCACATTTATGTGATATAAAACTCAATAATGATAAGGATAGATACGAACCCTTGTTCTGCTCAAACTATGACCAATCTCGGATATTGGGTAGTATTGCGACACAACTTTTAAATTATCAGGAACCTATATATAGCCCAAACAAAATTCAGAGCCCACCCCCGATTAAAGCACGAAAACCGACCAAAAGGAGTGGGTCAGATATATTACAAATAACACTAATGGTACTAAAATAGTCCAAAAATAGCATAATTTTATTAGAAAATCACAGAAAGACACATGATTGACACAAGTCACACAAAGATATTTAATACAGGTCACAATACATATTAAAAACCAAGGGGACCGATGGTGAACTGCCGGTATATATAAATAAAGTGCACGTGCAAAAAACGTCCTGATTGGTCATCAGTAGGAAGGTATGTTATACCTACACACTATGGCTCCACATTTGCATAATTTACCTAAATGCATTGTTTATACAACAGATACCGAGATGGGGGTGATAATACACACCACAAGTGGCTAACTGAGGCAATAGGGTAAATAGAGTTATAACCAGCACATAGAAAAATACTGACCACACAGTTATAGTATACCGTACAGCAACACCACCGGTCCGCTACCCAACGCACGTTTCGCGTACAGCTTTTTCAATCATGTGTCTTTCTGTAATTTTCTAATAAAATTATGCTATTTTTGGACTATTTTAGTACCATTAGTGTTATTTGTAATATATCTGACCCACTCCTTTTGGTCGGTTTTTATAAATTATCAGGACAGATATTGACTATGGAATTTGAATATCCCAATCAGAGAGTTTCTCTGATATCAATATTAGATCTTTTATTCAGTAATATGCATCTTTACTAAATAGTGATAATATTGATGTAGCACTTTTAACATTATACAGCCACACTAAAGCAAGGAGTTACTAAATATCAAGCCAATTAATTCAATCAATACTACACATAATAAAGTTATACGTTACCCGAGAATGCAGATGATATGCAGAGTCTAAGGGAAGTCAGCTCTAAAGTCTGTTCTAATCATTGGGATTTTTCTCCTGGGGTCTCTCCTTTTTTTCTTTACCTCCTTTTTTTCTCTTTCACCTTCTTTCTTTGTTTCTCTGTGTTCCCTTCCCTTTATGTGTGTGTGGTTTATGATCACAAACTTATCAGTTGGTTAGGCGTGTACATATGATAACGACTATGATGTCACTGTATTACCCAGAATGCATTTCTGCTGTCGGTGTAATGTTACTCATTCGTACCTAGGTGGCACTATTGCATAAGCTACTAGCATCATCATTAGTAAGGGTTAAATATCCAGGTCTGATTTCGTCATTCCATACACATAACATAAGGAATCCTAAATCAGAGCTAAGGGATTATCTTTGACACATATACCAATTAAAGCATAGACTTTCAGGTACCAGTTTAGGTGCTTCCTAACTATCAGATTTATGGTATCGATAAGAATATAATAGACCTTGTAATCTCACAGACGTGTGTTTCCTCTGTTACTCCAACTGTTGATTGATTGTTAGTTAAAATAACACTATCTTACTAACAAAGTTTACACATAAAATTCTTCTCATCATGCTTTAGGAGTGTATCCGTTCCTAGTGAGAAATATATAAGATAATAGAGGCATTGATGTCCTTCATAATATTCAACAACATAGTACAATACATATGTGTCACTGCCTGCCCTGTGAGAGGTCTGAGAAGATCAGATAGACTTGCAGCACATGAGTCTATCTGACAGGTCTTTCTGTTTTTCCTTGCTGTCTGTTGTTGTGGGCAGGATCTCACCTCTCCACAGGTTCTGCTCATTTGCTGTTTAGTGGCTCTATTTAAGCCTGCCTCTCACTGCAGACCTTGCGGTTGTTATTTCCTTCTGGAGTTCAAAGCTAGTTGTTAGACGTTCTCCTGCTTCTTACTCATCTCAAGCTAAGTACTCCTGTTTCCTCTTCACTAGCTTTGGGGCCTAGTCTGTGTTACTGTAATCTTATACTAAAACTTAATGTTCATTATACATATACATCACAGATTTTCTGCTTCATCAATAGACATTAAACCATAAGGATAATTAGTACCAGATGAGTCTAAAGAATATGCTTATCTCAGTCATAAATCTATAAGGAGATAAGAATGACTCTTCTCAGACTGGTACATCTATTGAGAAGAAACCTTATGAACACTGTCCTTTCCATGAACCTATTTTGGCCTACTCTAAAATACATATAAAATGGTGAATATATCACAATATGGCCTCTTATAGGTATTCAAATCCACTATAATTAGGATATTTAGATATAAATGTTATACACCTATAAAAAAGCACAACACATCTCTCTATCACCAATGGAATTCCCTATCAGTATGTCTTTGGAGTGTGGGAGAAAACCGGAGTACCTGGAGGAAACCCACACAAACATGGGGAGAACATACAAATTCCATGCTGCTAGGGTGGGGGACTTGTGGAGCATGTGCCCTGGGTGCCGGTCATTTATTAACCTGAAATACGCCTATATGAGGCGTATTTCAGGCGCAGATTGCAGCGCAATGGTGGTCTTAATAAATTACCCCCATACACTTTGTGACATAGCACATTAATAGACATATTAAAGAGAGAACTCAGCCATTGTCCCATTAAGGAAAAGCCTAGCTACACATCTGCACTATGGATTACCCAGCTTTTAAAAATTGATGGTCTTTTCTTAGTATAAGCTAGCAATATTAGAGTGGTGGGGGTGCAACTCTTAGCACCCCTGTTAATCAGCTGTTTAAAGGGGCTGTGGTGCTTGTGTGTGTGCTGTGGCCTCTACATCATTTATATTAGTCCTGGATGCTGATCGTACTGTTAGGATATTACAGCTTTGTCCCAGCTGCCACACAACATATAGCACACTTGGATCCAAAATCAGCTAGTTTTTCCACCGCCTCCATGTTTTAAACTACTTCCTTTCCAACAGAAAAAATATGAACACAAATTTAATTCTTTTCTGATTATTTTCAGGTTATTACTTAGTAATAGTAAAGTTATAAATTACAATATGTACTTTTATTTTTAATTGCTATTTTTTTAACCAAAATTAAAGAAAATATTTATCGTACTTTCTTCTCCATTGTTGGTTTTGAAGGAGTGTAATGTAATTGCACAGAAATCACAGAAAATCTTATCATTCTGCTTGCAACCTGAAGATTTTATCCAACCCAAATGATAACCCAGTTATGATCACCACGGAAAATATTGTATTTGGCTTTTCAGATATATTTTTTAATTCTTTTGGCCCCTTTAATATGATGAAACATTGGTAACAAACCAGGGTGGATGTACTAGTTTATAGCTTACTAGACAGTCTTCATGCTTCATAAACATATTTGGACTGAAAGCAGCTATTGGAAATAGAAAAATATCATGCTGTCACTACGTTGTCTATAATTATCATATGCAACAGTGGGAAAAAAAATTCTGGTCTGAATGCCTGACCACAACCTTGGAACTAGCCTGATAATCCACAACAACTTCTGCATCACTAATTATATTGCATTGAGCAAATCATGCAGCACAGATCTGTAAAGGTTAGGGAATTCTGTAAATCTGAAAATCCTCAGCATACCTACAATATGCTGTGTTTTAAAGCTGCAAATGTATAGGATACATTGCATATATTTGGTACAGATTAAATGGGTTCAACATTTTTTGCAAATTAATTTGTAAATAGATATTTTTTGATAGAAAGCTCCAATTTCCTGCCTAGAATAGATCTGATGCATAAATGCTGGCTACCTCCAGCTACCACTATAAGATTGTTAAAGGGAAACTCACACCTAGGGCGTCAACGCCTAAATCGCTATCTGTGTCTTGTACAGAGGGTAGGTAAATGAGCTCTTAACAAGCTCTGCCTCTAATGCAACCAGATGTAAGGTAGATATCCTATAAGTCAATTTTCAACCATTTGAAAGGCCTCGAGACATGACTCGGATATTAAGTAAGCTAGCGCCTCATCTGCGGGGTGATTGCCCCTCATCAGTGCAGAGTAGAGAGTACTGGCTTAACTTACAGAGCACCTTGAACATACTCCTGCAGATAAGATGCTGGCTTATTTATTATGCAAGTCATGTCTCAAGGCCTACTTAAAGGGAACCTGTCACCTGGATTTTGGGTATAGAGCTGAGGACATGGGCTGCTAGATCGCCGCTAGCACATCCGCAATATCCAGTCCCCATAGCTCTCTGTGCTTTCATTGTGTCAAATATACTATTTTATAGATATGTAAATGAACCTTCGATGAGTCCTGTCTCCTCCATGCTTCAGAGAGGAGTCCAGCATTCTCTGACTCTGAGCCCAGCCATGCCCACTGTGCAGGAGCCCAGCACCGCCCCACATCCTCCGAATCTCCTCCTTGCTCCCCGACGTCAGAAACCTAGAGCGTCGTAATCTCGCGATGCTTGAGCTAGCGTGTGCGCAGTTCGTTCCCTGAAGCTGATACCAGCACAGGGAAGCAACACTATGCCGACACAGCGCATACGCTAGCTCGTGCATTGCGAGATTACGGCACACAAGCTTTTTGACGTCGGGGAGCAGGAAGGAGATTAGGAGGATACGGGGCGGTGCTGGGCTCCTTCACAGTGGGCGTGGCTGGGCTCCAGAAACGTTAGTAACAGCTCCTTGGACTTCTTACTTGCCTCATTTACATATATATAAAATCGTTTTTTTGATACAATAAAAGCACAAAGAGCAATGGGGAATGGATATTGCGGAAGTGCTAGCAGCGATCTAGCAGCCCATGTCCCCAGCTCTGAACCCAAAATCCAGGTGACAGGTTCCCTTTAAAGGGTCGAACATTGACGTATAGGATAGCTGCCTTACATCTGGAAACATCAGAGGCAGAGCTTGTTAAGAGCTCATTTGCATCCCTTTCTTCCCAAAATTCCAGAGGAGCATGTATGGCCTATAAGTCTCCTCATGCCGTTTAAGGGGCTCTCCATAAGGAGATATTGTATTCCCCAAATCCTGTGTCTTGTACAGTAAAGGAAAGGGCTGTTCCCCATCAATAAAATACAAAAATATGCACCATAACTTCTCCAGTCTTTGGCTACATATTCCTTTGTCATATGTAAATGATCAGTTAGGAGTCCACCGGGCATCTCAGTTATAGGAAGAGTCCTGCATATTCATGAGCTTGTGAAGCAACTGAGACACCATCTACTTGATTGATGTAGCACAGGATCCAGTGCATGCACAGTGCTTAAAGGGATTCTGTGCGCATGCGCCGGTCTGATGCGCATGCGCACTTCGCTCAACGAAGCCGCTGCCAGGAGTCCGTGGCACATTAGGTTGAGCCTAGTGCGCAAGCGCAGGCGCAGGATCTGGCAGAGGGACGGGTGGATTGGATAGGCGGCGCTGAGGTGAGGAAGGCGGCGCTGAGGTGAGGAAGGCGGCGCTGGGCATCCTGGATTAACGCAAAA